>NC_083747.1:10724000-11081000 GCF_033458585.1 Syngnathus typhle | reverse complement strand
GAGGTAACTGGTGACGTATGTCTACTTGTAACCTCCATGTATGTGTGAGTCACACATCTTACACACCACTACGTCACACTTTCACCTCTGCGTGTCCTCATGCCTCCCCATGCATTTTTTTTTTCACAAGGTGTGCCCCGGTCGCGAAGGGCCAATTTTCTTTGGGGACGAGCAACACGGTTTTGTGTTCTCGCACACATTCTTCATCAAGGATAGTCTCGCCAGAGGCTTCCAGCGCTGGTACAGTATTGTCATGGTGGCCATGGACAGGATCTACCTCATTAACTCCTGGCCTTTTCTGTTACGCCACCTTCGACTGACCATTCAGAGTCTGCAAAGCACCGCCCTGAAGGTTTGCCAACTGCAAGCATTGTATTTCCAAACACAACCTTATGACCTCACTGTTATTTTTGCGACTCCCTCAGGTGTTTGACAACGAGCAAGGCATTTGCCCGCAGCGCGCAGTGAGGATGAACAGTGTGTTCTCGCCCGCGGTGTTCCCGCACCAGAGGAGCGGGAACGCCGCCCGCTCACTCACGTCTCTCACGCAGCATCCCAATCTCTGGGCCAGCCTGCACTCCTCTTTCAGCTGGTCAGTCAGTGTTGCACATGCAGCATAGCAAGATCAAAATTTTAATATCTGTTTAATGTATTAATTTATTCCCTACAGTCTATTTGCTTAATTTGATAGGATTTGTCTTAGCTTCTCTGTAATAATTATTTGTGGATGTTACATTCTGCTGATTAATCCTTAAATGTGTGCATTTCCTCCTTTCCAGGCTGCTGAAGGCCTGCGGTAGTCGTCTGACGGAAAAGCTGCTAGAAGGAGCCCCTACTGAAGACACGCTCGTGCTCATCGAGAGACAGACAGGTGACTAAAGCCAAGGGATTGGTGTTTTGCAATTTGTCATGACGCAGATTTTCGTAACCATCCTAGATGAGCATCTAAACACGGAAAACCGTTTTAGCATGTATTCATTATCCTTCAGATCAAGTTTAAGGTTTATTACTAAAGGCGATTCAGCGCACTAATAGAATCTCCATTTTATCTGCTTCACCAAGAACAAGAGGAAGAAATGAGCTGCTGGGAAGGAGCCGAAGGAGGCGTTTCCAAGCCGCAAGCGCAGCAACTAGACGGCCAAGCGGCTCATGACGATGAGTCCCCCGGCCCCAGGTTTAAGTCGCTGAGGCATCTGAGACAGGTGAAGATGAATTCAGAAAGCACCATCACATGACTCGGCTGTGAGCTTCTGTGAGTCACGGTTTGCTGTGCTTCGTCCACACAGGCGCTTGGAGCGGCTGAGTTCCGGCAGGTGGCGTGGCATGTGCTCATGGGAAATCAGGTCATATGGAGAGGCGCCGAGCCCAGGCTCATCCAGTCTGCTTTCGCTGTACTCAAGGTACGCCTGGGTGCATCTTGAGCAATCGCTTCCACTGTACTGATTATTTCTGTGGGAATTGATGGTGGGAAAATGGACCCCACAAAATGCAGAGGGAGGTAACTGAGGTTGGTCAGAACATTTTATTAAAGCTATCAATTAACCCACGAAGATAACAAATGGCAGATCACAAGACAGCATTTGTTATGATTGTTGGTTTTAATACCCGGCTGTTGGTTTAATTATTATTATCGAACGACTGTTCCGCACCCTGATGTGCTCATCCACGCCTCAACTTGTGTTGCTGACGTGCATCTGCGAGAAACAAGCCAAAGCACGCAGCTGTTACAGTGCTTTTTTTTTTTTTTTAAAGTGAAGCGCAAGCAACAGCTTTGACTTCACAAACATTGGAAATGAAGTTAAATGAATGTGCACCTGTGCGTTCCCGTCTGATTTTTTTGGGGTTATTGAGATTAGGATAAAATCACTTCCAGTATGTCCGCCCTGACTCACATGACTTTCCGGCTAATCTCTATGACCCATTATGAGTGGTGCTGGCCCATTGGGTGCTTTTGATATGAGTAGACGTTTACCAATTCACATCTATGTTTTTCCTCCCCTGGAAATTCTTTCATGAGTTTCATGAGAAGAGAGGAGTTTTATGAATGGAATTTATAGTGAGCTGTCTCGTAAAGGCGTCAGTCAAAACAAAGCATTATTTTTATTGTCTATGTCTGTTCACTTGCATCAGACGCTGCTACCGGTGGGCTGCGTGCGTTCAGTTCCCTACAGCACTCACTACGAAGAGGCCTACAAGTGCAACTTCCTGGGGCTGAGTCCAGATGTGGCCATTCCAGCCCACGTCATCTCTTCAGGTAAAACACAACCACGGGAGGGCCAGCAGAGGGAAGCCCAGCAAACTAAAAGTCTTCCTTGTGTTTCCTGTAGAATTTTCAGTTCTGGTGGACGTCATCTCAGACACATGCTGCCAAAGCCCACTGACAGAAGATAATATCTGCTCGCTTTATCAGTTTATTATGAGCAGCGCCAACACACAGCCCACAGACAGAGGTGAGCATACTGCGACGACTTCCATATTTAGCTTAGCAATGCACAGACTAGCGTTGAAATTGTCTTCATGCCCGTTTATGGAATACTGTTTATAAAAAGGAAGTACCACAAAATTATGAGTAAAAATAGCAAAAAACTGTGCGCATGCCGCTTTGCACGGCCCTGCCCTAGCCTCTGAATATGACAGATAAAAATAAATTAAAATAATCTTTTGCCTACTCAACATAAAGAAAAAACTGATTCCAAAGATCACCATGTGATTATTCATTATTTACTTATTATTTTTTTGTCATCCAGGCCCGACGTTACTCAACAAACTGGAAGTGGCACTGTCCAACGAGAACCTGTCTGTGGACGTGGTGTCTCACTGCCTGCTGTGTTTGAAGGAGGAATGGATGAAGTAAGACACCCCAAATTCTTTTGACTCAGGTTCACACGTGTCATCCCTCAACACATAACGACGTGTTCTCACTCCTCCTTCCAGCAAGGTCAAAGTGCTCTTTAAGTTCTCCAAAGTGGACGGGCGAAGCCGGGAGGACACCCAGAAGGTTCTGGCTCTGCTCGGCACCACGGGGCCCGGCGAAGAGGACAACGTGAGGCTGCTCAAATTCTGGATGACGGGACTCAGCAAAACCTACAAGAGCCATCTCATGAGCGCCGTCCGGGGAGGGGAGAGGAGCCCCAGCCAGTGACAAAGATCGAAAGACTCAAAGACGTTTTGTTCTGGAGAAAGGAAAGTGAAAGCAAGAACCCTTTCATGCCCTCAACTAATTGCCTCGCTTTCCTGGAATTAAATGAAGATATGCGCTGGTTTCCCCCCGAATCAACAAGCATTACCTATTGTCATTTTTCAACTGAAATCAGACTTGTGTATTTTTCTATTGAAATTGTACTAATACTTCCACTTTAATTTATTACAGAAGGAATGTTTATTGCTTTGGGAATAAAATGATGGACTTGACATGAATGGTTTCAATTCATCCATTTTCTTCAGCGCTTATCCAAATTAGGGACAGGTATATGATGCAATCTATCCCAGATTTGAACCTTAACTGTGAAGCAGAGGTGCCGACCACGAACCCATCCTGCTAGCTGACTTGGATGACGTTGTTGTTTTTGTTCCACAATTGGTGCCCTCTTGTGGCAAAGAAGTGCCGTGTTGTGAAATTGAGCAGGAATGTTGCTCCCACGCATTTTATTTTTTTTTTTGGCAGGGTTTGAGTTCACCACAAATCAAAATTGATTTAAGCAGACACTCTGTCTGGTTCTACTTCAACTGCTGTGGAGAGCACATTGCTTGCATGTTAGCAACTTCCAGCTAAATCACCCCCAGCAGTCTTGGTCCTAATGAGCCACATATTGGACCACATTTTTTAAAATACTTTTTACAGCATTTGCTGACGTGCATATTTTGTCAATAAAAATAAGTCAAAACATATGGTTGATGAAATTCCAAACAAAGGGTTAGGTACCTGTGCAAATTGCGTGTCGCATGTAAACTCCAAAACGTGAACGCTCTGGTGAAAAAAAATGAATCTGTTTCTGTTTAACAAGGTCCATAAGAAAAAGCAGGGTCACGATTTGCGCTGGTCCCGCTAATCACTTGCATATTTACTCCAAAAATATGCATGTGTTGATCCAACAGGATAAAGGGTTGTGATGATTTAGCTGCAGCGTAGGCTGTAAGGTCGCACTGTAACGATTCCTTCGAGAGTCTTTCTTATTTCTTATTTTCTTCGGAAGGCGCTTACTTTTAATGCAATAATGTGGGGAAAACATTTTTTGTTACATGAAAATTCAGGCGTCATAACTTGAGGGAACTTGAGCTTGTTGATGAGATCTTATCTACTGTTAAGACGACTTGGCACGAGGTTTACATATCTAATACGCTTTCTGGCGAGTACTTCTGAGCATTTCTTCCATATCCTGGATATCTAGTTTATGGTCCATGTACTGATTTTCTCTTTGTCTTTGCTAATAAAATAAGTGCGGCAAAATGGTGCACTACTTGACATCTGCATGCCATTAGCTAGCAAAAAAGCTAAGGCTACTAAAGAACATGTACCTTAAGATGCATCGTAAATAAATGCTCAAACTACCATCAGACGTTTCTGGATGCTAGCTGGAACCACTCGCTGCCATTGGTGACCATACGGAGATTGTATAGGAGGTTTTGGTCCAAGCTTAGCCATTGCATCCAATTCAGTTTTGACTCATTCACTGCCATTGACAGATATAGACGTCAAAGATTTTAACATGGCCGGCAGTGAATGAGTTAAGTGTTTAAGGTTATACTCGTAGGCCAAAAGTGTTAAGATGCTATAGTTGATTAGTTTTCCCTACTTGTCCTAGTCGTCATCTGAATGCCCACAGGATTTCCAATGCGTGCCACCTTATTGAAAACACTCGAAAGGAAGTCACATGATGACTTGCAAGTTTGGGCAGTGTTGCAACAGCTTTCTTTTGGATAAATGTCCCGATCCGAAGCCTTCGATCATGTGAGGATGATGAAGCAGGCGGACGTTGCGCACACACGGGCCCCGCTGGGATAAAAATGCTCAGAGGTGTCAGAATGGCGTGGGGCGGGGAGGGGGGGGGGGGGTCCAAATGAAAACCATACGATCCAACAGCATGACTAAGCCTCACAAGAGGAGGAGGAGGAGGAGGAGGAGGAGGAGAAGAATGGGGGGGTCAGGGAATGTGGGGAGCAGGGGGAGGGGGCCGGGTCAGTCAATAGTGAGGTAAAACGTGTGCTCGGTGGGAGGGGCGGCCACTTAAAGGGAGCAGACGAGCAGCCCCAGCGTAGCACTTTCACTTTGAGCTGTCTGACGGAGGAGACACAGCAGCAGAGGAGAGGAAGGCCACAGGCGCAGGAGGCCACTGCCTCATCCATTAGCCACTTTCCAAAAGGCTTAGGGAGGGGGGAGCGGATTCAAATTAGGCTGCTCGGGGAAGCTTCTAGGTCAGTAGGGGGAAAGGAGGGCAAGTGAAATTGCAATTTCAACAAAAGCTCTGCAGTGGGGGAAATCCAAAGTGAACGAGAAGGGATGGCGTGAGAGGATCCATACTGGAAAGTACCAAAGCAAGGAATACTATATAGGGGATGTCAGCGGGACGGCGCTGAAGAGGAAGGAAGGAGCAGCACGCAGCACGCACTCGGTGTCAAAGACCCTGCCACAAGGCACGGACGAGGAAAGTTTGCCTTTCACTGACTGACACGGAAAGGCCCGTCTAGCTGTCTGTGTGCGTATTGGGGTGGTGGGGGGCATGTGAGGGTTTGCTGTCAACCAGAGAAATGGAGAAGTGTCCATTTTCAGAAAGATAAAAGGATGTCACTGCCAGGTGAGCACTTTTACATGTTTATAGAACGAAGCAGTGTGCTTGTAGCTTTCTGGGAAATAATGTATGACAGTTTCATGCTGCAGAAGAAGTCGATGTTTTTCCACACTTGATGAAACGGAATGAAACAGGTTTTGTTATTGTGATTCTTTTTTTCGCAGTATTGCTATTGAGATTTTTTTTTTACCAGTGACAACTTCACATATGCATGCTGACTTTAAAGGGAATTAGCCGTGTTCCCTCCCACAACAGCGCAAACGTCCATTTCCATCCTTGCGTAGATTTAAACTGCATTTTGCACCAGACTTGAGCTGGATACAAAAATAGGGTCCAAATGATTAACTTTGGAGATGAATTAAAATTTGATAAAGCATTATATTACTTCCTATAACCTCTGCTCACCCGTGCAGCCAACTTAGTCACTGGCGTGAAGCTGGCCAAACATCAACTATAGGAAACTTTACTTTCAGTTTAACTTGATCGATGCTTGTTGGAATAATCTAAAGTAATTTGCATACTTATTACCTTTTTATTGAACTTTTACATGTTTATGGGATGTACTGATGTAGCTAGCTCTATTTGAGTATTGAATTTCTGACCACTTTTTACCTTAATTCTCCTCTGGGGATTATTATAGGGTTCTTTTAATTTCATCGTTAAAATTCAACCACTGCAAAGCTCTTGATTGACGGATTGATGGAGAGTTTTGGGTGTTATCAGGCAGAAAAAAACAGGGGAAGCTTTTAAGTGGAGAGTTGTGAATCAAGGATCCATCTATGACCTAATCTCTTTTATTTGCTGTTGTCGGCTCCAAGGCTGATTCACGGTGATAGTGTTGCCTAAACTCCCCTGGGTTCTGTCATTCAAAAGTTGTCAGTCTAATCTGAAAGAAAAACACATACAAGTTAGATATGCATTTACTTTCTGATTGGCTGTTTTTCCTCAGGTACGGTGGTTTCTTATGACTCAAATTTGAGACACAAGATGGCTGATTTTGAATTGCATTTCAGAGCCTGTATTTTTTTAATTTTTTTTTTACACAAGTATCTCTTTTGACGCCTGTGGTTATTCAGCTGAAAAAAGGTGACAAACCACAAAAAGTTTCCAGGCAGTTTTCTGAGTCTGGTTTTCATTTGTGCTTTTACAGTTTTGATCTTGCTATCACTCTTGACTGTCCAATGTGGTGGATGCGACTTGGAGGTGGTGAAGAACGTTAAGACAGCTATTGACGCGAACCCGAACGGATTTGTAAGTTGAAAGGTTTTTATTTGTTTTAAAAATATGAATTTTGGAAAAGATTGCTAAATCAACAATAAGCATTGCATCAGAACATTTAATAAAGCGCAAAACAAAATGATCTCAGGTAGCAAAATCTTTCACCATAACTTATGAAATCAAGTAGTCATTGTTTGGCTTAACTACGCTAAAGGACTGATGTCATCCCAACGAAGCAAAGCAATTGATCAGCTTCATCCCGTGATGTAACCACATGACAAAGCCTTCTGAAAATAACATTGTGCAGCTCCACCAAAGCGATGACTGCAGCTGATGCATTTCCCATTTCTCTTTTCCTCTCTTTTCAGCGGACCGTGTTTCCCAAAGATTACTATGTGTTGCACCATTACACAAAAAGCATGTTGCGTGACACTGATCCGGTGAGTTACTAGAAGGTGACTCAAATGGAGCACTTGCTGCGGAGCTTTGTGGCATATTTTTGCACACCAAACACTAACTTGTGGTGGTGGCGGTTTCCCCTGCAGTGTTGTATATTCCCCGCTGCAATCGTCCTCCTAGAATCTTGGAATGTGCTTTTGAGGAACCTCTGGGATGAGCATCTAAATCACTCTTTGATCTTCGACCTAAAGCAGACACTGGATATCATCATCAAAAAGAATAAAAACTCAGAGGTAAGATTTCTTTTAGCTTGCTCTCAGCTCAGTCTCCTTTTCTAGATTTTTCTCACACGACTCTAAATGTACGCCTGTGTTTTCTTGCTGTAGAAGTTGCGGTACGAGATGGACCCGTCCCAGTTTTCGCCGCTCTTCTCCTCTCCGGAGGAGCTCCTCAAGCTCACGTCGGAGTTGTTCACCCAATGGCTGGAGGTGGGATGCTCTCCCTCCATGGAAATCTGCGAGCCCCCCACTCTGCTGCCTTCGGCCGAGAAAAAGGAGTACAGTCCGTCCAGGGTCCGACTCCTGACCACCCGAGCCATCCGCAGCAGCAAGGAGGAGACCGAGCTGGCCCGCTTGAGAGACGTTACCCCGGCACCGTCCGGTCGCGGTACCGCCTCGCTGTCCGTGCATCCCGCCTCGGCGTGGAGCCTCCTCCTGTTCAGACTCTACCGGTGGTTGTTGCCATAGGAACTTAAAAGGATCTTAATTTTTTCAGACGATGCACACAAAATGCAAGACATTTCCTGGCACTGAATGATTGTTTCCTTTCTATTTGTGTTGTGAGGCAGTATGCTGACGTTACCATATGAAGTGACATGCGCAGGTTGCATTATTTTGAACGTCCAAAGTTGTTTTTTTGTTGCTACATTCACTGCCACGACCTTCCCGTACCCGGCCGGCCCTTCAGTGGGAACGTAATCCAACTCTTATACCGCAAGCATGACGTCACACATTACAGAAACTGCTAATACCGTATAAAACTGCAAGTACGGTTCTGTTCAGAATCAGTATTTATCTAACACATGACAAAAACATGAAATATGGAATAAAATACATTATATTCACTGGAGATGCTGATTATCAAATATTCATGTGTACAGATTGCTACGTCCAAGTTTTGCGAGTCAAAGTTGGCTGCAACAGGTTTTTCTCCTCCCAACCAAACAGAGGATGGAAAACACAGAATTTGGAATGCAACTGATTGTAGAAAAAGTCCAGTTGACTAATATAATTTAAGTTACATGGGCCAGCACTACTGATTCCAAAGGCCCTGGGCAGATTGGCTTGACATGGCAACATGTGGATGGAGAAATCTGATTGGACAAAAAAAAAAACCATCCAGCATACACATGGAGTACAAAAATGGGACAAATGTTAGTATTTAGTTTGTAAATGTATACTAGTGCTTCTTTATGCCACCAGAGAAGGCCATGCCGGCCCCTGGTACCAACACACCTTACCTATAAGCATAGTCCAATACTCGCCTTCCTAGGTAGAACATGCCGCTAAGCTTCAGCTAGCTAAACTCTTTGTGCTAACAAGAGATACATGCTGACCAAGCCAATGCACAATAAGCCTTCACGTGTGTCTGATGTGGAATCTGTCACATTTGTTTACAATTACTGTTTTCGTAACTGTAAGATATGACGCCTATAGACATTTAGTTTTGTATAAAAAATGCGAATTAAAGCCATTTAGATATATTTGTGTAGTGATTTTTCAGGACGAGGCACGCCAAAGTATAATGCACCTTCAGAAAGCCATGTACTAGCTAGTCCACGTACTTTCGGAGGCGCCACTCTCCTCTCCTTGTTCATTGTTCAGTCTGTAAACAGGCCTGCAGGAAAACTCCCCATCCAGAATGGGCTTGAAGTTACTGTGGCCTGTAATAGGGATTCATTGGGTTTGTTTGTTTAATCCCATATTGAAGATATTTGTTAATGATTTGACATGCCAGGCTCCAGGACACAAAGTCCACCTCTATTCATGCCGAAAAAAAAGGCCTTACAAGACAGAAATGGTCTCACAGCTCTTTTTTTGTAACTCTGGGGAAGAGAAATAAAACTGTCAAAAAAATAATAACCAAAACTAGGAGAATGTGTTGTGGATGGAACTTTTTGTAAGTGTCAGCATCTGCACGTGAAAGGAACTTGCAGCTGCAGTTTAAACGCTGGTACTTGCCCCTGCTTGTACACACCCACACGTGTTATGTGCACCCTTGTCCTAACAAGACCCCTCCTTGTTGTTTCGCAAGCCTTACAATGCAGAGGCATGTTGCCGTGGACACTGTGGGAGCTAACTTTTCATTGATTTGTTTTGTATTTTAGCCAAGCACGGATCGGTCACAGTCAGACATATATTACAACATCAGAGTGACCTTTGAGCCGGGAAGTTAAATTTTTGAGGGATGAAGATCTCTTGGGGGTTGTCCAGAGTCCGGCCAGGAGGCAATTTTTTGGGGGGCGGCCTGGGAGATATTGTGCATAAGAAGAAAAAAAGTGATCTTGTTATTATTGTATTTCTTTTACACACACACAAAACAAACAAAACTGTGCTTCTACCAGGGGCAGCTTCGGGATTATTTTCTCTCCCAGGGATAAAGGGGTGCCTGGCGGATACATTGGGAGGACTGAGAAAATAATTTCCAAATACATATATACTTTAGACTCTAAAGTTTAGAATATCAAATAAAATGCTAGAGGTGCATGACTGGGGCTACACAGATTTTTGACAGCCCCTCTAGCCAAAAGTGTTATTTAACACTGAACGACATTTCCGGGACATTTGTCGTTTTTGCATTTTTAGGGAGCAGCTGACTTCCCGTAAATGTGGAGTGGGAGACAAGAAAGTGGGAGTGGAACCAGAAAGGAGGGGCCAGTAGCGAGAGGAGGGGTGCAGAGTTAACACACGTGACCGGAAGTCCGCCTTCTTCTTCTTCTCTTTTTTTGTCTTCTTCTTCTTGTTTGTCAGCATCAATATGTCCGCCTCCAACGAAGACACGTTTGCCAAGGAAGCAGATGACATGGAAGCGCAGGAGCAAGACGACGCCGCCAGCGACGACGACGACGAGGGAGTTGACATGGAGGAGGACGAAGAGGAGGAAGGAGACGGCGACAAGAAGGTGTACGTGCCCGGAATCGAGCCCCTTAAACCGGGAGAGCAGCTGCAGATGGACCTGACGGCATACCGCATGTACCACGAGTGTCAAACAGGCGAGTGGGGAGGCAAACTAAGTGAAGGGAATGTTGCTATGTTGTTTTTGTGTGTGCTGAATAACGCGTGAATGTTCTGCATTCACTCACTCCTTTACTAAATTCGGGATATTCTGCTTACAGGTGACATTTCAAGTGAACCCTAAAATGCACTTTATAGGTGAACTTAACTTGAAGTTCTCCAAATATTTAAAGGCACCAGGTCCAACTGATCACAGCTGTTGTTTTTGTCTAACTAGAAGTTTCCAGGGATGTCCAGTTTTTTGTCCACTAATGCATCAGTTGTTTGGCGTCTTGATCACATGATGTCAAAATGTAAACAGCACGACAACTGTTGAGATGCAATTGAACCGGGAAATGATGTGATCGATTATTCTCTGTGGTGAATGTTTGCCACTTTTACCCGACCATATTTTTTTGTCCTAAAAAGTTCACAGGTCTCAACTGATTTAAAAGAATCCTGTTCCAACTCATTCAGGATATATTTTCTTACATTGTGCAAAATTCACACATTTTCCATGAAAAGAAATCCCACTAAAGTGAGGTTTCCAATTGTTGTGCATTCCATCCACTACGCGCAGGCGCGCCATGTTTGAGCTTCGACGTCTTGAGGGACACCGATGGCGACGGCAGGAAGGAGTTCCCTCTGTCCATGTTGCTGTGTGCGGGCACACAGGCTGACACAGCCATGGCCAACAGGTTGGTGTTACCGCATACATTTTAATTGAATCATTTAGGTACAGTTCATTTATCTTTTTTTGAAGCAGTAAAAAACACAAACAGAACGAGAACACTTAGGTCTACTACTCTACTGTAGTGTCGTGTTGATCATTTCAATGTGGTGCTTTACTGCTGCAAAATGATGTCATAGTCCGAACATTTCTGCACCGTATGTTTTGCATCTGTCAAGGCTCTTGCTAACTCTCAATCGATGCAGCTCTCCGTATTTCATCGCTAGGCAATAACCTTAAGGCTAATTTACGAAGTAGTTTGTTTTATATCCCCAAGTTTTGCTTTCCACATCCGACAAGAAAGCGCCTCAAGCACAGATGGAAACAATAACTGATTTTAACGATGGCTTCATTCCACAAGCTGTCCGAGTAAATCACTTCAGCAAGGGAGCCCCTGCGGTCTTGTTTATTGTTTTTGTCGTCCGTCTTGTGCTCGTCGTCTCTGCTCAAAGCAACAGCAAGGGGAAAAAAAAAAATCACGCCATGTTTTTTTTTTGTTTGTTTTTTTACTTCTCCTGCAGACTGCTGGTCTTGCGCATGCACAACCTGCACGGAACAGAAAAAGAGAAAGAGCAGGAGGAGGAAAGCAGTGATGAAGACAGCGATGAGGAAGAGGATGATGAAAGTAAAAAGCCGCAGCTGGAACTGGCCATGATGCCTCATTTCGGAGGCATTAACAGAGTTAGAGTATGTTGACATTTTGCATGCATTTGATGCTCGACTATTTCCTGCTCCAGGAAGTTCTAATTGTGTTTTTCTGATTTTATTTTCAGGTGACCCGGCGCGGCGACCAGGCACTGGCCGCCGTCTGGTCCGAGAAGGGACAGGTGGAAATATTTGATCTGCGACCTCAGCTGGAGGCCGTCCACAGTTCTGCAGCCATGGCGACGTTCATGAAGCAGCAGAAAGAAGCCGTGGCGCTCTTCAGCTTCTCGGGTCACATGACCGAGGGCTTTGCCATTGACTGGTCGCCCATGGTTCCCGGTAGGTGACACCTACTTTGAGTTTTGTCACTAACAGTGGTGCATTAAATTACCTTCTGTCACTGTCTTATATATTTTTTTATTTGTATAACCAAAAAAACCATAACAAGCATCCCGTGTTTGGGCTCGCAGGTCGTCTGGTCAGTGGCGACTGCAAGAAGAACATTCATGTGTGGGAGCCACAGGAGGGCGGAGCCTCGTGGCGTGTCGACCAGCGGCCTTTCAGCTCGCACAGCAAGTCCGTCGAGGACCTGCAGTGGTCGCCGACTGAAGCTACCGTACGTTTTCCCCCAACCAGTAAATCTCTCGTTTGTTTAAAAAAAAAAAAGATATATATATATATATATTCTTGTCGTCTGCTCCAGGTTTTTGCGTCGTGCTCAGTGGACCAGTCGATCCGTGTTTGGGATATCCGAGCGCCGCCCAACTCCATGCTGTCAGCCGACCAAGCCCACGAGTCAGACATCAACGTCATCAGCTGGAACCGTTCCGAACCGTTCCTCCTCTCGGGG
The DNA here is from genome assembly GCF_033458585.1 of Syngnathus typhle. Lineage (NCBI taxonomy): Eukaryota > Metazoa > Chordata > Actinopteri > Syngnathiformes > Syngnathidae > Syngnathus > Syngnathus typhle. The sequence continues at coordinate 11,068,100 of NC_083747.1, read as the reverse complement.
GGTGACGACGGGCTTCTCAAAGTGTGGGACCTGCGGCAGTTTAAGGTAACGCTTTTACTCTGCCGATGTCGTCGTCATCACGACGGACGGCTCACCTGATCTCCTCGGTCTGTACAGACCGGGCGGCCGGTGGCCAATTTCAAGCAGCACTGCGGGCCCATCACCTCGGTGGAGTGGAGCCCGATCGACTCGAGCGTGTTCGCCGCGTCCGGGGCGGACGACGTGATCAGCCAGTGGGATCTGTCGGTGGAATCGTGCGATGCGGGCGCCAGGGTGGAGGGATTGAAGGACCTCCCCCCGCAGCTGCTCTTCCAGCACCAGGGCCAGTCGGAGATCAAAGAGGTCCACTGGCACCCGCAGATCCCCGGCGTTATGGTCTCCACCGCGCTGTCGGGATTCAACGTGTTCAGGACGATATCCGTGTAGCGTGACGAGTACAAGCTTTGTGTGAAAATGAGAATTTTCAATTGACCTTACCCAGAAGGGACGTCTCGAGACCTCTGATGATGTCACTCATGCGTCTTTAGCTTTCTCTAGAGACAACTGGAAGTAAACCTCGACATGTATCCGCTTTGCCACGCAACTTTTGTTCTGTATAATATAGATGTTGCGTGTTTTATTTTACTATTATGTGCTCAAAATAAAATATCAAGTAGAGGTGTCAAAATTAACAACTAATCGATTATCGACTATTTTAGTGAGTATTCATTTTGAGTTGTTTAACTTGAAATTGTCCAAATGATCTCACTTTAGCCTCTCAGCTTTAATTATTCTGTTTTACGTAGCCCTACATGAAAGCAAGACTGCGTTTAATACATTTGCAAACATCTGCTTTTACTTGGAAAAACAATGACCCATCCAATTTCAGAAAAGTACATCAATCTCTTTCGTGTGCCATTGTTTTTATTTTTAATCAATAAACAATACCAAATTAAATTAATTCTGTAATAAATGTATTATAACCTAATCAAATTAATTCAATTAATTGATAAAACAACCAATTCTAAAAATATTTGATAGCACATATTTGATAACAACGCTCTTCCTGTGATTGGAGAAGACGGACAAACGGAGAACAAAGCTTCCACTTAAAATCCCAAATAGTTTTGTTTTATTGTTTCAAAGTAAACCACAAGACATGAAATGCCAGCAAGTTCAATGGATAAACACTCAAGTCTCTCCGTTTTACAGCATAATGAGGGGGAGATAAAAACCACTCAATACTTGATTGTCTCAGCATTTGTCCCATTTTTTTTCCAGCCCAAAGAGGAAAAAGGTTTTCTGTAGTGAATGAAAACATGCACACATATTAATAAAAAAAAAAAAAAAAAAAGGAACGCTGCAATTAGATCTGATCCAGCGAAACTCACATTGTCATGACATGGAATGTTACACGTTTACAAAATCTGCTCCAACGACGCTCCAAAAGAATGACACGGGGACATAAACATGCAATGGCGGAAAACAAAAATACGTAGGGAACTGGTACTAAAATATTTGATCAAGTTTAAGGCACTTAAAAACACGTATGGCACATTTGGGAAAATATGAATAAAGTTGAAATTAAAAGGCCTCCTGGTGAATGGGAGGGGGGGGGGGGAAAGTGCTACAATTTTTCACTGTAGAAAAACAAATGCTGCTTGTAATAAAACAGGCTCATCTGTTACGCTAAAAAAGTATTTTTCCAGCAGAGCAACATCGTCTTCACACTGAACAGCTTTCAGGAAAAAGGAAAAAACCAAGTTTTGAATCCATCGGTTTGACGCTTTGTAATGTAATTTAAAACAGACAACTCGCAAAATGTTGGGGAATATTTGGCTTTGCCGTGGAACTTGGAAGTCAACCTAAAATGCTCTCAACCCTTTCCAGCTGATCTGAATTTGACCTCTAAACTTTCAAAAGCACATGTTGAGCCTTTTGCCACGTTTTGTCAAGTTTATAGTGCATTTTAGGTTCGTTCTGAAATTCTACCCGACAGCCCAAAATGGCGAATAATACACAGTTGGTAGGAGACGGACCTATAGTCCGATTTCATCATCAAACTCATCTTCGAAGGTATAGCCCCGCCCTACTTCCTCTTCCTCTGAGTCAGTCTCTGAGTGGCTGCTGCCGACCCTCCTTCGGTCCAGCGCGCTCACTCCTTCGTAGTCGGAACTATGAGACGAAGCCGGGCTGGGAGGCAGATCTTTGTGGGCGGCGAATTCCTTTCCGACCCTCTCGCCCGTCGTCGGACTCTCCGTCAGGTCCTCCTCCTGGAAGTCGAACCCTTGACCCTCTTCCTCCTCGGACGCCTGGCGGATGATTTCTTCCCGCTTGTCGCTGAATCTCACCTTGGGTCGCAGCCCCTTCGGTTTGATCCCATCTGGTATTCTGCCGTCGCCCATCTGGTTCTCATCCGGTTTCTTCCCGTTAAGCTCGTTGTGCCTGTTTACGACGCACTTTGTTTCCACCGGGGACGTAACGCTTTTGGGGCTGATGACGTCGTCTTTTTTGGAGTCCAGTCCCAAACCATCCATCACCCCGAGTACATCTCCCAGCATGGAAGGGCCCAGATCGAGATCCAAATCCAAGGTGAACGATGACACCGATTCAGAGTACTGAAGCTCATCATCATCATGGAGGTTTCCCGGAGGCTCTTGATACACATCGTTGTGGTGTACAGATGCCGGGCAGTCTACGGACGAAGACCCCGGGCTTCCAGGGTCAGAGCTGGGTGGACTTGGTCCCAGCGTGGACAGGAAGGAGGTGTCCCCGAAGGCATCTCCCCCCCTGCCGATGTGCATGGTGTGCCGGAAGTCACCCAGAGGGGCTGAGATCATGGTGGGGTCCAAGCGGGAGGCCCGTGTAGATTTATGTAGCGGCATGGCTGCTAGAAAGATTGGACGTTAGTCCTGACACATTCCATTTCAAGCACTAAAAAAATGGACGTGTTGCAGAAAACACTCTTGATGAGAACGCAAACAGTGTTGTGCAATAGTGGGCGGCCAAGAAGCATTTTGCCACTATGACGGAGGCCATGCTGAGGCTTGTACTTGAACAGACTCGACGCATAGTTTTGTCTGCCCCCGGGGGTTGCATGTGAACCAAAAGACCTCCACAGTACTTTTGCAGTCAAATGACTCAACTTGCAAGCTTATAGATAGATAGATAGATAGATAGATAGATAGATAGATAGATAGATAGATAGATAGATAGATAGATAGATAGATAGATAGATAGATAGATAGATAGATAGATAGATAGATAGATAGATAGATAGATAGATAGATAGATAGATAGATAGATAGATAGATAGATAGATAGATAGATAGATAGATAGATACTTTATGCATCCCCGTAAGGGCAGTTAAATATCAACTTTGCCAAATACAAGTAAATTATTAACTTACTTTTCAAAAGAAGGGAACCGTGGCATAACGCGCGTTAACCCTTCCAACGTATTCCAATTTAAATAAGAATTAGAGATTGATAATAAAATAGTCACAATATCGCTGCTGTATTAACTTAAACATGAATAAACATGCCACTCGCGCGCCACACACGTACACGTGAAGTTTTTTTTCTTTCTTTTTCATAAAATAACTTACTTAAAAAGGATAATATTCTGCTGTTTGCTTCACCCTCTCTCGTCCGTATATCCGACTTTCTTTTACATCTGGATATTTGTTTCCCCCCGCTTGACTTTCGAACGTCTTTTCCCTTCGTTCTTCTTTTCCCTCGCCGTCGTTTTTTCTTCTTCCAAAGGGATGGGCGCTAGCCGAGGAAGTGACGCGACGTGGGGAGTTAGAATACACATTTTTACCCCCCAAATCTTTCACAGCTACCACTGCAAGTAACGTTTTACTTTCTGTTCGATCATTTAAAAAAAAAAAAGATTAGTATTTGTGCCGAACGGTGTCACGTTATTACTTGTATTGTGCCCTTTGGTTAGTACAGTAGTCTCATAGTGGTTATTGCGGAATCAAATCCAGCAAGTGGATAGCTATCAAATGTATTTCCCAAATAGGATAATAATCGTCATAAACTTATTAAGCAGTGAGTATTTGTCGGGGGGTCTTTTTCTCAGTGGAATGAGAAAGGGGTTGGTCTTGACAGCACAGATGGTTTATGTGGTTTTGACTCAAAATAAACTGAAAGTCACCACATTCCCCCCCCAAAAAAGAAAAAACCTGAACCAATTCAACATCTTGACGGAAACTGTTTTTGGACAATGAGAAGACAGAGGGGAAAAGCTGCATCAGACCTTGGCTGCACACACACGCACAGTGACGGTGAGAGTTAGTTTTGGGGTTTCTTGAGGGAATTGGGGGATAATGAGTAAATGAGTGCAAGATGTACCTCTAAAGTGGCAGGAAAGCCATAAACCCTGCTATGAATTCAATGCAACCGCGTTAACTTGCTAACTTTAAGGTCAAGGTGTAATTATGACCCCGGCTATTATAGAAAAAAACACCAGGAAAATACAACATACTTGTTTTGGAATCAGTTTGACTGTATGATAACCGCTACTAGACTGACTGCCCATATATAAACTATAAATATCCATCCAGCTAATGACAAAGCAACATTGAGGATACTGTATGTACCAAACCACCACCTATTGACATTTTCCATCTACTTTCTAGGTCATTTCTCTTTGGGTCATGGTGGGCGAGATGGAGCTTATCCCTATCGACAACTGGCGGAATACAACGTACAGCCACACTATTCACAATATATAATTTTCTTTTATTTTGAAATCTCTTGGGATTCTGAAAAATGTGAGGTATTTGAGAAATCACTGCAATTATTGTGTTGTTACAACAATCCAGTCAAGGGAGTCTGCCGTCATTTAACATATAGTCAGTTTGAAAGGTGCCACTTAGTTGGCTGGGAAAATAGTTATCATATATCATTAAAATTTTGGGTGAAAAAAAAATTGAACTTTAGGTCAACATTCTTTCACAACACTACTTCTTACACCGCATCTTCTTACTGTATAATAAATTGAAACGTTGAATTGGAAATGGCATCAAATGCCCATCATTCTCATTCATCTTCCTTCCACAAGGTAAAAAGAACAATGGTTGTGAGTGAGTCATTGTTGTCACAACTGGTCAACATACTTGCGTGATGAAGTCGACAATGGGAAGGAATTACTCATCGCAGACGGATATTGTATAGAGTCCATTGACGGACCCAAACTAGGACGTTATAATATCGAGCCTAGTTTAATATTGGGAAAATATACATCAGAATAACAATCTTAATGGTGCAGTTTATCCCAGTATTAACCAAGGCTAAAAATATCACCAATGCAGATGATGAGGAGAGAAGGAACAGCAGACAGGAAATGACTCCCTTTCGGTAAACCCGTACATGCTTACACTCACACACACACACACAAACACACACATCCTTTTTGGAAACGTTCATCATGAGAACATCGTGATGATTACATTTCCGTCTCATTTTTTCCCCCTGCTTTTTCCCCCAGTGAAAAAAAAAATCTCAAATAGTCTCCTGCCATTTCTGTGTGTGACATTGGGATGTTACATCATTCCAAATGATTACAACAGATGACATGGTCACCGGCGTCTGTAAGTCTCTACATTCTCACTCATCAATCAGTTATGAATTTTATTATGCATTAAGATTTTGAATAGGATGGGCAGTAATTGTCCATTATTATTCAGCAGAGAATAAATGGTGTCAAATTGCAAACCATCTCTGACTGTTTTGTGTGCGGATGTATTCTGTCTGATTATTTTGGTTTTGTCTGGAGACCAAATCGAGGAACTGGATGTTCTGCAATCAAAGGCCATCAGCTGATGTGGCCGTGGGGGAGAATCAATGCAAGCGTGCAAATGGGATGGCCACAACATTGGGAAAGTGTATAGAGGACAGGACATGCCCTTATGTCACATGTCATGCCTTCAGCTGCATGTAAACATGTGAATGGTGCTGTCTTAGTTCGTGTCCACATCTGGGTTACTTTCAGGTGAGCTGCCATGGAGCGTATCCCCAGCTGACTTTGGGGCGTAGAGACAGAAAACAAATTACATACTTTTCAGCACAGTTTTAGACAACGGTAACAAATTAAATAAAATGTGATATTATTTACAGTGGCGGTTAAATTTCCTTGATTGACTGTGGAATAGTATAATGATCTGGCCATCCATTAAATTCTATAGTGCTTGTATCGATTGGGCTATAAAAAATATATTTAATATATAAATGAATAACTTTTTAAGTAATCATATAAATCCCATATTCAAATAAATATTAAATATCTAAATGAAATACATATATGGATTTCTTTTTTAATGGCCCTTTATTCGCAACACGGTGTCCCACCTCGAACTACAGTGCCACCCAGAAATGCGAGTGACGTCATTAGGTAAAAAAAGTAATAATAAAAATATAATTCAAATAATAAAAAAATTAAGGCGTGTGATTAACTCAACCATGTTTTTAAATGTAAGGAGAAAGAGTAAAAAATCGTCTGAAAAAATAATTCTCAAGTAAAATAAATATACATCGGGAAAAATAATTAAATACAGTAACTATTATCTAAATTGTACTCGTCTAAGTTCCTAACACTGGTAAATATGAACGAATGGCGAAATATTAAATCATTTAACACGTCCTTGGGTCACATTTCCACGTTTTTTAACCAGTGTTTTGAAGTACCAAATACGTTAACTGAAGACGAAACAGTGACGCATATCCTGCCGCTATACGTCACAGGGCTTGGCGTTTCACCAAGCTGCCATTTTGTGCTCCTCAGCAAGTCCGTCCAAGTTGTTCGGGACGACGCAGGGCGCCGCTTGCTTCTATCCCTTATGGTGCTCTCCGCTAGATTTATACATTGAATCGAGGTCGAGAAAACCTACGTTCGCTTTCCAATATACACACAGTGTTGTTCATCGACGGGCTACTGCCTGTTTTTCGTCACGTTTAGGTAGCATCAGTACAGAGGTAACGGTGTTAGCCTAGCTTCTGTGCTAGCCATAGAGCTAGCGGAAATTAAGCCGTCCTAGCTGGCTTCAGGCTAGCTTTGATTCCAGACGAAATGGCGGCCAACGCGGCACAAACAGCCCCGAAAACTAACTGGTATGTAATACTTGTACATAGAATAACACTAGGGTGTATTACATCAAGATAAACTGTGTTTGCGGACATCTAGACGTGGGAAGCGTTGACATTTATAGTCAGATAAAGATTGGCGACGGCAATGGTGATAATAACATTTCACGGAAGTTCAAACGAGCTATCAATAGCTCTTTAGTCATCTAAGCAATAATAATTTTCAAAGCACACCCTGTCAACTCTTTTGTTTAATTTATTTTTTCCATAATGGTAATCGAAGGGATAGTAGTCAATTTGGTCTTTGTAATTATTAATAAAACATTTTGAAGATGTGTATTTCAAAGGTTACCTAAAATATTTCCATTTTGGTGGATTGGAAGAGCATGGCCCCAATTTCTTGTCCAACACATGCAATAGATAAATTATCGCTCCTTTGGACTTCTTTGTGTAATCTTAAAGATATCACAAAGGTACGGGACATGAATGACCTGACGCTAATAATCGATGAAGTCGGCAAACATGTCCTGATGCAGTCCTGATGTGATTCATGCAGTTGATGGTGCCCATGTCTTTAATGGGGAAAATTCCCCAAATGTCAAATAACTTCATTTTTTTCTGTCTTAAATATTACTCTGCTCTAGCATTAAATGCAAGTACTCCTACTAAGTCTTATTTAAATGACAGGTCTTATGGTGTTGGTGCAGCTGAGAATCATGTTCAAGAAAACCCGGAATGGGAGAAAGCAAGACAAGCACTTGCTTCTATTAGTAAGAGTCAGAACAATGACAAGGCTACATTTGCCAGCCACGCTGCTGCAGAGGTAAGCCAGCCTTTACGTGCCTTGAGTTTACAGTGACATCTATAGAATAGCACAATTTATTTCTCCTCATACTCAATCATAAGGTAAATCCTACTTTTCAGTTTCAGGCAGGATTGAATGATGCCGCCGTTCAACATCAGCAGTATTATCAATGGTACCAGCAAAATCAGCCACAGTATCCAGGATACACGTACCCATATAGCTACTACTATCCCATGAATCCAGTACGTATGGATCTGAGTTTAAATAACAACAAATCTTTCCCCTTCCACAAGCTAACCTGCTGTACTATACCTACTTTACAGTATGGATATACACAAAATCAGTATGCTGTTCCCCAAAGTGCTTACCCAACGCCACCAACCTCCAATGGACAGGTATGTATAAAATGTTAAACTAGAAAAACTACTCAGGAAGTGTTATACGGCAATAATTTGTCATTGCTTGCACGACTTTCTGCCCAAAATTCTTTTTTTTTTTTTTTTTCTCCCCCCAAGCCTCCTCCAGTGCCTGGAATGGAAGACCAGACCCCCAGCTACCCCTCTCAACCTCAACCCCCCTCCAATCCTCAGCCACCCCAAAGCCAAACCCCAGAGAAACCTGCAGCTCCTCCGCCCCCACCCATGCCTCCTCAACCCAATTCCCAATACCCCCCTCCACCCCCACATACTTCTTACAATTCCAACAATCCCGTGCCATACACGCACGGGGACCCCAACCAGATGCAGGTTTACAACTCGTGCCCAGGACGGCCCAATTATGGAGCGGGCTTTCAGGCCCAGAACAACTATCAGCCCCCACAGGGTCCGCCCCAGCAGCAAACAGGGCCGTTCGGAGCGAGCATAGGCAGAGGAGAGGCTAATAAAGCTAAAAAACAAAACCAAGGACAGCAACTCTGGCATCGCATGAAACGTAAGAACAGTGTTGGAAATATATATCGACTATAGCCGACTCGGGAATGGTGAGCTCGGACACCGCCATCAGAGCATTACTTAGTGCTGTTAACATTTGTCTCCACAGAGTCACCTGGCACTGCCCCGATGAAATTCAACATTCCCAAGAGGCCTTATCAGGTGACCACGTCTAACCAGGCATTCTCACCAAGTGAGCAGCAGCAGCCAGAATCTGCCAGTCCACCTCCAGCCTCTCCCGTGACTGGCAGCGCCACGCCTCCGACACGGTAATGTCTCGCTCTGAACTCTTGTTGCTCTTTGTTGGATGGTGGCCTGACCGGTTGACTTGCATCTGCAGACCCCAAGACTGGCCGCCAGCCATGAAGGAGTACGTGCAGCGCTGTTTCACAGCCTGCGAGACGGAAGAAGACAAAGACCGCACGGAGAAAGTGTTGAAGGAAGTTCTGCAGGACCGCTTAAAGGATGGATCCGCTTACACCATCGACTGGGACCGTGAACCGCTGCCAGAGTAAGTACTAAAACCTCGCGTCAGGGTCATGATAATGTTCACTGTGTGTGACGTCACCTTGACAATGTTGTCATTTTATTTTGACTTCGTAGTCTGAAGAGTAAGCAATCTCGCTGGCACGCGGTCCCGAGAAGTGTGGACACTGCGACGAGTCGAGGTGGAAGTGCGGCTGCTGCGTCACGCGGCAGGGGTGGAGGCCACAGATTGGGAAACTATAGGAATATCTTTTCTCAGCGCAGTCCTTCATCCAGTTCCTCACACTCTTCCTCTCGGTCCCCCTCCCCAACCCACGGCAGAAACCGCGACCGCAACAACCAAAGGCACCGGCGCAGGTAAACACTTTAAACACACCCTAATCCAATTTCCCAACCTTTATTTAGCCACGCTTAATGCAGACTGGCGGATACACAGAATTGTGCATCCTGACAGTATTTGGCACTACCATAAATATTGCAAGATTTTAAGTGAATTATGTAAGAAAATATTAGAATATTCTATTCTTGTTGTCTACCAGCGAATCTGGCTCACAGTCAGACAACAGCCTTTCCTGCGATCTCCGACCTCAGCTGTCGAGAAGAAACCAGAAAGGTGGTCGCGGGCGTGGCAACGACAGGGATCGAGGGCACGGTGGAGAAAGGGGACGGGGAAGAGGTGGAAAAGCTAGGGGCAGGAGGTAATATCAAAATAATATTTTATTGTGACCAGCCAACATTTTGAATAACCTCCCATTCCTCTTTTCAGAAACCAAGACGACTCCAACGTGCCCGGTGGTAAGAAGAGGAAAGGTGGCAATGCGGGTTTGGACTTCCACGACCCTGACCGGGAAGCCAAAAAGCAGAGTCGAGCTGCTCGCTTCCAGAAGCAGCTTCGCACAGAGCCCCTGGTGCTGTCTATTAACCATCTGGACATGCCCGATGGGACACAGGAGGGCCTCAGCTGGGAAGACTGTCCCATTGTTGGGACATGCCAGGACATCACAAAGTCTTACCTGAGGCTCACCTGTGCCCCAGACCCCGCTACTGTTCGCCCTATTCATGTGAGTTGTCATCTTCTCTTCCCTACAGTAAAGTGCTTGCTTGCTTAAAGTCATTCCTCGTTGAAGTTTATTGTACTCGTGAGATTATTGAAAATCTGTGCTATAAACCACGACCGAATGGTAAACGCTTGCTGGCAATAACTGGGACGTTTGTGTCGGAAACTTCTGTTTCTTTGCCACGCAGGTGTTGAAAAAGTCTTTGCAGGCCGTGAAAGCCGACTGGAAAACCAAACAGGACTACCCTTACGCTTGTGAGCAGATGAAGTCCATACGACAGGACCTCACGGTTAGTGTGAATCACATTTAGCATGCCTTTTGTTTCCCTATTTGTCTCCAAAGGTGAAGGTTCAACGTTATCTTCACACACAGGTCCAAGGAGTTCGTACGGAATTCACCGTGGAAGTGTACGAGTGTCACGCTCGCATTGCCCTGGAAAAGGTAAGACTGCTGACTTGGCAGGATGTAAGCGTTCTGTTTTTACAGATCGTCAGATGGAAACTGAAGAGTCTGCGTTTTGTGTTTCAGGGCGACCATGAGGAATTCAACCAGTGCCAGACTCAGCTGAAGTCCCTCTACAAGGACAACCCCTCAGAGAACATCGGCGAGTTTACAGCATATCGCTTGTTGTACTACATCTTCACCAAAAACTCTGGAGGTACGCCCATCGCATGAACACACACTTTTACTTTTGATTGCATTTCTTAATCCCATTGTCCTCCCACAGATCTCATCACCGAGCTGGTGTACTTGAATCCGGCACTGAAAGCGGACGTGTGCATCGCTCACGCTCTGGCGCTCCGTGCCGCTTGGGCTCTAGGCAACTATCGCCGTTTCTTCAAGTTGTATCAGGAAGCTCCGCGCATGGCTTCGTACCTCATCGATAAGTTTGTTGAGAGGGAAAGAAAGATCGCACTTCGGGCCATAGTCAAAACGTAAGATGTTTTACCACAAAGAATTTACAGTGAACCCCCGTTGATCGTGACTCGTGCGTCCCGGGCTCACTTGCAAAGCAATGAGTTTAAATATGGATGAAATGTCCCACAGCGGGGGCTCACTGTATTTCGAGAAAACGATCAACTCTGTTTCTGACAATTTCTCTTGTCCACAGGTTCAGGCCCGACTTGCCAGTGGAGTATGTGCAGTCCACGCTAGGCTTCACTTCGTTAGACTCCTGCATGGAGTTTCTTAGCGGGTTGGGTGTCACGTTTACCCCCGCTGACCCCCTAAGGATAGACTGCAAAAGCAGCACCACCACACTGGCTGCCTCATGAGAGTGCGGGTGGGCTTAGCGCACTTAGAGGGTGGACACGTAGTCGCGGGGCAGTGCACATTCCCGGGTATTGATGAATGCAGTGCACTTTTTACATACCTCTTCCAATTCAGAGAGGCACACCGGCACCCATATAGGGCCTATGTCGTCCCATATGAGATGAAAGTTCAGAATCCCAGAGTCGTTCAGCGACGTTAGACAGATGACACGAGGTTGTTGACGCGCGCACAAAGTTGCTCTCATTCTATCCAGTAGAGGAGATCAGAAAACATTAGCCCCCCCACCCCACCCTCCCCAAGCTGCTTTCATTCACTCAACACTTTAGAGACCAAAGGCTCACGCGGCCAGATGAGGGAGGGCACTTGCGCGATGCTTCCTGTTCCATTAGCCCTGTCCGATGTCAACGCTAACAGTGTCCTGTTATGTTTTCTTCCTTCCCCAAGTCAACAGCTCCAAGACCTCAAGTCTCAAGAAGAAGACACGCGACCGTCGTGTTTGAAGACCGCACAAGCACCTTTGATTCCATAGAGACTGTACAAAAACAAAATGAAGCCAAGCTCGCCAGAAAGGTTGTCAAGAAGAAGAGGAAGCTGTGGTTTGTATGTCCGCGTCTCCTAACGACAACCGCTGTATCCTGGTTCCTGGAGGTCTTCGGTTTCTGGGCAAGATCCCTGTCCAGAATCGCCTAAGGAGCAGAGTTTGGGACTCAAGTTCACTTGGTAGTTCAGTCACGGGTCAAGTGACATCAAGTCAGGAGGCAATGACTTTCGAGATGGAAGCGTGTTCTTCGTTGAGGTTTTCCGAGTTCACGCCTCCAACCGTCTGCGTCGCCAAAAGAAGTCCACGGTCAACCTCAGGTGGAAGCGCCGCCGCCTGTTCTTCATCACGGTGCGCGTCCCCACTGCCTCACCTCAGATGGTCATCGCGGGCAGAGGGATGACATCGTCCGGTTTGTATGCTGCGTGTGGCTCTCGAGTGCAACTAAGGCTGGTAAGAAAAAGACTTTGGATCGAGACGGATGCCTGCGAAACATCAGGAGGCCCACCCCATTAGATGTTCTCCAGGCTTTGGACAGCAGTATTTGGCCTTTAAATTGATGAAAGAAGTATATGGCTACAATGATGGTTTGCAAATTTAATTTAGGGTCAAAACCATCAATCAAAATTTGACACTAAGTGCTGTCGTAATGTCTGAACTTTTAACATCACTTAAGTCATCAATCCTCAAAATCCTTCAACTTAGTCTTGTTTAGTCCGATTAATGACAGATGAACTCAAAACGCTTTTCAAAAAATGCCGGAAGAAAGTACGGAGATAGTTTCTGTTTTTTTGAAACGTGTTATGGAACTGTGGAGAGGCATTTTAAGAAGCTGAGCTATGACTTTTTTTTTTTCTTTTCTTCTTCCTTTGAAACGTATTGTAAATATTGTATGACAATTGCTGTGGTTCATTCTGCAGTGGTTTTGTAGTTTAGGTGTGTCCGCACATGGTAAGTGTGTTTTAGTTTTATACTGGCGCGTGTGCAGTCAAACCTAAAATGATGCTTGCTGCCAAAGATCCAAGTGTGGGGGGTGCGGAACCTGCCGCAATATTTGACCTGCTCTCCATGTGACTAAAGGAAACCTGTTAAAATCCCCCAAAACATTTTTGACCACACAGGTTCCCCGCCCCTGATCTAAGTTTTTTTTTTTTTTCCCTTCTTCCTTGATGCATATTTGGACATTGTTGTAATTTGTCTCCTTTCTTCCCCTTTTGACCTCTCCTCCTGACCCCTTGACCCTCCACCCAATCCTTCCCTGGGGAGTCACACCCCGCCTCACCCACCCTTCAGCCGGTCGCACGGCCGGCTTGCTGCATTGCAGGAGGCAACATGCGGATGGGGACGCTGAGTGGCCAAGCGGGAGAGAGTCGCTTGTGAGCAAGTTGCCTCAGCGCCTTTCGAAAGCCAAGCTCGATCGCTGTGAGCCTCATGTGCAACCAATGTGTGCTGATAACTGCTCAAATGTTTTTAAGTTTTTCCCCTTTCCTCATTACGTAACTTTATTTTAACATGTCAGCCAATGCTATCAAGTCGATTTCTGTTTGTCCGCTTGACTTTTGAAATTAATTCCCGTCCGCCTAAGAAATTGATATATCCGCTGTCGTATTGTTGACCAAAGAAATCCAAATCCCAGCAGGTCGCAACGCATTTCACACACTGGATATTTTTGTTCTCCCCGCTACAAAGTATTTTTGCTATCATGTACTATTGATTACTCATCAGTCGTTTGTCACTTCCTCCTTGATATCTGCCTCTCAAAGTCCTTTCCAGTGTCACGTGAACTTCTCACCTGCTCCCATTCACCTCCTTTCCCTCTCATCTTTTCTTTTTCCTCCCTCACTTTAGTTTTCTTTTCACCACCCATGCATGCCTTCTGTCTCTTCCTTCTGCTCTCATAGATGTCATTCATTTTATGTTGAGTATGTTGCACTCGCACATAGTCATGGTAGTAAGTATGGACATTGCAGCTCACTAACATCTGTAGCTGAAGGTTGTTTGCAACGCCTGTCTTCTCTCCACCGACCCCCCCCCCCCCCATGACAAATTTTGATAGCACCAGCATCTGTATATATTGTGTACATAAACTCTCCTTGAAGAATCTAATAAAAACAAGAAGCATCCACGTGTGTGGTTAATGTGAACATTTAAACAAAACAGACTCAAGCTGGGTGTCATAGGTTTATTATAAAATACTGTGGGTGTTACCCTCGAATTGGATTTGCAGTCCTGACTTAACATGTTGACATTTTACCCTGGTGGATTGGGTGGGAGTTGTGAAAAGAGAAAAACAGAAGATGTGAAGTAGGAAATAATATGCATTTAGAAAAGAAACTATCAAGAAGGAAAGCAAACTTTGAGCTCTATAAGAAAATCTTCGTGCCTTTTGTTCTGTGTAGTCCGTAACTTACAACATTTCTTTTATATACTGCGTTCCTCCGCTTTAAATTTTTTAGGCAAATTTTTGTAGTGCGTATTTTTTTTAGAAGGAAAATGTAAACTAAACAACTGATGATTGACAACGCTTTCTGGCTTACGCGTGTTGACCACCAGGCGGCAGTATTTTCCTGCACGAGTACGAATTTTCCTCTTCTCGTGGTTCAGAATTCGCAATGTCAGTTTTTCTGTGCGTATCGTTACAACCTTTGTCTACATTAGTTGTTGCATTGTTTGTGTTTAAACTCCAATTCGTTTAACTCCGCCACATATTCAAATTTTATTCCGCAGCAAAGTGTTCAAACCTTGCAAATGTAAGATGAACCTGTGGTCAAGTGTCCAGTTAAAGCGAAGAACAAGTACAAGCAAAAGAAAGCCTGCCAGTGCCAAACAAGTTTAGAAATGTAGAAACCATCAAAGATGCTTGCTGCTTTCTAAGCAAGCAAATAGGAAAATCTAAAGTAGAACTTCAAAGTAGCTAAGCAGAGGAGAGTATATGAAAAAACATGCAAAAGAAATAAGGAGGTCAAGCAAAATGAATGGAATGGAAAAATGAAGCAAGAGCATTTAAAGCGAGGAAGTTCAACCATGACTAAATAATTGGAAAGAAGAAGCTATGATAGACAACAACTAAGCTATGTTGGAAATAATAAAGCTGAGAAAGTCAAAAAGCTCCCGTTTTCACATGAAGCCTGTTAACTGAAAGGTCAATGAGGCCTCATTTTTTAAGCAATAGAAACCAAAGGACAGTCACACAAGTGAGAAAAAAAGAGCAAAACAAGGAAGCCAGATGAAAAGAGTTTTATTTAGAAGTAAACATCACACGCAGCGAGATCAGAAAGAAAAGCCAAAAGAAAAGAGGTAGTTTGTTAGTAAGAAACACAACCCCAGTCAACTCTGCAACAGGCCAAACAACTCATAGTGAAACTGATGTCACACGTGACTCCCAGACACACACACACTCAAACACACACTTAAATAAAAGCTCCAGCACATCATCCAAACGTATGAAAATGAGATCCAAATATCTCCCACGGTGGTGTTCTAGCATCACAAGTCCTCCTTTAAAAGTTCGCTTGTAAAATACACAAATAATGCAATGCGTGTGCTGAGCATGGAGAACAGTACAGTACGCAATATTTACAACTTCAGTCACTTCCTGTGTGCGGCACCCAGGTCACAGTACATCAGTAGGGAGTGAAGCGGTTGTATCCTCCTCGATACAAACTGGCCTGCGAAAGAAAGAAATTGAAATACAGTGAATCAGTTCTGGAAAAAATAAGTGTTTGCATGCCAGCGTAAACTCACCACAGTGCCAACGCCATATGTGGTTGTTGGTCCCACCGAGTGGTGATAGGGGTCCGCGGCTGTGGCGTAAACGCGGCCGTATCTGGTGACATCATTGCGATATCCAAATATTCACTTGTCATAATGCAATTTGCAGTGGAAGATATTTTCTTTGACGTGTCTGCCTACCCGTCGCTGTATGTTGCAGCAGCGGCGGCGGCGGCGGCGGCCGATGCGGTCTGGGCCACCCTGTACGCGGCAGGATAACCTCCCTGGATGGAAATACATCATGTCAAGGCTGGTTACCGATTGGACAAGCAGTTGAAGTGACTTACGTAGACTTCTGCTCCGTAGAGACCATCTTGATACACCACCCTGATTGGCAAAGTGGAAAACATTAGGAAATCATATTCTTACTTTTCAGTCTGGCTCTGTCCAGTTCAATTCTGTTAAATGTCCAATCCAGTTAAGTCCAGTTTGGTTAAATGATTTTAGTTCAGTCCAGCCGTACCCCGGGTAGGCGGGCACAGCAGTAGGTGTTGCGGCGGAGCGAATAGTGTTATAGATGGTCCGGCCTCGACCCCTCAGCGCCGAGCCCCGGTAGGCCAATGCGGGCGCCGCCAGCGGGTAGGGGAAACCGGCCACTGAACAACAAAAGCAATGCTTAGATAGCTGTCAGTTGTGATTGATTGTGTTGCCTTGACTGACCTGTGTAGAGTTCCGGTGCGTACATGGCCCCCATGACGGGGTTGATTTTCCAGCCGGAAGCTATTGGGACAAGCACAAATAATTCAAAGCCAAGAAACAGAAGCAATCCTTGACCTGGTTGTGTCTTACGTGAAAGGTCGCTGTTCACAAGCGGCGTTTGTGGCTTTTTGGTAACTACCCTTGCAGTAGCGTTATTCACCTGAAAAGCCCAAAAAAGGACGAATTTGAAATTGTGAGGTCATCAGTGACTGTATAGTGACTTTTCACTATAACTACATTGAGTAGTCGCTATGGAAACAGATGTGTTTGTCTGACCTCGATCTTCCTCCCTTCCACGATCGTCCCGTTCAGTTTCTCCCGGGCTCGGTCAGCCTCGGCCGCGCTCTCAAAGGTGACGAACCCGAATCCCTGCAAGAGTGTCAATGCTATTTGTGGCTTTTGTCCATGTCACCGTTTCCCATTGTCGTCCAAACTTTGTCACTGACCTTTGACCCCCTTTCGTTGAAAATAATCTCTACATCCAGGATTTTTCCAAATTGCTAGAAAAGAAATGTAACCTTTGTATCATAATGATGTAAATTTGATGACTCAGGGATCATCAAGTCGTCTTTGTATATGTAATAAAAGAGAAATCCGTACCCCAAACATCTGCCGAAGGTCCGGGTCCCTGAAGCGGAAGGGGATGTTTGACACGTGGAGGCGTTTGGGCTGGGCCTTGCCGGACCCCTCGTCATCACTCCCGCTCCCCCCGCCGCCGCTTCCGCCGGATGCTACAGACGCGCTCAGAGCTTGAGGGTCCGAGGCCACAGGGGCCAAAGCTTCCTCCTGATGGCCCAGCAAAGAACAAAAAGGAAAAACGGGTGGAAAAAGAGAGTGACTGTGAGGGAACGTTCGTAGACGAATGAGGGTGGCGGACATCTGATCACTTCCTGGTTGTGTACAAAGCATCGCATAACGTTAGACAAGACATGGCCACCAGGTCAGGAATCCAAACCAAAGAGCATTCCGCAACCAGTGATCCCTCTCAGGCATACGTGAGGAGGTGTGAAAGTAAAGGGGGGAGGGAGGGCGTCTTAAAACATGCCTGTGGAAAAGTACCGCCACTTATTTACTACTAGTTCAAAATTGAACATGATCAAATTTCCAAATAACCCAATTGCATGTTGCTCAGTGATTTCAGAGGCTGAATTTTCAGAAAATTATACTACGACTTTTGGAGGAAATGTTTTATTAGACTTTGAGGTTTTATGGTGTGTCGTTAAATTTTGCCACTGTGCTCTTGCCTGGAGACAATGATGAACAGACATGTCTACAATGAAACATTTTTTTAGTGGGTCTACTCATAATACTGTATGCCCACTGAATTTTGTCTTACAAAATCAAACTAGCTTTCAAGGCCGAATTGTTATTAAAATTTCGTCAGGTGCTACAGAGTCACACTAAAATGGCAGTCTTCCTCTGTCTTTTTAGGCTTTTGACTTTTTTGTGGGTCTATTCATGATTCAATTGCCCACCAAAACTCTCAAGGTGAAGTGAAAGGCCTCTGGGGCTGAATTATTTTCAAAATTTTGTCAGGTGCTCGTAAAATATCACTTTAAACTTGACTTGACTCGACTTAAACCTCTCAACACTTTTAAAGAGGAAACTTCCTGTCTTTTCAGAAAGAATTTTTTTCAGATTTTTTTTAGGGTCTACCTATTTACGTATGACTTATTTAGCTGTATAATAATAATAATAATAATAATAATAATAATAATAATAATAATAATAATAATAATAATAATAATAATAATAATAATAATAATAATAATAATCAAACCAGAGGGCCCTAATACAGCTTCTCACTCTCCCCAAGCAGCTGCAACAAAGTGAAACACATCCAACTGCAGCAATGCCGTAAAAAATCAATTTGCTTCCAACTGTCCCATGCACAATACAAGAAGTAAGGAAGAGAAACATTCACTTGTCCCACAATGCACCACGATGCGAGTGTGCGCTAATATGGAGTGTGCGCGTCAATGTGTCGGCGTGTTAAATTGGAAAATCAATACGTGGAAAAAAAATGCACAGGTGGGCTACGATTAGCTTTCCAGTGAGGCCCGAATGTAGCACAGATGGAGAAATGAAGCGGCAGAAAGCTTGAAACAACAAAAAAGAGACACAAAGAGAAAAAGAAGAGCGTTCCAAACGGGTCAGTCTGAGGTCAAGGTGCTGCTTTTCTGCCAAGGGTTAAAGGGAAAGTCATCATTAATATGCTCGGGGGTGGAGTGGGGGGGGGACACACACGCACGCGCACACGCACGCACATTCACAACAGGTGGGGGGAGCGGGGGGGTCGAGCCGGTTTGGTGATGTCATGTCACGATGCAGAATAACGTTCTGGACCTGTGTTGTGATATTTCAGAGTGGGAGAGAGGGTGGGGTGGGGGGGTCATCTGGTCTCCCACCCCCCTTCGCCCCTCCCTCCCCTTTCCGTGGCGCCGCCTCAACTTTCTCTCAGCATGGAGCCTTGTGTGTCTGAGGGAGGGGGGTGAGGGGCTCTATAGTCATCAAATATACGGGGGCCACACAAAAGACCATTTAGTTGATTTGGTGGTACTTGCTGTAAAAAGAGTAACGTCTTTTATTTCCCAACAGTCTTAAAGATGTACATAACAGTCAAAGCACAGAACCTCGTAAAAATGTCTGCGAATTGTTTCTCGGACAGATGGATAGAATAAATTTGTTTTGTTTTCTTCCTCCCCTCTACATTTCTAAATAGCAACAACAGATGGAGACGGTGTCTTTCCCAGCATATGAAAAAGACCTTCACACAATATCAACACACACTTTCACCCTCTTTAATCTACGAAAGCTAATCTGGTGTACTGCCTGTTTGAAAAGAGCCACGGCGAACAGGGGGATTTATTTTCAACAACACTCTCAGCTGTCCCCCTTACTGAGTGTCATTGATATGGTTGTGCTGTAAAAAGACGTAATAGAGGAAAGGGGGAGCAGAGAAAGTAGGTGGGCTTCATTAACCCGCAAAATTGAGAATTGATTCTATATCCTTTTTTAAAAAAAAATCACCACGCTAGTAGAACGACTATGACTCACTCATTAATGTTTTTCCCTTCTGCACACTGTTGTCAGGTGACCTTGCGGTCCTTACCGTGTTGGTAGAGGTCAGAGGCTCGGCGCCCTCCAGCTGAGGGCCCTGGTAGACCCTCAGCTGGGCATGCTCAGGGTATTCGGAGCCGGGGTGTGCCGAGGTAAATTCCAGAGGCGGCAGCCTGCCCGCCGACGCCGCTGGACCTTGACCCGGGGTTGGGTAGGAGGGCGGTGCGGCGTATACCTGGGGCAGGGCGGGGTCGGTGCCCCCTGGGCCCGCCTCCTGCGTGGGGCCCCCCTGAGAAGAAGGGGAGGACGATGGTGGGTTCAATTTACATTTAAACAAAATTCGATGGAAATGCTCAGGAGCAATTCTTATAATTTGTCTACTTGATGCAAATCTCATTTTTAAATTGACATTTTTACGGAGCATTGACTACCCTGTGCAAGCATTCTAGATTTTCTTACATCACTTAAAAGTTATTTAGTCGCAAAACCTTGATCAAATCCTGAAGAATCAGAATCACAATGTTAAAAAAACAACAACAGGATCATTTTGGGTCCTATTGAGAGAATAGTAACACAATGCAAGCATGGTCTTACCCCTTCAGCGCACCCCGGAATTTCTGAGTCCCTCAACATCAACTGCCGCATGTTTTAATGGCGGCCCACCACCCGCCCACCGCGCCATCCGCGCTAACCCTCCACCAATCCCATCAAATGATCACCACAAACACAAGGGGCGGAGAAAGGGGCCAAGGGGGACTCCCACAGCACCTGTGCACATCTGTGACTGTCAATCACTGCGTTTTATCTAAAGTCAGCATTATTATCTTTTCTTTTTTTGGACAGGACCCTCCTGACACAAAGCTAACGCTGTTCTGTGAGATATGACACCCTACTTTTGTTCTGGTCCCAGTGAATGGCGTCTGCCCCCTTTGTACCTCTATACTAATTTTTCTTATCTGTCTTGTTCTCCTCTCTTAGCACCTCAGCTGTCTGCTTAGGGGTCACAGGTCAACAGCTCGAGGGCCAGGTGCCTGCCGAGACAGCTGTCGTGCCATTTCCACGCACCCGACGCCGACTGCAGATGTGGCGAGCCACATGCTCAAGTATGGGAGACCGTTAGGGACATCTTTCAGGATTTGAGTGCAATTAAACTAGAAAAAACATTTCTCAACATGTCAACGTATTTAGTTTGGAAACAGACGCTTGCTTGTACTATCGCCGCGCCTCTATTTTAAGAGGAGCTGATTGCAGAAAACCAGATAGGTGACAGAATCTCCTCCTGTGATTATCTGCTCAGGAGAGCCAGCCTAAAAATACGGTTGACAAGGTGGAAGCATGCCAGATGCATTGTGGCATTGATGGCATGTCAGGGACACAGACGCATAAGCACACACCTTTTTCCGATCAAAGGCCATTTTAGTTTTAAAATCAATAGTAAATGTATGTGTTTGAGTTGCTGTCCATTAGAAATAAAAAATATCTTCTAAATTTGACAGACACAACACAGAAAAGAGTGGTTGACAGCCTTGCCAAATTTGAATTAAAAAAATCAACAAGTCTGTAAAATCCAGTTTCAAAATCGTGACAAATCAAGTGGTTCTCTCCGATTTCAAATATTGTGTCCCTTCCCACTGAAAGCAGCCGTCAAACAAATACCACTGCTACAACCAGGAAAAATTGATGCTACAATGAGGCGCTCTAACAAAAGCGAAGCCCCACTCTGCACGCTCGCTGCCACATAAGACTTTTAAAAATAATCCCTCGCTCTTCAACATTTCCCTCCGTGACATGCATGCACTCATAGTTGCGACCATGAGGCACTCTAAAGCAACCACACGTCTGAAATCCTCTTCCGTCTCCTTTTGTTAGGTGCACACTCTTCTTTACACCTGACTGATGTGTTCAACAAAACGCAAGTGTTACCTGGACTATGCTGGGGTAGCAGGTGGTCGTCTGCGGGTAGACAGGCAGTCCATAAGGCTGGAGGATAACAGTGGGTGAGGAAAGCATGGCCTCGAAAAACCTCACAGAGGGAGAATGAGCACGAGTGGAGGACAAGGGGTGAGAAAACTCAAGTTGACCTCAGGACAGCAGACGGTGAGTGGAGGTAGAAAAGAAAAAAGTATTCCAAATTGAGGGAAAGATCCAGGTTAGTGAAGGACAGCTTCAAGTTTGTGAACCCAAAGCGTGGAGGTGAGTCAACACCCTCCACACATGCAAAACAAGCAGCGTCCTGTCCGGTCAAGACGGGATATCCAGCAGTGAAAAGAGCTTTCGGTGTGTCCATGAGGCGATCATGCGGCCTGACAGACAGAAACACATGCTCGGGGCTCTCATTTCAGAGTATTATAAATAGTCCCTCGTGCCCTTCCTTATGAGTACCACCTTACCATCCTCGCTCGCCCTGACACACATTGGTAAGCAACGTTTCTCACAACTTCTGGCATGTTCTTAGCAAACAAAATGAACAGCCATCAATGATCCGGTAGTGGACGCTGCTAAACACCCTATAGGTCGTTTGACCCCTTGTGAAAAAAGCCCCAATGGAAGTCATAGTAAATTCTTTTTGGATTGTCTTCTGTTGTAAATATTTTACTTTTTTTTTTTTTTTACTTCTTTTATTTGTTATGCATTTATTTGCACTGGAGAAGGAGTCGTTTTCAATCACATTGTATATTTCTGTAGTGACAACAATAAAAGAAATGCTATTCTATTCTAAAATACCTTTAGGGATTATAACTAAAAAGTTTCAAAATAATGTCTTGGTTTCGAATTAGTGGGTCGAAATACAAAAAGTCCTGCCTAGCTACAAAAACAGATATGCTCAAACATCATTGAATGAAGTACATAAACAGAAAAGTATATTCACATATGAAATCAATAAAAGAAACATTTTAAGCATATCATTATACTTACACACCAAATCAATAAAGAAGACATAACTAGACATTTTTAATAGGTGGTAATGACAAAGGTTTTTATAACTTTATGATCTGATATATATTTCTGAGCACTTTGAAACAACAAATGTTTTTTGATATATTGCCTAAATAGCTTAATGACCCTTAAGGAACTGTGTAATGCATGCCTGATGGTTTTTCTCTAAATCATGGACACGGCCAGAGTCGTCTTGACCGTTCAGTACTTGATTATGTCTTGTGTTTTGACTAAACGTCATATGTCGCCTAATGCGAGAGGCCAGCTTTTCGATTACTACTGAACGCTCTGCACAGAGGGACATATTTTGCCTAACAAAGAAAAGATACGGTTGGGAGCATGATTAAACTAAGAATATAATGACGTAAGCAAAGACATGGAGTATCAAAAGAATAAACAAACAAAAACATGGTAAGTGGTGAGAACAAATATAAGCTGACCAAAGAACCTTGAACGTTGCCTTTTCTGAATGGAGACTTTCTGCTCTTGAAAGGCCCAGCGCTGTATTGTACTGTATTGTATTGTACCATCTGCTCTGCCCTCCACTCGGCCCTCACCCACCTGGAGAGGAGGGACTCGTATGTGAGATTGCTGTTTGTGGACTTCAGTTCTGCCTTCAACACCATTGTGCCACAACGTCTCATCAGCAAACTTGACAAGCTGGGCCTCAGTACCTACCTCTGCAACTGGCTACTGGACTTCCTCTGTCAGAGGCCACAGGTGGTACGTGTGGGCGACAAAATTTCCGCCAGCATCACGCTGAGCACGGGGGCCCCCCAAGGCTGCGTGCTCAGTCCGCTGCTCTTCACCCTCCTGACGCATGACTGCGCTGCAACCTACAGCGACAACCGCATAGTGAAGTTTGCTGACGACACGACTCATGTGGGTCTCATCACCAAGGGAGACGAGACTCAGTACAGGCTGGAGGTTGACCTTCTGACCACGTGGTGCAGGGACAACAACCTCCTGCTGAACGTCGACAAGACCAAGGAGATTGTTGTTGACTTCCGGAAGGGTCACACCCAACACCTGCCGCTGACCATCGACGGTGCTGTGGTGGAGAGAGTGGGGAGCGCCAGGTTCCTGGGGGTGCACATCAGTGAGGATCTCTCCTGGTCCACCAACACCGCATCACTGGCAAAGAAGGCCCAGCGCCGCCTGTACTTCCTGCGGAAACTCAGGCGAGCGAGCGCTCCTCCGGCCGTCATGACTACGTTTTACCGTGGCACCATTGAGAGCGTCCTCTCCAGCTGTATTGCTGTTTGGGGTGGCAGCTGCACTGACTACAACTTGAAGGCCCTGCAGCGCATAGTGAACACGGCTGGTAAGATCATTGGTGCTTCACTCCCCTCCTTGAAAGACATTTACATCTCCCATCTCACCCGCAAGGCGACCGCGATTGTGAGGGATGTGAGTCACCCCGCTCACTCTTTGTTCGATCTTCTGCCCTCTGGGAAGAGGTACAGGAGCCTGCGCTCCCGCACCACCAGACTCAACAACAGCTTCATACTCCAGGCTGTTAGGATCCTGAACTCGCTCCCCCTTTCTGCGTAGCGTCCTGTACTTTTGCGCTATGCTTGCTGGCTCCGTTTTGCTCCTCTTATTTATTGTGTTATCTGTTTATTTATTATTTATTCATCACTCTTACTATTTATTGTTTGAATTTTTGCCTTCTTGTTTTTATATTGTGTCGCTTACTTGTATGTCTATCGTGTAATATGTCTCGTCACCGTGGGATAGAGAAAACATAATTTCGGTCTCTTTGTGTGTTGTGACATGTGGAGAGATTGACAATAAAGCTGACTTTGACTTTGACTACTTTCCTGAAAACAGAGCTTTCTTAACAAGATTACTTCTCTGGTTCTTCTATATCAAACAATTTGTTTTAGGTTCATTTACCTTACATTTCTTAACAAGAATTGTGATTGAACTCAACCAACCTGTGTAAGTTTAATTTCTGCTTCAGTGTCTTAGCATTTTTCTACATCTGAAGAAATCAAACGAGCACGCAGTGAGTAAATTGGATAACAGGTGATTGGCAATGGCTTTTGCCGTGAGGCGCAGATAATAATAATAATAATAATAAATTATATTTATAACGCACTTTACATTTGGGGAAATCTCAAAGTGCTACATGGCAGATAAAAAACAAGAAAACAAAACAAGGACAAGTTTAGAACAACTGGACGACAACCAAGATATGAGAAAGAAAATTACGGAAATGCTAAGGTAAAGAGGTGAGTTTTAATAAATAAGATAGCGCGCTCCCTAAATTATGGACACAATCTAACAAGACTTCTATATTGTAGGAAATCGTGTTTTTTTTTGGGGGGGGGGGGGTTCTTTTACACACATTTTACTTACATTGGTCGATGGTCACTTCCCAGAAAAAGACGCTTTCTGTCACTCACTATTCTGAAATCTTTGGAGATAGTTGTGCATTTGTCGCTTGAAAAAGTTGCACGTCTTTGTTTTTCGCCACCTGTTGCAATATGTCTTACCGGGCTGCAGATGTCACTTTGCATGGTAATTACCGTTTTTTTCCATGTATAATGTGCCCCCATGTATAATACGCACCCTAAAAATGGCATGTCGATGCTGGAAAAAAGCCTGTACCCATGTATAATACGCACCCCCAATATTATTATTTTTTTAAGTCCCAATGATCGTCACACACGCATCTTGGGTGTGGTGAAATTTGTCCTCTGCATTTGACCCATCCCTGTGTGATTTTGATCCATCCCCTGGGGGAGAGGGGAGAGGGGAGCAGTGAGCAGCAGCGGCGCCGCGCTCGGGAATCATTTGATGATCTAACGCCCCAATTCCAACCCTTAATGCTGAGTGTCAAGCAGGGAGGCAATGGGTCCCATTTTTATAGTCTTTGGTATGGTCTTAACTAGGCTGGATGTATTTTTTTTGTTGGCGTTGATTTCTCCGACTGCCCGTAAAGGCACCACCGCCATCAGTTCGTTTAAAATGAAAAGAGGAAAGTGACGTGCGGACATGTGAAAAAGGCGGCTCTGTATGGGAGAGACGTCATCGCCACCCAATAAATGCGTCATATCTACGAAGCCGTAGCAGCAGCACAAACGAAACTTTTGCCAGCACAAACGAAGCACAAGCGGACGGTACCATTTTGGGTTCATTTGGAGGAAAAATGGGGGCTGGCTGACGTCCTCGCAACAACATCAATGTGTCATATCTACCAAATCGTAGCCAGTGAATTAAACGATAGACCGAAAAAAAGCGGGACGAGAAAGGCTTTACACAGGATGATGCTGCCGAGTGCGCAAAGCTCACCAATATGTTTTTCAAAAGACCAACCGCAGAGGGAAATGGTAAAGAGCCATGCAGGCTTAGAGCCCAACACGGGCTAATTCATGTGCTAATATCAGTCTCGGATGCTCTCCGAGCGAGCTATTCACTTTGCATTTTTGAAGAGACGTAAATATACTGCCTATCGTTTGAGTCATGAAAAATGGATAATGCAACATAAAACATCATTCAAACCCTACAGTAGCCTGCTAACCATCTTAACGATGTATGTGTTTGATGATGTCTTTTTAGGCTCAAATCTTTCCCCCGTGGTCAGCGCTTAAATAGGTTGGATTTGAACCTGAAACATGGCTCCCAGCGCGCCGCCGGACCAGACACGACTGACACCCCCTTGGTTCCAAACCGCCAGTGTCTTTTAGGAATTAAGCCATCCATCCATCCATCCATCCATCCATCCATCCATCCTTCCTGCTTGCCTGCATTTAGCTCCAAAACGTGACAACCTGCTCATTTGACTTTGCCAAGCAAAGATGGGATCTGGAAATGTCTGAACAAAGGTGGCCAAGTAATATCGCGTGCACACGTACAAAGGGCCTCCGCGGGAACGCGCTCTTCCAAGGGTGCTGAGGAGCGAGCGGAGGGAGGAGGGTCTGATAGTCACAGAGATGATTTTGTAGCTTTGTTTTACGAGGTGGGTGTGAAATTCCAACATGTCTTCCTTTGCTACTCCTTTGCGAGTTCAAAAAAAACAGCCCAACAACAATTTTTGTCTGGAACTGATAGTCGCGGATATGGTTCTCTCGCTTTGTTTTACGAGGTGTGAAATTCCAACATGTCCTCCTTTGCTAGTTGAAAAAAAAACTCCCCAACAAGAACTTTTCTCTCCCCGAGTAGCAGGCGGAATGACAGAAGGTGGACTGGATTTCAGTCCTTGAAATGATTCAGCATCTCGAAACTGGTTGATTATCGTGAGAAGAAATATGCCTTGTTGATTTTTTTGGGTGCATATATGATTTCAGTTTATCTCTGTCATATTTGATTCTTGTCAGCCATGCAGGTGGCACCATTTGAAAACAAACTTGCAACTGGCCATCAAATCTTTTTTTTTTTTTTGTAACTACCAGAAAAGAAGGCAGCTTGAATTGTTTGGTGTTTAAAAAAATAAAAGAGGCGTGACTCGACAAGACGTCTTCCTTTCCATATCTTTTGGCAATAGATGAAAAAAATGGATGTGGACTCTTTCGACGTGGGCCGCACTTGAGTACAAAACAAGCTTGCCTGGCCAATTGGCAGGCAGCACGTGGACTGACTTTACACTCCCTGAAATGATTCAGCATCTCCAAACTGTTTGACGATTATTTATCTCATGAAAGAAAATTCTTCTTCCCTCTTCAGTGACATTACACTCCGTCACGCACGAGAGCATCGAAATGGCTCACTTCGACGTGGGTGGGTTATACTTGCTTGCATCAATCGTCAAGGCGAAATACCAAAGCTTTTTTGCCAACATCACAAGAAAAGTATCAATTTGAGAACAAAGTTTCCCTTAATGGGAGGTAAGTTCCATCTTCTTTTCTCCGCCCGTTCCCGGCAAAGTGACGCACGCTCAGGCCGTCTTGGCTCCATTTAAGGTCATTTAGCGGTCCACCGTTTCCTTGCGGTCAATTGGAATTTTACCTATTCCACCGTTGTCATGTGTGTGCGCATGCGTGGCAGAGAGAGTTAGGTTTGGCTCCTCCAGTGACTTTGCCCAGGCCGTCTTGGTTTCATTCAAGGTGCGCGTGTGTCATTTTGGAGCCAACTACTGTCTAGCACCCTGCCAGGCTTCCTCTGCTGCCGTCAACACGCTGACCCGACTGCAAAGAAAGATGGAGCTTCAGATCATGCAGGTTGTAATCGCATTATTTAGAGTGCATGCGTGCGTGCGTGTGTTTGACTATCAATACTTTAGTCAAGCTTGATCGGTTTCTTCAAAGGCGCCCCTTACACTCGGCCTAAAAAAACATCTTTTAATGATCGTTTTCTTTCCAAGTTGTTCTCACTCATATCAATGCATATTTGGATAGCATTCCTAAAAGGCACCCTCCGTTTGATTTGATCCTTGACATCCAAATATGCATTGATGGGAGTGAGAACAACTTGGAAAGAAAAAAAAAAAGAGATCTTTTTGGGGTGGTCGCAGGGAACGGCCTCGTCAGCCTCGTGGCAGGTGAGGCCGCCATTGCGTGACCGCACCCTCTCAACCGTCCATTTGTTTCTGCGTCTCAATCAAAGTATATGAAAACGTTGAAGTGGATATTTTGTGATGAGAACATTCAAAAATGCTTTCATACGTGTAAATAATACAACAATAGTATAAAGGACATGCAGAAAATATTGTATCAATCTTGAAAATGTCAATATTAGTCACCAACGTAGTGTGTGCGTGAGTGTGTGCGTGTGCGTGTGCGTGTGTGTAACATTGGGAGATGCGACGTAGCGTTGTGAACCTTGGTTAACCGGGGACCTCTAGTGGTCACAATTCACCACTTGCACACTTGCTCCATTTTTGCTCCTCTTATTTATTACGTGATTTGTTTATTTATTATTGATTCCTCATGTCTTGTCACCGTGGGATAGTGGGAAGGTTATTTCGGTTTCTTTGTGTGTCTTGGCATGTGAAGAAATTGACAATAAAGCAGACTTTGACAATACTGTCAATAGGTCTTCAGGCGTCTTTTACTAGGACCACCATTGTTAATACTTCATCTATACTACATCAAGTATTATTTGCTGATGACACAAACTTGTTTCTTTCCAACAAAAGTCTAAATACACTTGAACAAATTATAAATAGTGAGTTAGGGAAAATAAACATATGGTTTAAATGCAACAAACTCTCCCTTAATGTCAATTGACAATAAAGCAGACTGACAATACTGTCAATAGGTCTTCAGGCGTCTTTTACTAGGACCACTTGTTTTGGAAGAGACAGAGTACAAGGCTGCAAATTGACTAAATTAATTCACACCTTTGTCCGTCCCTCATCTGGACCCTAGGACCTTTCCGGGACCACTGACGACGGCGTGTCCGAAGGAGCATCAGAGTCTGTGGTCGTCGGCCGCTCAGAGACGTGAGTCAGCTTATCTCTCCATCACTCTGGACCAGTCAATTTTTTTTTTTTTTTGGACTGCGATTCGATGTCCGTACGGCGACCTTGAGTGCTTTGAAAGGCGCCTTATAAATCAAATGTAATGTTATGATTAGTCGACGATAAAGCTTTCGAGCGCTTGTCTTTTTTTGTATTTTCAGTCTGTCGGCTTTGCAGTTTCAACGTCCCTCTGATCGGAGACAAGACACCACACCATGGTGGCGTTTGGTATTGCTCCTCTTTATTCTTTCTTGCGCACTCATATACACCACATGCGCTTTTTGGTTTTGGTCACTCACACGCACGCACGCACGCACGCATTCACAGCGTCAAACGTGGGAAGATAGATAAATAAAGAACAAGCAATCAACCAATCAAAGAAATCTTGTCAATGACAACTTGAACTTGCTCGAGGGCGCATTTTGTGTTGTCTACCTTGTGCCCGTTGCTTTTCTGTCGGGCTTTTGCGCTCTCTCGCAATAATATACCGACCGAGCCCAGACAGAGGTGTCGTCCCGTCCCGTCTTGTTGCCGCAAACAAGGTCAGAACCAACGTCAAGTGCAAAGAAAACTTCACGTCACTTGGCTAAACACGAAATACGCCATTAGACGCATGCAGAACAGCTGGGGACAGTCGTACGAAGTAAGCAAGAATAGAAGGAGAGCGCCAAATGACAAATGGTTCGAGATGAACCAAAGCACCCAGAAGCTGATCGGCGAACCACCGAAGCGCAAGGTACACATGGACGCGCACGTGCACGCGCTTGACGAATGGCTTGGTCGAGTTGAAAGCAGTTGCAAGTCGTTCGCTCCGTCGGGGGAGAGACAGAGACAGAGAGAGTGAGAGAGACGCTGCCGCCGCCGCCTGAGACGTCGTTTGCGCTCAATTTGTTCAGATACGCTGGGGCTCCATTCTGGCGGTGGTCCCGACGCTCCTCTTGGTCCTGCTTGTCATCCAAAACATCGTCTTCTTCCACTTCAACAGGTACGCGCGCACGCAATGAACAAACCACCCCAAGTTACACTCCCCCCCCCCCCAACCCCCACACACCTGATGGCAGCTTCATGTATACCCTTTATGTGTTCCAAGGCCTCAGGACATCGTCAAAGAGTTGGGCGCGCTGGTGGCGACTTTGCCCAACAGCATCCCGGACCACAACTGCACCGACTTAGCCTGCCACTGGGCGGCGCTGCAGACCGCATTGGCAGAGCTGAAGGCAGGTCAGGCAGCATTGGCAGAGCTGAAGGCAGGTCAGGAGGCAGGTCAGACCGCATTGGCAGAGCTGAAGGCAGGTCAGACGGCATTGGCAGAGCTGAAGGCAGGTCAGGAGGCAGGTCAGACGGCATTGGCAGAGCTGAAGGCAGGTCAGGAGGCAGGTCAGACCGCATTGGCAGAGCTGAAGGCAGGTCAGGAGGCAGGTCAGACCGCATTGGCAGAGCTGAAGGCAGGTCAGGAGGCAGGTCAGACGGCATTGGCAGAGCTGAAGGCGAGTCACACCGCGATTTCCAGCGACCTGGAGGAGAGTCAGACGGCATTGGCAGAGCTAAAGGCAGGTCAGATGGCATTGGCAGAGCTGAAGGCAGGTCAGGAGGCAGGTCAGACCGCATTGGCAGAGCTGAAGGCAGGTCAGGAGGCAGGTCAGACCGCATTGGCAGAGCTGAAGGCAGGTCAGGAGGCAGGTCAGACGGCATTGGCAGAGCTGAAGGCGAGTCACACCGCGATTTCCAGCGACCTGGAGGAGAGTCAGACGGCATTGGCAGAGCTAAAGGCAGGTCAGATGGCATTGGCAGAGCTGAAGGCAGGTCAGGAGGCAGGTCAGACCGCATTGGCAGAGCTGGAGGCAGGTCAGGAGGAAGGTCAGACCGCATTGGCAGAGCTGAAGGCAGGTCAGGAGGCAGGTCAGACGGCATTGGCAGAGCTGAAGGCGAGTCACACCGCGATTTCCAGCGACCTGGAAGAGAGTCAGACGGCATTGGCAGAGCTAAAGGCAGGTCAGATGGCATTGGCAGAGCTGAAGGCAGGTCAGGAGGCAGGTCAGACCGCATTGGCAGAGCTGAAGGCAGGTCAGGAGGAAGGTCAGACCGCATTGGCAGAGCTGAAGGCAGGTCAGACGGCATTGGCAGAGCTGAAGGCGAGTCACACCGCAATTTCCAGCGACCTGGAGAAGAGTCAGACCGCATTGGCAGAGCTGAAGGCAGGTCAGACGGCAGGTCAGACCGCATTGGCAGACCTGAAGGCAGGTCAGACCGCATTGGCAGAGCTGAAGGCAGGTCAGGAGGCAGGTCAGAACGCATTGGCAGAGCTGAAGGCAGGTCAGACCGCATTGGCAGAGCTGAAGGCGAGTCACACCGCGATTCATAGCGACCTGGAGGCGAGTCAGAGCCTGCTGGCCAAAGTCTGGGAGGAGATTCCCAGCAACAAAGGGCTTCTGAATCAGATACTGAAAGACCTGGAGACGGACTACAAAAAAATGTCTCAGGTGATGTGGGCATTTCAGGACTTAACGTCCCTCCCTCCTTCCTCTTACACACAAACTACTATCTCCTTTGAATAAGAACAAAAGTATTGTTGAAAGATGCAAACAAAGTGTCC
The DNA here is from genome assembly GCF_033458585.1 of Syngnathus typhle. NCBI lineage: Eukaryota > Metazoa > Chordata > Actinopteri > Syngnathiformes > Syngnathidae > Syngnathus > Syngnathus typhle. The sequence goes on along the minus strand of NC_083747.1, from coordinate 11,036,478 downwards.
CAGTTGGAGATCTCATTGCAGTTCTTTCAAACGCTTGGTGCGCAGGAGCTGTCACAAGAGAAAGAGGAGTTACACAACTTCAGTTTGGCTTTGTCCAGCCTGCAGCATGGTAGCTAGCGAGCGAGCGTGTCCAGTTTGTTTAAAGCGGGCATCTATTTTGCACTCTCACATGTTTTTTTTTTTTTTTTGCTTCAGTTCTCATGCCCAGAGACTGTAGTCACGTCATGGTGGGAAAGATCCAAAGTGGAGTCTATACCATCTTTAGCGGGTCCAACAGCTTCAAGGCATACTGCAACATTTGGCAGGACGGGGAAGGCTGGACCGTAAGTACTTGACCCCCCCCCCCAAAAAAACACCCCAAAGTTCCCCTCATGAAGCCTTCCCCAATAAAGTTGGCACTTTTCTTCAATGCTGGACGTCCAGTTGGCCAGTCATGCTCGTTTGCTCTGCTGATGGTGTGCGCGTGTGCGTTTGCAGGTGATCCAGAGGAGAAAGGACGGCTCCGTCGACTTCTTTCGGGGTTGGAACGACTATCGAAAGGGGTTTGGAGACCTCGCCGGAGAGCATTGGCTCGGTCTGAAACCAAGACATCCTTCTTGTCAAGCCTTTGTGGTTTGCGTGACGTGACGCCGCCGCCTTTGCGTGTTTGCAGGCCTGCAAAACATCCACGCTCTGACGGCCTCGGGCGCTTACCAGTTGCGGATCGACCTCACCATATGTGACGGCAGCACTTACTACGCTCTCTACGACGACTTCTCGGTGGGCCGGAACTCGCTGGACCCCGACAAGGACGGCTACCCGCTGCTTGTGAGCGGCTACTCTGGAACCGCAGGTAGCGACTCCCGCCGGTGGGGGGGGGCACACTCGAGAGCCCGCGCCGCCTGTGTGTGCTCAAAAGCAAGTTTGTGTGATTTGCAGGCGATCGACTCGCCTACCATTCTGGGATGAAGTTCAGCACCAAAGACCGCGACCAAGACAAGTCTACTGACAATTGCGCCAACGAGTACAAGGGCGCTTGGTGGTACAAGAGGTGTTACCACTCCAACCTGAACGGGCTGTACAAGGCAACCGGCACAGTCGACGATGCCGATGCATTCTGGGACCATTTGGGGTCGCCACGTTCTGGCTGCCTGAGATTTGTGGAGATGATGATCCGGCCCAGAAAGTGAGCTGTCAGCCGCCGGACTCTGGGAACGGCACCCCCGTGGGATCACGTGGGTGCTGCCCGACGTCACCCATTTGCGCAGCGCTCGTCAAGTAAGATGGCGGTGCGCAAATGTGTGTCGGATTTGGCCCGGGCAAATGGGCTCAAGTGCAATTCCGAATCTCACCAGGAGCTTGACACGAGAGAGACCTGACAAACGCTTAGTTGGAAGTTAGTTCCTCAAAATGAACTCTTATTAAAGGGCAGTTTGGTGCTGTTGCAGTTCCAAATCTCACCAGCAGACGGTGCCAAATTTAGACTTACGTGACGTGGTAAATCCGTCGTTAGATTAGTCGAAGTTATTGACTCGGGAAACACGACCTGTTTTGAATGACACGCACACGCACACACACACACACTCACTTTTTGACTTTTTGATCATTTTAGGATGTTTTGCTTTGCTATCATAAAATCCCTTCCATCTGTTAACATAAGGAGTGCCCATAGGCATAGGTTAGCTACGATTGATTATGTGTTAAGTTAGTGAGTGTTTGATGAAGTTGTGTTTTACAATGACATCGGTTCAAGTAAGGGTACATTTGACATTCTCTTGCTTTGCCATGAAATAACTAACAGCTGACGCATTCCAATGGAATCTGTTAAAGTAAGGGTACCCACCCATAACCATTGTTTAGTTAGGTTGCGTTGAATATTGAGTTAAGTTTCATTTTCTTCCTTTTTGCTTCGTTTCAGTTGAATATTTTCAAACATGGTTTATTGCTGTTGATGTCACAAGGTTGGATGGATGGATGGATGGATGGATGGATGGATGGATGGATGGATGGATGGATGGATGGATAGATGGATGGATGGATGGATGGATCATCAACATGTAGTCAATATGGATGTTTTATTCATACATGAATGTATTCTCACGTGAGTAAGGACTGTTAAAGTAATCATCGTTTAGTCATGTTGTGTGGAATATTTCATTAAAAGTGTTTTAGGAGTTAAGTTGCATTTTCTTTTCTTTTTTGGAACCAAACTTTGGATTTTGCGAACGAGGCCAACTGATTAATTCCTCCACCCATTCTAGCAATTTATACCCTCAGTCTCCTTTCTGTCCCCTCCCTTTACGAAGGTTGAGTTTTACAATCTAAAGAGGTTTGCGACGGCATCGTTCTCGCTTGAATGAGAAATGGCGGGTGGAATTGTCGTCGTTTGTACAAACAATGAGATGTCTCACTTTTTTTCCCTTATTCATTAAACTTTCTCTTGACAATCCTTTGATTTGATGATTGATTGTTTTTTTTTCACGTATATTTTACGATGCGGAGCGAATCGGAATTCAAACAAAAAATTCTAGATAGGTTTTTGGTTTTGTTTTTGCTTCAGTTGTCGAATAAAATTCGGAGGTTGAATTTTTTTGTGCTGTTAAATTTAAAAACAAAAGGCACATTTTTAAAATGAACTCTCAATGGATTTGGTTGAATGACATTTTTTGAACACTGCGTGGGAGAAGTGGGAGAAACAGCAATGTGTACATATTCTGTTAGACAAGTGCTTCTCAATCATTTTCTGTGATGCCCCCCCATGGAGAAGAAAACATTTGCCCCCCCCCCCATGTTATTAACATTAAAGAAAAATAAAAAAGAAATAAAAAAGAAAGATCAACTTACAATCAAGAATAACTTTATTATTAACATTGTTTTTTAGTCTGTAACATAACAGTGCATCACTTTGCCTGAAATTAAAAAAAATAATTATAATTGTCAAACTATAAATATTCTTCACCAACTGCCATTTCATGGTGAAAATACAACAAAATAATAAACATACATAATATTAAATTAAATAACAGCAATAAATAATATTCAATTCAAAGTAATCAGCAACATTAACTCAGGAGCACAATATAGAAAACATTTGAATTAAAATTGTACACATTCATTGTTGACTTACTTTGAAGTAATATATATATATAGGTAGGTCCTTTGCGCTCCTTCTGTTCACTACCTGTGCGACTCTTTTTTTTTATTTGGTCACTCACACACCCACACGCACACACACCCGCACACACACACACACACACACACACACACACACACACACACACACACACACACACACAAGCTGACAATGCCAAAGTGCGAAAGGAGATGAGATGGAGGAGAATGGCAAATCCCGAGCAAGGACCTGAAAGCGGATCTTCGCATCTCATCCCCTGGCAGAGATTAGAGGCCAACTGAGTAAGGTTGCCTGCCACATTCATTGTGTTCGTTCTGATAAGTCGGCAGTGTGTGTGTGATGGACAAATAAATCCTTTTTCAAATCAGTCGAGTAAAAACTGGTCAAAAAAAAAATATATTATTAAAAGTGAAGATAATTTGCAATTCTAGTAATGACACACGTAGGTCTGACACAGGTATCAAACTCAAGGCCCGGGGGCCAGATACGGCCCGCCACATCATTTTACGTGGCCCGCCAAGACAAATGGTGCGTGAAATTCCTGTGTCATTACTAGAATTGCAAATGATCTTCACTTTTAATATCTTTGTTGTTGTTGTTGTTCAAATATTTGACCAGTTTTTACTCGTCTGATATGAAAACGACTTACAGTAAAGCCTCGGTTTTCGACCACAATCCGTTCCAGAAGGCAGTTCGAGAAGCGAATCGGTCGAGTTCCGAATCTATTTTTCCCAGAGATGCGGACTCGAGTCACTGTGACTTGGACTCGAGTCGACTCGAGTCGCTGTTTTGATGACTTGTGACTTGACTTGACAAAAAATGAAAAAAATTGAGACTCGACTTGGAAGTTAAAGACTCGGGACTTGACTTGAGACACGATGACTTGAATGACTTGACTGTTATTTAGTTGATGTTTTCAGTTTGAATATCAAATGAATAATACATTTAAAAAAATAATCTCGATAACACGGTAGGAGCGCAGGCTGAGAATGGCGTTGTCATGATCGGATCGCTACACTGTCAATCAATCAGTCGTGCCCTCTCTACCTACCTACCGAACGTGTTGATTGGAGAATCGCGCCCCTTTATATCAAGACACGTCAGCGGGAGCGGTACCTTCGGCTATCGTAATTACCTTTATGACGGAAAAAGACGGACAGCACAGTGCAAGATATGCAACAGAAATATTTCCGACAGCCAGACGACTTTGTCCGTTTGAAGTTTATAGAGCTCTGGTGTCTCCAGATGTTACAGATGAAACATAAAATGTTTCTAATGCTCTTTAATGTGTTTCTTCTCTCAGATTTCTTTCAGATTATTTTTTCATATTTGCAACTCAAATGTGTCAGACACTGTCGGCAGACGTTCATTTGTTTCGATTGAGCTGTCAATCATTGTATGAGGTCATTTCTTTTTTGTTTGATTCCATGGTGTATTTGACTGAATATCGTAATTACAGTGCGAATCCAAATTATTGTCATATTTCAAACGAGCATGCAGTGAGTAAATTGGATAACAGGTGATTGGCAATGGCTTTTGCCGTGAGGCGCAGATAGCGCGCTTGCTAAATTGTGGACAAAATCCAACAGCATCTTTGAGGAAGGACTACTAAATTTAATTTCAGTCTTAGAAGTCGCATATTATAATATAGCAAGTAATAAATATATTATAATTATAATTAAATAATATACTTATGCTATATTAATATTTGTGCAAAGGGAAAGTATAAATGCTCTCAGTCAATGTATTAGAAACTCCAATCAAATAAACATTGCATCAAATACTGCACATTTAGTTGTGGTTTTCTGGCAGCAGGGGGCGACATACCAAATATATCAGTTTCGCTCACGTGGTAAAAAGCATGATGGGATATGTAGTCTTCAAATGCCATATAAAATACTTAGGCCCGCCCTTAACTTCCTCTTTACTACGCGAGCCTGAGCGAAGCAGGTACGGATCACAGTCCTCTGGCTTTTTGCAACTTACACACGCCTTATTTAAAATGCTAAGGGAATTCAACATCATTTTGAACAACTCCCCCGCTTGACTAAATGTGTCATTTGTAAACCTTACCATGGTTTTCTGTCGTTTTTTGCAATGCTAGCGCACATGCTAATACGGAGCAACGTGGTCAGGCGAATGTGCGGCCTATTCACGTCCATTCTAAACTGCGCTTGACTATTTTAATTTTAATCGTAATATTAATATTTCAATTTTGACACGCTGTTGCAGATTACAATATTGGCTATTTGTGATAGATTCTTATTAGATTGTGTGCATCAACAGCTACAGTCAGCTGAACACAGACTTTGTTGTGCATGGATAATCATATTTCACGTGTATTGACATTTCATTGCATATGCAGGCATTTGTAAGCAGCCATGCCCGTTGCCAGGAGTTGGGTGTGTCGCAAGACTTATGTCACCCCCCGCCGTCCCTTCGAGAAGTCCCGTCTCGACCAGGAGTTGAAACTCATTGGTGTGTTAAAAGCTCATTGTGGTGTGATTGTGGACCTATTGAGTCATATGACGCTGAAAGGGCCTCTGTCTTTTCAGGCGAGTATGGCTTGAGGAACAAGCGTGAGGTGTGGAGGGTCAAGTTCACCCTGGCCAAGATTCGTAAAGCTGCCAGAGAGTTGCTCACTCTGGATGAGAAAGACCCCAAGCGTCTGTTTGAAGGTATTCAACAACCTTGTGTTAAAAGCCACTTTGAGGTTTTAGCCAGTGATTAAAATTTAAATTGTCTGAATTCCCAGTGTGGTCGCGAATTCCTCGTGAATGAGGCTTAATGTTTAGAGTGGATGATAAAACGTGTGTTTTTGTGGGGGTGCAACTAAATGCTTTTGTCACATGCAGGTAATGCCTTGCTCAGGCGTCTGGTGCGTATCGGCGTGTTGGATGAGGCCAAGATGAAGCTGGATTACATCCTGGGTCTGAAGGTTGAGGACTTCTTGGAGAGGAGGCTGCAGACTCAGGTTTTCAAGCTCGGACTCGCCAAGAGCATCCACCACGCCCGAGTGCTTATCCGCCAGAGGCACATCCGGTACGTTGATCACGGGACGAAACGTACACATCGGAAAAAAGGCCGTTGACTCTTACGAGATGCCTGATGCTTCCTCCTCCATCAGAGGACCGCTGGCTTTTAACACCCTCCGCTGAGATGGGTTAAATATATCAATAAGGTCAATTCGGTATCAAAGCCGTATACCTTGTCAATAAAGCATTGCCCAGAGCCAATCCTGCCAACGAGCGCTCGGACTGATACCCGGGGGGCAATTAGGTAAGGTATGGGTTGCACCTCGGGCAATGGTAGTGGGCGCTACCCGCAACTCTCCAGGCTGGTGATTAAGATTTAAAATGTGCAGATTTTCTGTGGTGTCAAGAATTCCTCGTCAATGAAGCCTAACACAATTAAGACTATTGTATCATATTGCAGGTTGAATTTCACAACTGTCACATTCTTAAGTTTCCCCTTCGATCTCTCCACAGTGTGCGCAAGCAGGTGGTCAACATCCCCTCTTTCGTGGTGCGCCTGGACAGCCAGAAGCACATTGACTTCTCCCTCAGGTCCCCATACGGTGGCGGACGCCCAGGCCGTGTTAAGAGAAAGAACTCCAAGAAGGGCCAGGGAGGTGGAGCCGGAGCTGATGATGAGGAGGAGGATTAAGAAGGATATCACTCAAGAGCCATGTTGAAAAACCTGTTCTGTCAAGTTTTCAATAAATGATTGGTTTGACCAACAAACATGAGTTGACTTGTTTTTTAACTGATAGTAAAAATAATTCAAATTTAGGCAATAATGCAGGGGGTTTCAACTGGATTTGTCTAAGGAACCACCATTATAACCAAGAAGCTACTCGGGGGGCCACTGCTTTGGTGGAATATTGTTTTATTTTGCACCAAAGGAGAACAGACCTATGTAGGCTGTTTATTTGCATCTGTATGTTTACTTTAGGAATCTCATTTGACATAATTTGAATGGGTAAATGATTCTCAAAATTAGCCGGAAAATAAATCAAGTCTAAATTGACCCATCACCTTCAAGGTTGAAGTCTCACTCTAAATGGGAGGGGGATTACTTATTTTAATAGTTAGTGCTAGCATTATTACCCCCCTGTATCTTTCCTTAGGGAGGGAGGAACCTATTCTAATTTGCTATCTAACTTAAAGTCTAAATAAATCAGGTTTATTTTTAAAAACGTTACAATTATTTGCGGACCACCTGGAATACCCCCACGGACCACCGGTTGACATTCCATGCAATAATGGATGGATAAATTTACTCCTGTGATGGTACAGCCCGCTGCCAAGGCAAAATGGCCGCGTCCAATCATGTCGTTTAACGTCACGAAACCAGAAGTACTTTCCCTGTCAGTGGAGACTTGTTGTGAATGGCAAAGCAGGGCTTGGTTCGTCTCCATTTACCACCAGTCCTCTTCCGCGTAAGTATGTTGGCTTTGTATCGCACACGCTTGTGTAAACCAATTACGCTAATTCATCAAACTACTTTAAATGTCATCCAGTATCGCACTGTGAGCATTGAGGAACTGCTTATCCCGCCCGGTTGCCGACTTTCACTTTCAAACACGTTCGCTCCGCTTCACTTATGTGGCTGGACTGTTTTGTGTTTTCCGGTGAGAGGGTTTTTAAATCGTTATCATTAATCTAACCCCAGCCCAGGCTACATTGACTGTCGGCGTCAAAAAATGACGCGCAAGTCTGCATAATAAAGATGGTCAATCAAGTGCATTCAAAGGTTGAAGACACCCACCCTGGCTACAAAAACGCCCGCATATCAATTTAAAACCTAAAATTGGATATGCACACGTCTTAACTTTTCCATGTGCGACATTGCTGCTTGTCTGGAGCAAATAAATCCTCGTATATCCAAATCACTAAAACCAGAAATAACGACTGTCAGCATGCACTGTAGTTAGAAACATCATGTCGTTTTTATTTCATTTTATGAATGATTATTATTTTTGCTTCCAGAGCAACAATGTCTCCCGACGAGCTGGTGTACTTGGGAGTCCTCGCAGCCTCCATCCCGCTTGGATTCCTTTTCCGTTACCTCAGTGAGTGTATTTTTGAGTCCTACCATGTTTTGGATCGTTGTAATTCTTTATCTGTATGTCACTTGATGGGATTGGAGCTCTTGATGATGTCATATTTTGGTTTCAGGTCCTCCCGTAAAGCAGGGGGCTGCTATGCTCCTGGGTCTCTCCATTACGATCACTACCTGTCAAGTGCACACACTCCACTCTTTGGTGACGGTGATTGGAACCTGGATTATTATCAAGAGCAATTGGAGGTAGTTTGTTTAATATGATTATTATTACAGTGGAATCTTGTTGTTGTTTTCCAAGTGAAGGAGCAGCCTCTATGGAATATTTGAGAAGAGACGTTTCAAAACCTTAGCGTGTCCTATACTGAGTGCGTTCTCCTCTGTGTATAAAGGCTCGCTCCTGCTTTGAGTCTCACCTGGACCTTTTTATACCTCCTCTTCTTCCGGTTGGTCACATGGTTTGGTTTGCCTGCGCCGACACCTTTTGCCAACGCCGTCCAGCTGCTTCTCACGCTCAAGGTACACAATTGTCTGAAAGGCAAAATCCAAACAGATGTTTTGACACTTTCTGCACTCCAATACGAGTCAGATGGTGAGCCTAGCCAACGAGGTGCACGGCTTCCACGTGGAGAAGAAGAAGGAAGTGAGCTCCTTCAGCAGGTCTTCGGCGGTTGGTCGTCTGTCTCGGGAGCCGTCCCTGTATGACATCTTGTCGTACAGCTACTGTTATGTGGGTGTCATGACAGGTGAGTCGGGAAGAAGAAGTTGTGTCGCTTGTAAGAGGAAATGTGGAAACGTTAGCATGTTATGTTGTCCGTCCTGTTGAAATGACTTTATTTTGCATGACTCTTAACCGATTTCTCTCTTTGTCTCACTCTGCTACTTGTCCAACATCGTGTGAGTTCATATATGTCTGACTAGTTTTGTTAAATAGTATCACTAGTACTAATGTGTCGGGCTGAACAATTACTCAAATTGAAAATGAAATTTCAAAAACTGCAAATTGGAGGCGACATCTGCTTAACTTCACTCTAAAAGCAGTTGGGATAAGAAATTAAAAAAAAGACTAGTTTGTGGCCAACCCGTTACTCGGTTCAATCTGACCTCCCTTTTATTGTACAAAATGGTTCAGCCCTACTAATCTAGCTCTTTGCTATTCTTGTGCTCTTCCCACATGAATCCAATGCCATCTTCTCCATTTGTGTATTTTGTCCACTGTCCACATTTCTGTCTGTCCTTGTCCTCTCATTCCCGTCTTTTTCCGTCCTTCCCGTCATCTTCCCTCCAAAAGGCCCTTTCTTTCGCTTCCAAACTTACACCGACTGGCTGGAGCAGCCCAAACCGCTGGCCCTGCCCGGCTGGGAGCCGTGCCTGCAGCGACTGAAGCTGGTGCCCGTCTTCGGTGCGCTCTTCCTGGCCGTCAACTCCGCCTTCCCACTGGCTTACGTCCGCGCCGACGAGTTCATGGATCACAATTTCTTGTTCAGGTGACCTCAAATGACCAACCTGTTACTTTATTTGGATTTTGCCGTTTCAACATAAAGAACCCTAACCTGATTTTTCTTCTCTTTCGCCCTCACGTCAGGTTCTTCTACATGATCGTGGTGTTTTTCGTGTTCAGGATGCGCTTCTATGCCGCGTGGTGCGGCGCAGAGGCCGGATGCATCAGCGCCGGTCTGGGCTGCTATCCAGAACGGGCTCAGTGCAAACCGGGCGGGGGACCCACCGTCAGCTACAGGTAACCAAAAGTGAAGAACCCACACTTGACCTCTGAAAGGTTTGCATCAGAGTACATGAGAAATCTCCAAAATCTTTTTCCAAGCCCCGAGTCGCTGGCTGAGGAGACGTACGACTTTAAAACCATCCAGAACATCGACTGCTACAACACGGACTTCTGCGTGAAGGTGCGGCACGGCATGCGTTACTGGAATATGACTGTGCAGTGGTGGCTGCATCACTACATCTACCCCAACGCCCCCTTCAAGTCCTACACGCTCAGGTGAGGGAAGAAAAGGCTCCATTTTGGCTTCAAGCAACTAAAAAACATCAAACTGGACATAAATTAAAAATGGATTCTTTGCGTAGGGCGGGCTGGACCATGTTCATTAGCGCCTACTGGCACGGTGTACACGCCGGATACTACCTGTCCTTTCTCACCATCCCGCTTTGCATCGCCGCCGAGTCGGCCATGGAGGCGTCGGTGCGAGCCCGACTGGGCCCGCGCGGTCAGAGCGTCTTCGACTGGGTCCACTGGTTCCTGAAGATGCGAGCTTACGATTACATGTGCATGGGCTTCGTGCTGCTCAAAGCCTCCGACACCATCGCCTACTGGTCGTCCATCTACTTCGCCATGCACTTGCTGGCCGTCGGCTGCATAATTGTGGGCCGGGTTCTCGGGGGAAGCAGGAGAGCAGACAAGAAGACAGACGCTGAGAAGACAGATAAGTCAAAAATTAATGACGATAAGAATGACAAACATGACTGAATGGAATATCGCTTGATGGAGCTGGAGTTTCATTTTGGTGGTGCCCTGAGATACAACTGAGCCACCATACGGGTTTATCAAGATACGAGCTGCCGCTGTGCTGATTTTTGGTGACGTTGAACTCGACTCGATCCATTTCAAAAGAAGCTGTGGTTCCATCAAAGAAGGGTTCAAGCAGTTTATTGCCATTCCCTGTTGAACTAAACGTGAAACAAAAAGAGTCACATCACTTTGAATTATCATAAAATCAATTATGGGTCAATTTTAGCTCTTTCAAAATTGGCAAAAAGCGGCCGATTTGAACTCATTTCCACCGCTGTAAGATTTTATCCATACTTCAGGAGAAAGCACTGTACAACAGTCAAATGTTCTGTCTGTAATTTATATATTTTATTGTTACAAGTTTTAAGGGACCCCCCCCAAAAAAGGATTCATTAGATTTTCTTTCAATTACTTGATTATAGAATTTTATTTTGCCAAATATCAGAATCTGCCTAAAGAAATTCCATAATGGTTCGTCACGCCCTAATTATTACGGAGTCAGTTTTGAAACTTTTTTTGTGTCCGTATTAAACTGCCTCCATGTGGTTGTATTCTGAAGAAGCACAATCTCCATCAGAACTGCATGACTGTGAAAATCAAAAGTTTTGTAAATATCTAAGGGTCCAAATCTTGCGCACCTCTCCTCACTGAACATCTTTTTTTTGATAACCGAATCCTCCAGTCTGTTAACTTGTGTGTTTTTCTTGCTGCGGCACTTCCACTGCGAGTCATGTATGTTACCTGTCATTCATATGGCTTAGAATCGTTCATATCAACACATATACAATACACTGCCTTGACAAATGTCTTTTTATGCGCCGTTGGTTGAACACTCTGAACTGCAACTGCCTGTTATCACTCGATATTTTCTTCCCGTGTACAAAAAAGTGATTTTTTTATTCAGTTACTGTTGGTACAGTGATCCCTCGCTACTTCGCGTTTCGTTTATCGCGGCTTCACTACATCGTGGATTTTTTTTCCAAATTAAAAAAAATATTTAAAAGTCAAAATAAAACTTCTACATTGGGAAAACATGTGTCTAACCTTTAGGACAATGTAGTATTGCTCCAAATGTTCGTTTACATTACTTTAAAAGTCTGTTTTCGCGAATTAGCATCTTTCCGCTAACTCGTTAGCCTGCCCAGTACTTCTTGTTGGGGACCGTACTTCGCGGACTTCACTTATCGCGGGTGGTTTCTGGAACCAATTATCCGCGATAAACGAGGGATTACTGCATTTTCTTGTCAAGTCCCAACTTCAGCATGCAGTGGAAATAAAAAGTCTACACACCCCTGGAATAATGCCAGTTTTTTGTGATATTTCAGTTTCCAGAAGTCATTCTCCCCTTAATTAAATTGTACAGGTAATGTCAATGATGTAAAAAAATTGTTTGTTTTAAAAAATGCTTCATCTTCACCACAAAAAAAAGTGGCATTTAAATTGGGGTGTGTTAACTTTTTATACTCAGTGTATATTGTACACGATATGTTCCCAAACCGATTTTTTTTTTAATTTGGACAGGCACAATTTCCCTCTAAGTTCAATTGAGTATTACTACTTATTAAATAAAATGAATGGGAACAATTTTGCCTTTTAGTTGTGGGATAGAAAGAGTTAACCGAAGCGCACAATAGAAAACAAGGAAGTGTGTCCACCTGCAAAGAGTAAAGTCCATCACAGGAGGTGCGAGAGATTCCAGGAAATACACGTCTTCCCCAAGACAAGCGCTGACTGATTTTTTTAACAGAACTTGTGAGGAATGGACCCCCGGCAACAAGGCTCAAATGACAATGACTACACTGAAGGTGTGTTGTTATTTTCTATTAGTATTATTATTCATCATGATTATCTTACCTGCTTTCATTGTCTTGCAGTCGGCGATTACTTATATTCGTATGGCCAAGAGTCGCTGAGATTAAGACGTCCTTCATCTCAAGGGTCCAATCGGAACTACCCTCACTTCAAGTGGAACCCGGCAGCCACAGAAGAAGAAGAGGTGGAGGATGAAGTGGATGGATACAGAGAATCGGGCGAGGAGCCTCGGGAGATCCATACCATCCCTCTGCCCATGGCGCTGAAAAGGGCTGTGAGGTCTGAGACTATTTTCATTTAAAAAAAAAGTTTTTGAAAATATTTTTAGATTTGTCACACTTTTTGCTTCACATACACAAAAATTGCAGCTAACTATCAAACAAATCAAATGTATAATAATGCTTAATTACATGCAGGCAGGTACAGGAAATGCAGGTGCCTGTACTTTCCTCCAGGATGACATCTTGGAAACAAAGGAAGCGCAAAACCCTCAAGAAAATCAAAAACAACACCAGAGAGTTCCTAAACTTATTTATGCTTTGGAGGAAGTCTTTGCAACAGATTGGAGGCACAGTACACCAATTCATTTTTGAAATTCATCCTGTTCCTACGTTGCAAACATTCCACACTTTTTAAAACATTTTTTTTCATGGTAAAATTTTATCCCCTCAGGAAACTTTGGCGGCGGTGTCCAGTCTTATTTCCTGTTCCTGCGTTTCCTGGTGGTACTCAATTTTGTCTCTTTTTTACTGATCGCCGGGTTCGTCTTCATCCCCAGCGTCGTCTTCAGATCACTCGACAGCATCTCTGCCAACAACACTGGTAACCAGTCTTGTGTTGCGTTGTGTTGAGTTGCTAAGTGAGCTTTGCTAAGGCTTTGCACTGCATGCTTGTGTGTTTTGCAGGGCCCGAGGAATGCATGAAATACGATCCCAATCCTCAAGTCTTGGTGGCATTCTATTATTACATCCTTGACTTCCTTTCGGGAACGGTGAGAGACTCAAATGACCCCACGCAACTCGTTGACATGAGAACATAAGCAGTCTAATCGCAATTTAATCACACTTATTGTGTTCACTTACTTTATTTGTGTTTCCCAATTATTTAATTGTTATAAAATATTTTGTGCCCCCCCCCAACTCTCCGTTGCAACTATAAATAGTATCATTTCTCTATAAAATTGTTAAGTACACTGCTACAATAACAATAAGAGTGACACTGCCACCTACTGTAGTGGATGTGCAAATACAATTTATTTTAGCATAAGCAGAAAAAACACAGATGTGACTTGATGAGCTCTCCTCCACTTGTTCAGGGTTACATGGAGTCTTCGTACCTGTTTTATGGCTACTACAACAGCACTCTGGTGGGTGACAACAACTTCTCCTACAACATCCCGCTGGCCTATCTCTTCACCGCCGTCTTCTACTTTGCATTTTGCTTCATCTGCATCTTGGCCCGGTCAGTTGCCAAACCGACTTTTTGAACGTTGCGTTTGCCGCACAATTTCCTCATGATCGCTCACGCAGGATGGGGACAGCAGCTCGAGTTGCCGTGGCGACGGGAGGTGGCGTCGTGGGCAACTACAGCATGATCGTGTTCACGGGCTGGGACTACGGGTGCCTGGGAGACCAAGCCACCAAGCTGAAGCAGAGGAACATCCACTATCGGCTCCAGGTCAGAGCGGGACGCTCGGACCACCTTTTGGATTAAATTTAGATATTAAATATTCTGATAAAAAAAAAAAAAAAGAGAACTACAAGTTGTGTCACATCATATAGTATTCTTTCTCTGTAAAAAAAGTCACCTAATAATAATAATAATAATAATTTATTTAACAAAGGATTTGGTTCATGGAATTTGGACTTTGTTTTTGGTCCACTCAGGTAGATTTGGAGGAGCAACTTATGAAGCAGAAAGCAGCCGCTCTGACCTTCTGTCAAAAAATAATCTTGTACTCCCTTCGCATCTTCATGGGCTTTGTTGCTTTGGGGCTCATAGTGGCAGCCTGCTTCGGCATCTTCGCGGCCACAGTTTTCAGTCAGGTATACACTCGTGACTGGTGCACGTGCACTTGAGTAAATGTCAGAGGTGTAATTGCTCTTTGGACTCACCCTCACAGGGCAAGAGTGGTCAGAGTGGGATTCTGGGTTTGATTTTTGAGTATCTGCCCTCCATTGTGATCACCGCTGGTAACTTCCTGGTGCCGTTACTCTGTGACCAGATCGCCCTGCTTGAGCGATACCCACCCAGCACCACAGTCATACTGGCCCTCTTGAGGTTCAAGCAGCACGTTTTTTTATATGGAGCATCAATAACAAGTGATATAAATACAGTCATGGATATCAAAACAGTTTTCCATCATTGCATTCTGTCACATTCAGGGCAGTGTTCTTGCGCTTGGTGAGTTTGGGAGTTCTGCTGTTCACCCTGTGGGGTCAGATCACATGCCAGGTGGACAGGAACAAGTGTGACGTGTGCCAGTACAACCACGAGGAGTACCCTGTAAGTGTGCACAAACAAAACACCATGTAACAATCTAAAGATTTTTTTTCATGTTTGTCTCAGTGCTGGGAAACACGAATAGGACAGGAAATGTACAAGTTGACGCTTTTTGACCTCATTGTTACCATCGCCGTACTCGCGTTGGTCGAGTTTCCACGCAGGTCTGGAATACCGTCTGTCTCTCGTTTACATTTTTTTTTGGGGGGGGGGGGGGATCCTGTAGTCTTATGTTTGTGGTTATCAGGATGGTGGTGGACAACTGGTCCAACATGCTGACTCGGTGGGTGGGTCGGCAGGAGTTTGTGGTGTCAGCCAACGTGCTGGGCCTGGTGTACGGCCAGACGGTGGTCTGGATGGGGGCTCTTTTCTGCCCCCTGCTGCCTGTTATCAATACAGCCAAGTTTGTCATCCTCTTCTACTGCAAGAAGGTAACCCATTTGAGCATTTGTTCCTACTAGTGACGGAAAAGCTGAATATCAGGTGAAGGTTCTAAAACCGTTTCCTATTGGTCAAGCTCCAACCCGATGTGCCCTCAGGTTACACTGTTCAACAACTGTCGGCCCGCCCACAAGACTTTCCGCTCCACCACCTCCACGTTCGTCTTCCTGGTGGTGCTGCTGTTCGGGTGGGGCATGGCCACTCTAGTTATGATCTACAGTGTGGCTGAGTGAGTAGTGGCCTTGGTTAGCTGTGTATTATAGATGTTGGATGTTGTTGAAGGTCCATGTTTGGTTCTTCAGGATCCAACCGTCTATGGGCTGTGGCCCCTTCCGCTTCTTCCCGTACATGTGGGCCATTGTTCCGATGTCTTTCGAACGCCTCTCAGGAGTCACGCAGGAGTTTCTCTTCTTCATTGGTTCCCAGGCCTTCTCCATCCCTCTGTTTGCCTTGTCTTGGTCAGCTCCTATAGCATCCAGGTCACCTCCGACCCTTATGGGGAAAACCAGTATCGTAATTATTTTTTGTTTTCTCCCCAACAGCGTAGTGATGGGTTATTTCGTCGCCCTGGCTGCTGTTTATGGAAAAAGTGTTACTTTGCTCAGAGCTCAACTCAAACAGGTACAATGTGGTCAATCTGCATTTTGATCTTAATCACTGTCTATTTTCGTCGTCTTTACGTGTTGTCCTGTTACTGTTTTTTTCCTGACAGGAGAGCCATGACAAGCAGTTCTTGGTCAAACAGATTGAGAATCTGAGTCGTCAACTTCAGATACCGACGCGAGACTTTCCGTGACAAACCTTGCTCCATTGCAGTTTTTCCATTGCTGTTAGTCTATTTATGATACAATATATATATATATTATATATTATAATGATAATGATAGAATGATATACCTTATTATGATTATCCCTAATAAACATTATTGTAATGATAAACCCTAATAGACATTATTTACAGACTCAATGAACCAGATAATAAAACAAGACAATACAACAAGATATACGGGAAAAAACCATGTAAAAACAGACTCATTGTTTTTCCTTCATATGTAAGTCAGTTGGAGAATTTATGACTGTGGTGAGTTCAAAAAATTCACGTGTTATTTTGTACATACGTATTTGCGTTATTTACGTACGTCATGGTTGATGATAATAAATTCAAGGACACACAGCGGCATCTCGTGTTCAAATAGTGTTAATGCAATGACGTTTCATGTTTACTTCCGGTGTAGTTTTCCGGTGGCTAGCTAACGACAGCAACTAGCTCCCGGGTAAGTTACTTCCATCGATTCGATCTTATGTTTTAGTGGACGTGTATTAAACGTCTACTGTTTTTTTAATCCCTTTAACAATCACTAATTTATTCTACCAGTACACCGACCTTAAGATATCAAGGATATCGCTCATGGCTTTCCTCTTATAACGGAAGTGTATATTGTAGTTTAGGTATTAATTGACACTCCCCTTTGACTTGCGAATTGAAGTGTTCCTTTTGTCCCCACAGTCGAAGCCTGCTTAGCAAGCTCGAGCCTCCTAATCATGAACATTCTCCCCAAGAAGAGCTGGCACGTTCGCAACAAGGACAACATCGCCAAGGTGAGGAGAGATGAAGCTCAGGCAGCCGCGGAGGAGCAAGAGGCCAAGCGGAGAGTGGAGCGAGCCGAGCAAGAGGTGAGACACATACACTAACTAGCACGCCACCATACCTCCTACATATGTAAGTGTAAACTAGTGTGTGTGGTGGGTAGTCAGCCTAAATGCAAACACACCACAACTCAAGGCTTTGTTGGGCTTGTGCGCCAAGAATAGGTCCAGGACCATTTGACCTCCACAACGGGCAGAGATCTGTACTCTGCTCAGTGCTGGCACCATTTGCTACGATTAAACACAGCGTTGTTTCTCACGCACCTCAGGCACGCACTGAGTTGCTGCGAAAGAAAGCCCGAGCCGGTCTCCAGTTGGAAGCAGGAGGAAGCCAGGAGGTGAAATTGGAAGAACAGAATGGAGCCTTGGAGCACCTCAACCTCTTCCCCCTCGAGGAATCTGCGGTGAAGAAGGACAATGAGGAGTATATCAAAGAAAAAAAAGAGGAGCAGGTACTACATAATGCTACTGTGTCAAATATTTGGTAGTTAAGTTGTATGACCTTTTTCTTTAGGACACCATCAAATGAAACATTTTAATGGCCAATGATATTCTTCCTCCTTCCAGGAGAAGCAGGAGCGCGCCATCGGCTTACTGGTGTCTCTCGGTCCCCAGCCGGGCACCGAGGTCACTCCGTGGTACATGAAAAGTGGCCAGGAGAAGGAAGAGGAGAAGAAAGAAAAGGAGAAGCAGAGCGAGAAGAGGAATGACAAGGGGAAGGAGTTAACCGAAGAGGAGCGGCAGAAGAAGGATCGACGGCTGAAGGACAGTTTGGACCCGTTGAAGGAGATGAAGAAAGCGATGGGCGAGACAGTTGCCAAGACGCACAAGAGCAAGAAAAAAGACAGAGGGGAGAAGAGGAGCAGCGGGCAAAGGTAATGAAGCTGATTACTGCTTGAGGAAAAAGAATATTGCAATTAGTTGATTTCTCAGAGGCCCAGTTGATAAGGTTCGCTTGCCTTATCTCGCCAGCTCAATAGAGCGACTCAGAGCGGAGCGTTTGCAGCGCGAGGTGGACGAGCGGCGGCGAGCCCAAGAGCTGCTCGCTCAGCGCAACGGGAAGAACAAGGAAGCGGGCAGGGAGGTCAACGAGCGGGATCGGCCCTACAACAGCGCCTACTTTCCAGAGCTGGCACGCAAGCGGCAACGGCGCGACAGAGACAGCTGGAGGGACGAGATCCTCAAGTTATGAACTCTTTGGTTATCACACACTAAGTAGATATTTTCTTTAGGAGAACAAGAAGTGTCATGGTAGGTGTGGTTAACTCATTCAGTGCCAGCCCAGATGAAATAGATGTTTGACGTCTATACTCGTCAATGGCAGTGAATGAGTTAACTGTGTTGTTTACTTCTTTAACTTATGAACATCAGCACAAATTACAACCCACAACAATAAACATCACGGCGCTGAATTTATACTTCTCAAAAGTGAACATTGTCATCTTTGCAAAGGCAGAATTGAGTGTGGTCGGTTGCTCACACATTTGTTTTAACATAAAAGCTAATCATTCAGATTTTAAACAAATTGAAGATATTCCTTGGTCAGAATGTTCTCAATTTATCGCTCTATTGTTTTCATGGATTTTTGAAACAATTCGTTTCATTCTAAATATTGGAATTTATATAATTAATGATCCAATAATAATAATATGATGCTGTATGTCATTATATTTTTATTAGTGCAATGCAGCCATGAAATGTAACTTGATGACGTCACTTTGTGTGCCAAAAGGCTAACACAAATGAAAAAAGGAAGAAGGTGACGATTTCCTAACACTTAAAACAAGCAATCACAAGAAAACATGAGCGCTCACTGTGAGAATGATCTTGCGAAACAATATGGCAGTAGAAACATGTCAACAATTTTGACGATCATTAAGCAGAAGGAAGCCCTCAAACCGATCAAGCCATCCATGGGGATCACCATCATCTCTAAACGTTTGGATAAAGGACAAGGAGATTACTGATGAAACGATCCTATGTGAGAAGGCCAGCGCCAAATATTGTCTGATGTTATCGTCATGCAAGTTGGATGAAGTAAAAAAGCTACATTAATTCAAGTTTACATACTATACATTTCAGTATGTCACGGAATTTAAGTATCTGTGTCTCTAAGGTACAGTGACAATTAAAAAAACCTTTTTATTGATTATTTCTTTTTACTTCTTTGATATAACGCATTTGTTTTCTTGCTATGTGTATTTATTTGCAGTATTTATTAAGGAATTATCATTTTTTATTGCGTATGCAATTAGGTGTACAGTTTTCTAATGCGACGTAGCCAGAAACGTTTATTTATGTTACTTTCTGCAATGATACTTTATTTTTACATAAATCCCGTTCATAAACTATCTTTGCTTGGCCTGCCTTTACAATTTAATTTTATGCTCCAGCAATTATCATTACACGCGGGTCCGTCTTGTGGGCGTGTCCAAAAAATATTTATATTATATAGTCAATTGTCACCTTTAGGATTTTTTATTATTTTTATCAAAATTTGCAAGTACGATTAATGTTTGCAGTATGAGCTTGAATATAAACTCTAGTACATAAATTCATAAGCACTCGGCGGGAGCTGCGCGCCGTGCGGGTGTGACGTCATCCGGCGGAAGATGTGGATATATTTTTGGGAGGTGTGTGTGTGTGTGTGAAAGGGGGGGGGGCATAAGTAGAAGAGAACAGGAGAAGGAGGAGGTGGGGTGACTGTGGTTGGATGTTGTCATGTATGAGCAGCCAGAGGATGCACAATAGCGGGTCGAGATTACCGAGCTGAATTGCGGATTAGAAGCGGAGGAGGGGGCGAGGAAGGCGCTTTTATCCCACCACCAAAAAAAAAAAAAAAAAAAAGGACAAGGGGAGAGGGAGAAGGAAAGGAAGGAAACAGCCCGGGACCGGAGGACACCGATGCTGTTATTGTTGTGGCGGCGACGATGCGGCCCCACTGCTGGCTGATGGTGGCTCTGGCGGGGGTCATGTCGTACATCAGCCCGGAGAGAGCGCTCGGAGCCCCGCAGAGGGAAGGTGAGTCCAGTCGGTGCAGGGAATGACGGAAGGAGGGGGTTGAATTGAATAGCTGTCAGTGAGGCTGGAGAAAAGGAGAGGAAGAGGAGGGGGAGGGGGGGGGGTTCGTTATTATTCTTTATTATCAACGTGGCCGTGAGATAATGCCAATGATTATTGCAGCAGGAGAATGGTGCATGCATGCGGTGATGCAAATAAAACAGAATCATGGAGGGGGGGCAATGTTGGGCCTCACATCGATGGCAATAAAAAAAATAGACAGTCGGATTATCAGGCTTTAGAGCAATGCTGGCTAGCGTCTATTTTCACGAATCTATACCCCCCCCCCCCCCCACGCCCCTTCAAGATTTGGCAGAGTTGTGCAATATGTGCACGTCTTTGTGTTGTTTTGAGGAGACACTGCTGGGGCCTAATAGAAAAGGCCCCGTGTTTGGTTGGGTTCGGTTCTTTTTATATCCATTGAGTAATATGGACTCAGCTATTGTTTATGATGCTTGTGTACATTCTGCGCTGCAGTGGGAGGGGGCATTGCCAATCATGCTAAAAATGAGGAAAGCATGGAGTGTGACTTAGCTTCCCGTAAAATAATCTCTTATTTATTTCCAATGTGACATGTCTGCCACTTCTTTCCAACTAAGCAGGTTGTCGTCAGCGCTTCCGCTGAAGGGGCTGAACTTTGCATGAAAATCAGTCACACGCAACAAGCGTCTCTTGACGTGTCACACATTTAGCTCAACAACTGCACTCTGACACTATTTCTGGAGGATCATGCATTTTTTAAATGTACTCTGCAATTTATGCATGCAGTGTTGACAGTGAGATGACCTTGCCAGTGACTGGAGTCAGAAAAATGTACCACAGCGGTGACGTTCGAAAAAGCAACATCATTGAATAGAATGTTAAGAATTCAACTGCATCGTCATTTCATGCTTCATTTCGACGGCCGTTGTGCTGCTCCTTCTGCCACCAGGGGGCAGTATAATGTATACATACTGAAGAAGACAGTCGCAACTGCTCGGTGGAATTTGGTGGTAAACTCAGCAGTCCCTGAATATGATCTCGATCTACAGATGTAGCCATGAGGGTGTTTAACCAGCCTGCCCCCTCCCCTGCCCCTTTTCTTTTCTACAGATGGGTCACTCCCCACAAACGACCACTTTGAGGTACAAATGTCCACATGTCCCGCCCCCTTCCTCTTTCTCTCTCTCACCTGACTAGTGAACCTTTACGTCTTTTCTTTTATTCCGGTTTCTGACTCCCTTTTCTCTCTCCCCCGTTTAGCACCCCCCCTCCCCTCCCCTCCTTTGCTTCTTAACTGTGAGTGGAATGCTGACACTTCCCTCTCCTCGTGCTTCTTGTCCTTATACTGGAATGAACAGCTTCTGCTTTTAAACTTCAATTCTTGATTCCAGTTTTTTTTTTTTTCCCAACCTTGGACTTTCCTGCTTCCCACTTGACTTGAAAAAAAAAAAATCCCCCCCGGTGCAAACTGTCCATTGGGGTTGACCTCAACCTGCCGCTGTAGGACAACGCTCCAATGGCTAACTCCCCTTCCGAGACAAAAGAACCGTGTAACACGATTTCACACCTTTATGATTCCGCCAAGTCTTGTTTCTTCAACCCTCCTAAAAAAAACAGCACAGAACTCAAGAAGTAGTCAAACTGAAACTTCCCCTTTGCTTGGTGTCTGTGTGCTCCTTTCAGTTTCTCAGAGCAGGACGGCCTCGCTGTCTCCTCCGCCTTACGTGGTCATCCTCATCTCCTGCTCGGGGCTGGTCTCCTTTGTGCTGCTGCTCCTCACCTGTCTGTGCTGCAAGAAAGGAGGAGTCAGATTCAATGTAAGTAAATCCGGCCTCAGATGAATAGATCCCTGTGATTTTGAGCAATAAATCAGTATTCAAGGTGAAAAATTAACTATTATATTTTTTATTCATAGTCAAAATACTATGGATAATAATAATTATTTTATTAAATCAAATGATTTTTATTAACAGTATTTATCATATAATGAAATGGTGCTGTTGTATTTGAATTTGCATGATAAAAATCATACTAGTTCTTTTAGACATAATTTTTTTCCTAATGTTTGCTCAATGACTTTTTCTTCTGGTAGGAGTTTGACAATGCGGACGGGGAAGACTGCTCGGGAGGCTCCAGCCACATCCAGGAGGACAGCCTGTCGTCGTGCCCCTCCCTCCCGGAGGTCTACACTTTGCCCGTCAGGGAGAGGCCCAACTGCGCCGCCCTGCACGATGGAGGTAAGTCCCCTATCAGCACTCTTTCCTGTTTTTATGAGTTCTAATGCGACTTGCTCTTTCCCAGACTCCAAGTCTCAATGCTTCAAAAGACACGCTTTGAACTACCTGCAGGAAATCGGCAATGGCTGGTTTGGAAAAGTAAGACGTCGGCTTTTCAGATGGCCAACCGCTCGTTCTGTCATTCTAACTTGCTGTGTGTCAGGTGATCCTGGCCGAGGTGCTGTGCGACTGCAGCTCCTCGCAGGTGGTGGTGAAGGAGTTACGCGTCAGCGCCAGCCCGTTGGAGCAGAGGAAGTTCTTGGCCGAGTCGGAGCCGTACAGGTGAGCCTTCGCTTGCGACTACCACGCTTTTCCACGGCTATTCACAAAATGTAAATGACTTTGATACCGCACACCGATTTGACCTTTCACTTTTGTTTTGAACCAAAATCGGATTTGCGTCGTCATGCAGGAGTCTGAAACATCCCAACATCCTTCAGTGTTTGGGCCAATGCAGCGAAAGCGTCCCTTTCCTCCTGGTCATGGAATTCTGTCAGCTGGTAAGTAATGACTAATTTACAGAAAAACTGCCAGCGTTTTTTATCATTAATTTATTATTTATTGTATTATATTATTATTTTTATTTATTTTAAATGTATTATTAATTTCTGTGGCGTGCTGGAAAGCAAAAAAAAAAAACATCCCAGCACGAGTGAGGCGACGTTGGGGATATTTCAACCGCACTTCACTTTGCGTACCGGCAGGGTGACCTGAAGCGATACCTGCGAGCCCAGCGCAAGTCGGATGGGATGACGCCCGACCTTCCAACGCGGGACCTCTTGACTCTTCAGCGGATGGCCTTTGAGATCACGTCAGGCCTGCTGCACCTACACGAGAACAACTACATCCACAGGTTGGACTTGACGTCCCATCTCACTTTTGCAGTCAAGACCCAATTATACCTTTAATATTATTTTTAGAATTTTACCGCTAGTTAAAATAAATTTCTCCCATTGCAAAAGAGTTTGGGATAAATCGGGTTTGACTGTGGACAAAAGCTGAAGTTATTCCATATGATGTGTTGTCTGCAGTGATCTGGCTTTAAGGAACTGCTTGCTGACCTCTGACCTCACTGTGAGGATAGGTGACTATGGCCTCTCACACAATCAATACAAGGTATGTTCAACTGTTTTTTTTTTTTTTTTTGCCATGAGAGTAATAGATCCATTTTACGCAAAAAAATGTGAGGCACTTCTCCTAGAGGGCGCTAGAGATGCACTACAGCTTGAAAATACGTAAACACAGATGTCGTTCCACTATTGCACTTGATGGTCTTACTAGAGAGGACGAACTCAAACAGCTTTCCATACCTGACTGTCAATGTACCTTCACATATGCGTGCAGGAGGACTATTACTTAACTCCTGACAAGCTTTGGATTCCTTTGCGATGGATCGCGCCAGAGCTCTTGGAAGAGTACAGAGGCTCTCTGATTGTCACTGACCAAACCAAGACCAGCAATGTGTGGTAAGTCCACACACAACAAATCATTGAACTTAGATAAGCGACTAACGCTGTCAAAAAATAAAAACAGTTGGACTGTGCAACATATTACACTGTGCGTGGTTGAATTTGACACACTGGATGGTGAAGGGCATCTTTAGCAGAGGTGGCCATAACAAAAAGTGGAATATTTGCCATGACTAACCACCTTTCCGCAATGTCCTACTTGCAGGTCTCTGGGGGTGGTCATATGGGAGCTATTTGAGTTTGGCTCTCAGCCTCACAGGCACTTGAGTGACGAGGAGGTGCTGACGTTTGTCATCAGGGAGCGACAGATTACGTTGGCCCAACCGAGACTGAAACTCTCTCATGCAGATTACTGGTCAGTAGCCCTGTCCACAACATATCATAGGGCCAGTGACTTTATTTATTTATTTATTTTTAAATTTTATTTTTTTATTTTATTTTATTTTTACTTGATGAACTCTTTCCTTTCCTGTCCTCAGGTACGAGATCATGCAATCTTGCTGGCTACCTCCATCCCAGCGGCCATCAGTGGCCGAGGTATTCCTTCTCCTCTCCTCCCTCTTGGCCGCTGAGCGAGGATCGGCGAGAGGAGGCATCGGCGATGAGGACGAAGAGGAGTATGACGATGGGAGAAGGCGAAGAGGCGAGAGCGAGGAGTCGTTTGAAAGACGCTGGGACTTACTCCGCCCGCCAGCCTTCCAGGCGGCGGCGCACGAACGGCAGAGAGAGCGCCAACGCGACAGAGAAGACCGACACAGCTCCTACCCCCTGCTGGACACCGTGGGGAACCGCGCCACGCATTCCTCATCTGAATTGGATGACATCCTGACCGTGACAGAAACCAGCAAAGGGTTGAACTTTGAGTATTTTTGGGAGAAGGCCCACGCTAGGCGGGGCTACAAACCTCTTCCTCCTGCTCAACCCATTCCGACTGTGAACAACAACGCCCATCGGCAGTCCTTGGACACCCCCACTGTGGTCCCAGTGATCAGCGCACGCAGCCCCTCCCTCGCCAGCGAGTACTACATCCGACTGGAGGAGCACACTCCCCAGGACAGGTCTCCAACTCTTAAAGGGAAGATCCAGCCGTCTTGCAGGTCAGACTCCATTTGTCCTGGAGACATGGAGCTTGTGGAAATCCGCAGTGGCATGCTGGGAAAAGAGCGGGTGCCCTATTGTTCCTCCGACAAGTGCACGGGTGGAAAAGGCCTCCAGACGGTGCGATCAAGCGAGGTGAAACTTCAGGTTCGTAACACGGGCGTGGCTGAGTTCAGAGACACTTCGAGCAGAGTGACTGACTTCTCAGTGATCAATTTAGGAGAAGATGAAGAAGAGGATAAGAGCCCGGACAAAAAAGCTTCCACAACGTGTCAAGCTCCAATCCTTCCTCCGAAACCTCGCTCGTTGTCTTTCTCAGCAGCCAACCACCTTCACTCGCGCCCCCTCCCCGCACCTCCACTTGGCTACAGAGGACTTGCTCATTACAACATGAGTGGTAAAATTGAGACGGACCCCCTTCATATGAACAGCTGCCCACCTTCTAGCTTTGGTCACCTGGGGCTCCATCGCTCTCGACAGACTTTGCCGCCGTCTCCGTCCCTCTCGCCTTCCCTCCCGCCATCCAGTCATCCCATTTATCCCCCAACTCAAATGTGTCCGCCGCCTCTCCCTCCTCACTCAAAGCAAAGAACTTGCCCAGGCTACAGCACTGACTCTTATTCTCGATACTTGAACAGATCTACGAGAGACCCGCTATCCTGTGACCTTGCCAATCGAGACACCAGACACACGATGCACAACTCCAAGGAGGACTCTCACTCCCGTGCAAAAGGCTTTGAATCCCCCATTCGCAGAGAAAACCCCTTGCGACCGATTTATCGCAATATACCTCGTCCTCAACCTGGGACCGACGGGCAGTCCTCATCCAGTCCCACCTACTCCGATGAGGACGATTCACCCATCATGTCTCCTGAGAAAACAAGCAGCGGCGTCTCCATCACTCATTCGAGCCTGTCCGAGGACGCAGAACCGGCCCCTGGAGCCATCTTTTCCAGGGGAATGAAGAGGACCCAGTCACGCCTGGACACCATCTTGCCCGCAATTTGGAAGGAAGACGCAGAACTTCAAGCAAAACGTGTGGCCGCCGCCAAGAAATCCCCCATGCACCTGTTTCTGACAGAGATAGCAACCACGACAGAGCCGAGGGAGTGGAAGTCCGACTGTTCGTGGGAGGCTGGTCAGAAGGAGAGGAGAGATGCAG
The DNA here is from genome assembly GCF_033458585.1 of Syngnathus typhle. NCBI lineage: Eukaryota > Metazoa > Chordata > Actinopteri > Syngnathiformes > Syngnathidae > Syngnathus > Syngnathus typhle. The sequence goes on along the minus strand of NC_083747.1, from coordinate 11,010,326 downwards.
AGGGATCCGAAAATGTGTTGCCTAACAAAGGGATGCGCCGATCCCAGTCTCTGATCACTGAGTTGGGCTCAGCAGGACAGTCGTGGGCGTCAGAGAAACGCAACAGTAGCACGGCAACGGAGAAGAACTTCACAGCATTGTTCCAGGGAGATCTTTTTCTGACAGAGATCGATACAGATGCAGATCTAAATGGAGGGTCAGGAAGTGATCCGGTCAAATACCTCTACCCAGCCGGGTCTAGGTTGCGGCCATTTGACCGTGCCTCAGGCCTTCCCTCGTCCGCCGAAGCTGAAGAGACCTATTCCAAAGGAATAAGAAGGTCACACTCCCTCCTCTCTGAGCTCAGCACTGGCAAAGCAGAGAGTCAAACTCAGCAGACTGAGAAGGAGCCTCAGAGAACAGAAATGACCAGGGAGGAATTCCTTAAGGAGATCCAATCGGCAGAGACGTTTCTAACTGAAATCATATCGAGGCAAAACACGACTACAAACAAGAAAGAAGTCGATTCATCTCCGACCCCTCTGTCACCCGAGTACGAGTCCATATGTATTGACCCAAATGCAGCCCAGACCATCCGCTTTCAATCGGAGAGCTCCATCCGTTCATCTAACCGAGGAAAGGATGAACCACAAACTGAAGCCATCTATGCCCAAGTTACTAAACGTGCTAAAAAGACCGAGATCAAAGTTTCTACCAGACCCGAGATCCCGATCCTTCACATTGGCTCAACCATAAAATCGGAGAACCTAGGAAACGATCCAGATCGCCAGTCAGAAACGATGCCCAAAAATGGCCTACTGCACAATCAAGCACTTGGATGTCAGAAAGACGAAGAAAGTTCTGATGGACCTGCCTTACCTGCCAGAGGAAAGGATCAGGCCACAGATCTTTCAGGGCTCTCACCTAAAGCTTGCAACAAAGACGTCACAGTGAACTCACTCATTACAGATCATAGTCCGAAGACTTCTTTCTTTGAGAATGGCGAGCTCGTGAGGGATGAGCCATGGCCCAGCAGTCCGAAGAGAGAAGATCAAATCACAGTGTGCCATCTTGACAGTGAAAAGGAAGTTGTTACCCCTCCCACTCCAGATTGGGATGCGTCAGGTGACGTCTCCCTGGTCACCCCTACTGACTCGGTCCTGTCACCTCTGACGTCCAGCTCGGCGGACTGCCTCACTCCAAGCGACTCATGGACGGGAGGGGGAAGTGGCGGATGGCGAGCTCTGTGCAACGAAACGCCCCATCGGGACTCGGCCTATTTTTCAGATAGCGAGTGGGAAGGGGACAGCACGAGCAGAAGGAGCAGTGACGGACTTGTCGGCGGCAGGCATCGAGGGGGCGAGAGGGGGGCGCTGACTGGGATCGAGGAAAAAACGGAAGAAGAGGGTGAGGTAGAACACAAGCACCTTTCAAAAAACAACATCCAGATGTCAGAGAAGATGACATGTCAGAAAACACCTGAAAACGCCGCAGATATTCCAATCAAAAAGTTTGAGCCAGGGCAGCGAGACGATTCTGGTACTTTCTTGAACGGTCAGAAATCCTCCCGACTAATTGATGATGCCCCAAGCCAAGACTGTGATTACTTTATTGATAAATTGTTCTCCAAATTAGAAGAGGCGCCACTCAAGAAGTTGACTTGCAGTGATGGTTTTACAAAACACCGACAGGATGACGTCATAGCAGATGTCGCAGACTGCAGACATATCGATTCTGAAGAGAAAGATTTGAATCTGCTTGGCGACAGAGCCAAAGACTCCACAAGAATGGAAAACAGTATCACAAGTCTCCATCACTGTGGAAATATGTCTACAGAATCCCCATCATTGGTGGAGTCAATCGAAGATAAAGTAAGTGGTCTTGCGATTGCCTCATGGAGAGAGCAAAGCGTTGAAAAAATAAACAAGATGGCTGACCTGGAGCTGCACCATGCAGACCACAACCAGCTGGGATTACGAGACCTTCACTGTTCAGACGCCTGCGAGGATCAGACGGCAAAGGTCAGGACGGAGACAGAGAAACAGCTGGCCGCTGCAGAGTTGAATAACATCGTGAAAGAGAGGTCACCCCTGAGAGAAGCAAAGAATCGGGTTAGCGGCGTCGCTAACGATGGCGAGGAGGTGAAGGATGACGAAAAGACCAACTGGCTCTACTGCCAACGTTCTTCACAGTCAGGGTTGCTCGTTTGGCCCGATGAAAACGACCAGTGGGCCTCTCCAGAAAAGCGCTCTCCGGATCACGAGCTAAGCTCTGAACTGTTCCCCGGCCTCCAGCCCGAAGCGTGGGAGGTGGCCGAGCGTCTCGTCGTGGGTCGGGAGTTTTGGGAGGCAGAAGAAAATGACGAACTTGCAGGAAGCGAACCCCACCCGGCCGTGTTGATGAGCTGCGAGGACTCGTGGAACGATGAAAGGCGGGGCTTCACCGAGAGTCTATCCGAGAAGGAACACGAAGGCGCTCAGCAGGAGGTGACGGACATTCAACAGGTTGAAAATCGGGAGAACCTTGTAGAAGTCGACAGATTTGATGCACTAGGGGAAATGTCTGATGAAGTGGAGAATAATGAAATCCTGGATCAAGAGCACTCTGAGACAGGTGAGAAGCACAAGTCATTAGGCGTGGATATGGACGGAGATGATGGACATCTCACAGAGTCAGAGGAGAATCAGAATTTTAACACCTGGTCTCAGCATCAGCTTTTGGAATCATCACCACTAAGACAAAAGGTTGACAGCAACACTGTTTCCGTCAACTCCTTCTCTCACACGTTGGAGAGTAAACGAGCCAAAATAACGATTTGCATCACTGAAGCCCCTCAAGAGAACTTCTCAGACCAGGAAAATCTTGACTCTGACTTATATGATGAGGCTGACAGAAGAAGTTCATGCAACTCTGAGCATCCCACAGAAGAAAGCAGAAGCACCGCAAAAGTCCAGGAATTTGGAGACGTTGCAGATCCACAGGTGGACAACTTCAGCTCAGTGGACTTCCCTAGTCCGCCTCAGAGCATCGACCTTGACGTGCAGGATGAAAAACTGGAGAGTTTAGATGACTCCTTTCCGAGTCCGCCACCGTCAGTTTCAGAGACCGACGACTTTAGTTGTCCTCCGAATTTAGATGACTTCAACACTGAGGGAGAGTTTCCTGAAACCGGTTCCAGTAAGACACTTTTTCAGGAACCGGCAACCGCCACAGTCAATCCATCTGACAACTCCGAGACCGAAGATCAGAATAATGCCGACCCATCAGAAGCGCCCGCCAATAGCCTGCCGGAATCATTCATTTCCGAATGGAAAAACATGGATGAGGAAGCCTTGGAGGATTTTGAGAAACTGGAACAACTGTGTTGCATATCTGGTGACGAAGAGGCCACCTTGGGTGACATTTTCTTGGACAACATCCAGCTTTTGGAGTCCTTGAAGAAAACGCCCGACCAAGAAAGCCTCTGCGCTGAGGAGAACACGGAGAAGGTGGCTTTGGATGGGACTCTTGATGAGTCAGAGGGCGACGTGGTGAGGTCATCGGACCAAACTGCAGATGCTAAGGACCAGAGTTGTCTCTCCAAGGTGACCACAAAAAATGGCCTCATGATGCAGGTCAGAAAACGGATTCTGTGAAAGTCAAACCTGTTCTCGATGTTGCTGAGCTTCAATTGTTTCAATCGTTTCGCCTCAGGTGTGCGAAGAACGGCTGCAGTTCTCCCTGAGTGAAAATGTGAAAACAAATGTGCTTTGGGGAGCGACAGTTAAGGACACTGTCACGCTTCGGCCCTGGGGAGAAGAAACGGCGGAGAGTGAGGAAGTCCAAAGCCAGGACGACAGGTATTGAGGCAACATGTCAAACGTTCTGAGATTGTCCAAATGACTTCTGGTTGTTGTTGCAGCCTACCGGAGCAGGAAATTTGCCCCGAGCCCAACGCGGAGTGTGAGAAAACTGAAAATGAGCCGCTCACTGTGATTGAACAACCTGAAATTAGCACATTGCAGTCTTCTGCAAACCAGGCAATCAAAGGTTCGTCTGTCGCTCCGGGTCTTGGTAGTCGAAGCCGAAATGGGGGCTTGGTTGCTCTACTTCTGGTCATGGTCCAACTTCATCAATATAAAATGTTTTTTTTTTTGTGTGCTAGCAAAAGTCGCTCGTCTGTCTCTGGCCCTCCCGCCGCTCGCCATGACTCTGCCCCTCAACACGACGGGCAAAGGAGGATTCGGCGCTCGGATCGGCAGACGGAGAGGTTTGCTCCCGGGAAGCGATCTTGAAGACGAGGAGGAAGATGAGGAGGAGGAGGAAAGCTGCCGCAGGGTCATCGTTGTCACGGAGACAGATGTGGACAAACGCGTGGGCCTGAGAAGCTTGCTCAAGTCGCCTAAGGAGCCGTTGGACAGGGCGAGGGACAGAGGGCGCAACGTGTCCTTTTTTGATGATGTCACCATTTATCTTTTTGATCAGGTGTGTTGTGTAGTGCGTTTAGTTGATTATCCTTGATGTCGATTTTTTTAATTGAGTTGTGTCCCTGCCACAGGAAACTCCAACCAATGCATTGAGCACTTTGGCGCCCACAAGTCCAGCTGCTGTGTCCGTCAAAAACACATTTCATGGTGAGCATCCTACTTGCAGCTCAAATTTGTGTCCTGTGGTTTGGAAGCAGGTTTTAGTCTCCGCTTATCATCCTGACTCATCTCCGCCCACAAAAACGGAAAAGCCTCTCCTCCACTAGACTTCTCCTCGACGTGATTAATCCACTATAATTATCTGCCTCGACGGCGGGACATGCAACCGAGCTGTTTGACAAAGCCTGCGTTCAACAATGCAAACCGTAGTTGAGCTTCTCCGTGCTATTTGCCTCCGCCGTCCATCTTGCATGCTAATGACTTATTGAACGCGGTAATGAAAGCGTTTGCTCAAGCGTTCCTTTCCGTCGCTACTGCACGAGAACAACACCAAAATTAGACGCTTTCATGAGAAGACAAACCTGTGCTGTCCTTGAACGATGTTATTTTTAACCATCGAAATATGTCGATTGTAATTTTGGTTGTCTGTGTTTCCTGCCTCAATACCAGCGTTAGCATTGTTGGACTAGAAGTCAAGAGGGTCTTAGATTTAGGTTTTGAATCCCAGTTCTGGTCTTCTGGCCTTAACCTAACTAAATTCAAGACTGGATAGAACTCAGAAGCCTTCACATGTTGCTCTCTCTCACTCGACCAGGTTGCGGCAGCAAAAGCAAAGATTCCAAGCGCAAAGAGGCCAAAGTCGCTGTGGGCGGGGCCAACACGGTGACATCATCACGCTTCACCGTCAGCCCAGCCAAGGACCCTCACTCGGCGTGATGTCGCTTGAACCCGTGGGAACATTTTAGAGACTCTGAGACTGAGCCGTTGAATCCACCCCAGCAACCAACCAGCGGTTCGCACAGAGGCTATTTTTCTACCGGATGGAAGAGGACGACTCCCGTTTCCAAACGATTCAGTTTTGACCAGCCACACTGTTTACAGAGTTTATCAAAGCATCTTTGGAAGGGGGAACCTGTGAGACGTTTTGACAGCTATGCAGTGGGAGCCTCGCTGTCGACCAGCTTCTCTTTTCTGCATTGTTACTCCCCCAACAGCGAGGGGAATGCTGTTTGTTTTTCTTCTTCTTGTTTTTTTTATCAGGCCTCTCTCTCTTCATGGACATGTTTTCATTGCAGTCATGTTTGAAACAATTTGCTCAGCTCCTGTTAGAATACTACTTGGACATTTGTACAAAACATCATCAAACAAAGTGAATACAATATCGTTTTTTAGCTGTTTACTTTTAGGCATGAGAATTTCAAAGCAACCAACGTTTTTCCTTTGTACTTTGAGTTCCAAAAAAAGCAGTCTCTTATTTTATTGCTATTTATTTGTCATGTTTGTAAAGCCAGACTATTCTTTATGCATTCATTTATTTATATTATTTATTTGATGCCGTTAGCATATACTAACTTAGCATTTGGAACAGAGTGCATCTAGGTTATACCTTCTGTAAGATCTTCATAACAAATAAAGCAAAATATTTTCCCAGACGTCTTAATTGCGCCCAAAAAGTATTTTGTATAATTTTACCTGTCAATATATTCCAATCTGTATGATAGTTTGTCCTGTAATATTTCATTTCCCTCAATGTCTCTGTATGTATTGTTTAGCGAAGTTGTCATTCTTTTCAAGACAGTCAGTGTAGCTTAGCATGAAAAACTAAAAAAAAAAAAAAAAAAAAGCTTTTCATCAGTAAATATTTTCATTTTTATTGTCTGTGTATATGATGAATTTATTTTCTACAAATAACAGTCCATCATGCAGTCAAGGTTCATATAGTTTGTTTAGACTGTTTTAGTGTTCGTTTACCAAACTGTATTGTTTTAAGGAATTGATTTCAAGGGATAATGTAAAAACAAAGGGGGAAAATAAAAATGACAAAATGCAGATTTTCATTTGAATGCTCTATGAATTGAATCAAAAATCAAATATGAAGTACAATTGTTTTGTTCAATGCGAAGTATTGAATAAAATAACCTTTTATTTAAATACAAACACATTTGGTATAATAACACCATCAACTACAATCCAACAAATACAAAATTAAAACATCAATGTCGGCATAACGTGTGTCGGCATAGCAGCAACGCTTTCTGTCACGCACTCGTGAATTAGTGTTGGCTCGTGAGTGAACGATTCGCCCAGAAAGAAACGGATTTCTTTCAGTGAACGAGAGTGAACGAATCACTTCCTAAAGTGATTCGTTCAGTTCATATGACTTCAACCAGTAGGTGTCAGTAATGCCCATTGAAGCTGGTGCCACCGGTACAAAACATTATTAGGTACACCGCCATTTTCAAGTGTACCTAATAACAGGCCACTTTATTAGGGAAATAGCATGGTCAAAGGTCACAGGTGTCAAGCTCTAGTCCTCGGGGCCACATATTGGAACGGGGGCCCCGATGTACGCACCCTGTGTACCTAATGGAGTGTCCGTGTGATTCCCTCGTTATTAATGATCCATTCAAACGAATCTTTTGAGTGATAAAGATTCAGTTCACTTAAAAGAACTGGAATGCACATCACGATCGCCAACTTTGACGTAATTTCCCATAAAGCCATTCCGTTTTGTGACGTCATAACAACGCGACAAGTGTTGTCCGCTCCAGCATTTTTTTTCCACAAAGAAGGGAGAACTAAAGCCTTTTCGGATTATTTAGCACGCTTGTGTGCTTCTATTATTAGTCTCCTGAAAGTTCGAGGTAAATCAATTTGCCTTTGAGACGGTTTAATATCGTTAGCTGGCTACGTCTAACCTACGTTTGCTGGAAGCTATCGTAACGTAAACGCTATTTCATTGCACGTAGTTTGTTATTTTTAATGCTATCCATGCATTGTATTGTTATTATTAGAGTATATTAATCCAAGAGTCCATAGCTTGTTGTTGCTGGTCGTAAGATGTTGATGCCCTAGCATTTAGTTGACAAATGTTAGGGAGTCTGACTGACCTGCTAGTCCCACATTAAATATTCAATATTATATTGTACCATGCTGTGCATTTAGCATGTAAATGTATCATACACTATAAGCATAATGGCCAAGACGGTATGTTAAATTGGGATGTTTAGGCCAAGCTGAAATGCTTGTCAACAGTTTGCAAGAGAAATACACCATCCCTGGAAAAGTCACAGGAAAGACTGTTAGTATTTGGTTTTAAATATAAATGGTGACCATTTTTGCCTCTTCATACAGATGTCTCTGGCAGACGAGCTTCTGGCAGACTTGGAGGAGGCAGGCGACGAAGGTGAGGATGGCCTGTATGCGGAAGGAGAGGAAGGTGATAGCGACGGCGAAGCCTCGCAGGCGAGGAACGATGGCGGGCTGGAGGACATCCCTGAGGAGATGGAAGTGGACTACAGTAAAGCAGACAGTGTCGCAGCCATTGCTAAACTCCGTAACAGCAAACAGGTTACTTTACAGGAGATTGCATATTACAATGCCTGTTGATGTGGTCATTTCCTAAAGAAGCTGCTGTGGTTTCAGTTTTCAGATATCATGGAGAAGATATCAGTATATGTCGGAAAGCAGCGCAAGATTTCAGAGGGTGAGCTAAAATCCCCCCAAGTATTTTGTAGTGAACCACTGCAATGTTACAATTTTTTTTCATGAACAATTCTCATTGGTTCTTATAATTCTGTGTACATTACACGCCACTCCAAACTTGAACTTGCATGTAATATGTTGTGCACAATCATGCCTGCAGCTCTAATTGATGTAGATGCAGCAGAGAAGGTCCATACTAATGTAAACTACAGTAAATAACTATTTCTTTGCCTCTCAACAGTATCAGGCCCCGTGGAGGCTGATCCAGAATACAGACTCATTGTAGCGGCCAATAATCTGACGGTAGAGATCGACAACGAGCTCAGTGAGTGTGAATTCTCCGTTCCCCATTTCTTGGTTCCGGTGCGTGAAATCGACTCGTCATTTTCCTTCCAGGTATCATTCACAAGTTTACACGCGACAAATACTCAAAGAGGTTCCCTGAGCTGGAGTCTCTGGTGCCCGATTCTCTGGATTACATCCGCACGGTCAAGGTGAGAAATTTCTCCTTTTTTTCTTTGGGTTGTGTGAGCTGTAAAAATTGAGTTTAAGAAATAATTAATGAAAAATGTGAATGGCAAAGCTACGGCCGAATCTGTTTGACTCAACGTTTGTGCTCAGGAGCTGGGCAACAACCTGGAGAAGTGCAAGAACAACGAGACTTTACAGCAGATCCTCACCAATGCGACCATCATGGTCGTGAGTGTCACAGCCTCCACCACGCAGGGGTGAGACCCGCCCTTAGCGTCACTCAGCAAATTCCAATCAACATGTAGCAGAATGCAGTTTTCCAATCCTAACTGTCGCATAGATCTCTGCTGAACGACGTGGAGCTGAATCAGCTGGAGGAGTCGTGCGACATGGCCCTGGAGCTCAACCAGTCCAAGCACAGGATCTACGAGTATGTGGAGTCCAGGATGTCCTTCATCGCTCCCAATCTCTCCATCATCGTCGGAGCGTCTACAGCCGCCAAGATCATGGGTGACCCACCCCGTCCTGTCCCGTCGCCACTTTTCCTTGTGTCCTCTCCACTGTGCTCATCATCTTCGCCGCCGGGTCAGGTATCGCCGGGGGCTTGACCAACTTGTCCAAGATGCCCGCCTGCAACCTGATGCTACTGGGAGCGCAAAGGCGGACGCTGTCGGGCTTCAGCAGCACCTCCCTGCTGCCCCACACTGGCTTCATCTACCACTGCGACGTGGTGCAGACGCTACCCCCAGTAAGTCAGCCGTGCGCTAAATCTTTTTTTTTTGTAACCGAGTCAAAATGAAAGAAAGCTCCACCAATCACTTCCATATAGTTCCTTGATGCCAAAATTCCACTAAATTGTGCCAAAGCAACACAGTGACCTTTTTCTCTTTTTAAGGACCTGAGGAGGAAGGCCGCCCGTTTGGTGTCTGCCAAATGCACGTTGGCTGCAAGAGTGGACAGTTTTCACGAGAGCTCTGACGGCAAGGTGGGCAGGCCTGGTCATGACGAGTCAACGTCTATTATCGGGTCTCACTCAGCACTCTACGACGTTTGCGCAGGTCGGTTATGACCTGAAAGAAGAAATCGAGAGGAAGTTCGACAAGTGGCAGGAGCCGCCGCCCGTCAAGCAGGTCAAACCGCTGCCTGCTCCGCTGGACGGCCAAAGGAAGAAAAGAGGAGGGAGGCGGTAGGCAATACACAAATGTCATTTTTGAAACTGCATGATGTTGCCGATAGCCACCGTGACCTTTTGGAGCCTCTGCATCTGTTTGAAGGTATCGAAAGATGAAGGAGCGTCTGGGCTTGACTGAGATCAGGAAACATGCCAACAGGATGACCTTTGCTGAGGTATGCTAATGCTAGCACACTGGGCCACCAGACTGAACTATCCGGACTGTGAAACACCTGCTTTTTATGTGCTCGCAGATTGAGGACGACGCCTACCAGGAGGACCTGGGCTTCAGTCTGGGTCAGCTGGGCAAGAGCGGCAGCGGTCGCGTCAGGCAGGCGCAGGTCAATGACGCCACCAAGGCCAGAATCTCCAAATCCCTCCAGGTGAGCTTCCAAAAGCTTTAAAAAAAAAAAAAAGACCATATTTAGTGCTACTTTACCTCCAAAAAAATGACCATGTATATGAGGCTTTAAAAAAAAAAAAAGACCATGTTTATTTAGTAAGGCTTTTTTGTCCATGTATAGTAAGGCTTGGAAAAGTGGTCAGGATCAAGCAATCGTCTTTTCTGAACGTTTGTATGTTGTGCTTTGGCAACAGCGGACTTTGCAGAAGCAGAGCATGACGTACGGCGGCAAGTCCACGGTGAGAGATCGCTCGTCTGGGACCAGCTCCAGCGTGGCCTTCACTCCTCTACAGGTGAAAACATCACAATATTTCTTTACCCTGAGCGCCACCTTTCGTCCCAGATCGTCACAATTTCTTCTTACTGTCAGGGCCTGGAGATAGTCAACCCACAAGCTGCAGAGAAAAAGGTGGCTGAAGCCAACCAGAAGTATTTCTCCAACATGGCCGAATTCGTCAAAGTCAAGAAGGAATCCAAGAACTGAAAGCTTCACCTTTGGGTGTTGTGTTGACTTTTTTTTTATTTCAATAAAACATTTAACTAGATTTATTTGACTCGACACAGCCACTGTGTAATTTGTCAAAAGTATTTATTGAAATGTGTACAATCCTGCTGTAGAACCCTGTAACATCTCCCATGCAGAGCTGTGACAAGACAATAGATACACTTGCCTTCCCGCAAAAAAATATTTTCCTTGATTTTCCTTTTTCACAGTCAACACCTCCCCCTTAGCAATCAGCTGCTTTGACACACAACAAATATTGTCACTATAGTACAGTGCTTCTCAATTATTTTCTGTTACGCCCCCCCCTAGCAAGAAGAAAACTATTCGCGCCCCCCCTCCCCACCGTGACTATCCTAACTTGTCTTGTAAGTCGTAAAATGTTGCACTGTCGCAACGGTGACAGAAGTAACAATGAGAGCGCCACTGCCCCCTGCTGTAGTAAACGCGCAATTACACTTTATTCTAGTACTGCCAAAAGAAAAGCCTGTTCCCCAGGGTCACACGCGCCCCCCAGGAATAGCACCGCGCCCCCCAAGGGGGGCGCGCCCCACTATTTGAGAAGCACTGGCCTAGGTGACTGATTCACAATTTGGTTTTGTCTGATATCAGAGATTAAATAAAGAAAACCAACTGGCTGATTGATTTGTTTTAATTGAGAGGAAAAAAAAACAGCAAAAGCATTTCACTAGCTGACCAGGAGATGGCGACAGCGTGGCATCTGAAGACCATGGATTGTTTGTTCTGCTATAGCCTAGGTGACTGATTCACAATTTGGTTTTGTCTGATAATAGATATTAAATAAAGAAAACCAACTGGCTAATTGATTTGTTTTAATTGAGAGAAAAAAAAACATCAACAAAAGCATTTCACTAACTGACCAGGAGATGGCGACATCTGAAGACCATGGATCGTTCTGCTATGCCGGTTTAAAAAAAAACAAAAAAAAACGTAATTAGCTAGGGGTCAAAGGTCAAAGTTTACGGTTCAAAGTTCACCCAGGGGTCAAAGGTCGGTTCAAAGTTCACGGGGTCATGTGCACATTTTTGATTTTTAACTAGAGTTGAAAGTTCAGGGTTCAAAGGTCACCCAGGGGTCACCACGGGGTCACCACGGGGTCACCGCGGGGTCACCACGGGTTCAAAGTTCAGGGTTCACTTTTTTTTTTTTTTTTAGGTTAACCTTTATTTAACCCAGTGCTTCTCAATTATTTTCTGTTACGCCCCCCCCCCCCCTAGCAAGAAGAAAACTATTCGCGCCCCCCCCTCCCCACCGTGACGATCCTAACTTGTCTTGTAAGTCGTAAAATGTTGCACTGTCGCAAACGTGACAAAAGTAACAATGAGAGCGCCACTGCCCCCTGCTGTAGTAAACGCGCAATTACATAATTGGCGCGCCCCACTATTTGAGAAGCACTGCTGTAGTAGTACACATCTGAAATGATAATCATCATGATCAACATGAGTGCTTGAAAGGGGTAATAAAATACTTGACGCAGCCCGGTGTGACTGCCTGCTTGGCTGGGCCGGAACAATGGCCGGAACAATGGCAGGAGATGGAATTTTTTTTAGGATGACTTTTTCAATACAGGATGCATGTAAACAGTTTCAGTGCACATTCACTTGAACGAGTGAAAATCGGGATTATGGCTCAATCGATGATAAAATGGATTTTTATAGAGCTGGGGTGGGCAACCAATGTATAGCCCCTATAGAAAAAAATGTCATTGCCATCAATTTTGACGCGTTGCCTGATGGGGATTGAATTCAGCGTTAAAAGATCAGATACAAACAGTGACTCAGTTTCCCACCCTTGCTTTATAATTCAACATTTTTAAATGGAGGCGAGGACGTGTGGACATTCACTCGCCAAGAATCAACATCCCAAATCCTCGTGTAAAGATGTACTGAATGTTGTCTGACAAACACAAAGTCCATAATAATAATAATGCAAATGATTTAACTTAAAAACAAACTTTATTGGTAAAGAGAGGGAGTCAGAGACCAGTTCAATTGCATAGCAATTTAATCCAAGTCCGATTAGGACACTATCCCTGTCACAGGGAGAGGCCCTGTGGCCGCTCTCCGTCCGCCTTTTGTCTTCTCGTTGTTTAAATGGACCACGACAATATCAATAAAACTATTGATAACCGCTCACTATGTCGAAAAGTGACCGTGACAGGGTTTTAAAACGAAGCCAATCCTACGCACCGTGACTAAAACGTCCACTGTACCTCCCTGTTCTAGACCAGAAAGTTACAGTAAATACAAGATGGGCAGTTGATTTAATCAAGAAAATGTTTTTGTCAAAAAGGCGTCCGGGATCGTGTACACAGAATGTTTTTTTTTTGTTTTTTTTTGAAGGAACGAAAAAACAGAAACGGTAAGAAACATGCATTAGAGGGAGGGTCGGGCTTTCCTAATGCCACATAGTGAGTGCGCACACAAACAGGCACAAACGCACGCCTCGCGCGGCAACCCTCTCGGCTCAGGCAGCGCGAGGAAGTTTGATCGAAGGGGACGAGGAAGAGGAGCCCATAGGGCGCTTTCCCCCCCCCCCCCCGTTTGGTCAAGGGCCAGGCGCTACTTAAGCGAGGGGGACTCGGCGTGAGACGCAGCCTATACATACGCCGCTCTTCGCTTTGATTTTTTTTGTGTGTTTACTTTTGTTGGTTTTTCGAGGGGAGAGCGTTTTCTACTACACATCACAATCTCTATCCACAGTTTGGAGTTCAGCCTCGGAATGTCGACAGCAGTTCATTTGTGGCTCTCGGTGTCCTCCGGGAGGGGGGGGGGGCGGTCACTGCAGGTCTCGGTCTTCCAGGTACCTGTACTCAAATGTGAAGCCTTCCTTCTTTCGCTGGCCCCATTTCTCATAGTCAAAGTAAATGTAAGTGCCCTGCGAGACACCAAAAGACAACATCAGTACACTGACAGAAAACACGAGCAGGCGCAACCAATTTAATCGACACCAAATTGTGGCTTTGAAAAGTGACTGTAGTCAGGTTTACTATACTTGAGCATCAGTGTAACAAATCGAGCGAGTCCAACCTGTTCAAACTCATCAGTGATAGTCTTGGGCTCCTCGTGCCTCTGGAACCACATCATGTACTTGGTGTGAAACCTCCATGACTGCTTTTTCAGCGCCTTGGCTGACAGATACTGAGCCTTGGTGCCCTAAATAGTCAGGAACAAACATTGAGTGAATGAGGCCATACAATAATATCAGTTGGAAGCAGCAATGCGATTTGACCTACGGAAGCCACTAAAAATTGAAAGTGATTGATGAGCCAGTCCTACTGAGGACTGATCAAACGAGACACATGCTGACCTCCAGGTAGTAGAAGATGAAAAACAGTGTTTCTGTAGACAGTCGCTGGTAGAACTCGATGGAGTCTGAGTGGTGCGGAGGCATCTGATAATGGAAGGGCAAGGTGGGGCACGGGTTCCTCATTAGGTATTGCCTACAAAGACAGGATGGAATCAGATACGGCAGATGCACATGAACACAGAGAACGCCCGCTTGAGATAGGGCCGCCCTCGTACCTGATCCTCTCAGAGTCTGAGGGGTGCGGCATGTGCGTCCACGCCGACTCCTGCATGGCCTGCTGGTACAGCTGGTCTTTGGGGAGGGGGGTTGGCCCCAGCGGACAGACGCCGAGCGACGGCGGGATGCTGACCTCGGATACGGATGGCTGCGGGGCGGCCGGGGTGCCGGGCGCCGTGGACGATGAGAAGATGTCTGTGGCACCCGAAGGAAAAGATAAGCGACTCGCTGACAAAATAACTAACGCAGAGGCGGAGGAACTACACTACTTGTGCTCGCATTTAAATGCCTACAAATTTGTGGGGGCAGATTCTGTCAAATAAAGTAAAGCTAATCCACGGAAGACATTTTCAGCGCGAGGTGAAAACGATACGTGGGCGTTCTGACCTCGCTCTGTTAGGTGCAGGTTGGGGATCTCTCCGTCAAGGCCTGATCCCAGGGCCGCCCGTTCCGCCATGGCCTTCAGGGAGATAAGAGGCTCGGGAGCCTGATGAGGCAACGAGGACAGGAGAGGAAGAGCAGAGAGATACCACCGTCAGTTTAGAGGCCAGTACCGTACAAAGGTTAAGTACAATTTGGTTAGAGGAATAGATTTGTTTGAGATTTAAAGATAAAACAAACACAAATCAGGCTGTAATGTGACCACTTCACATGTAAGGTGGCGGCGAATAAATTAGCGGCTCACCTTGAGGCCCTCGGAGGCCTGCGTGTAGGAGTGGGGCCCGTTTAGGAGACTCCCTCCACCGGGCGTGCTGTCCGAAAAGGAGGGCGACGGCGAGCTGGGCGGGAGCGTGATGGAGCTGATTAAACTGGGCCCATTGTCCAACCTGTACGAAAAGACAGGCTGAATGTTCACCTCCAGTCTTGAGCACAATCAAGAAGGGAGACGAAAATGCGGACGTACGGCTGGCTGGCGGAGGAACTGAGGGATGACGGCTGGCTGCTTTGAGACTGGCTCGGCGTGCTGAGAGCCGATTCCGTGGAGCTTTCGGCCACGACGGCGCTGTAACCTGAAGCCGGGACATCACAGCAAGTCGTTCAATTCAAGGGGGTATAAAAGTTGAGATAGAAGATGATGATGATGAACTACAGCACATTGCGGCCGAGGGCACATACTTGTGCTTCCATTCTGCTTGAGTCCGCTGGGCGGTCGGGCCGGCGCGGCGCTCACGCCCCCGACAATCCCGACGCTGCCGCTGTTGCCACCCATCATACCGACCACCCCTGGAGAAGCGCTGACGGAACTGGGAGGCACCTGAGAGGTGGCTGAGGAGGCGTTCTGGCCCGACACCAGGCCCAGAATGCTGACGCTCAGCGAGCCGTGGCCGGAGCCCAGCAGGCCGAGCGCCGTGGCTGCGCCGTTGGTGGTGACGCCGCTGGAGCCCGAGGTGGTGATGATGGAAGTGCTGCTCTCCACTGAAATGCTGGCCGGCGTGCTACCGCCGCTCAAGCCCAAGCCCCCTGATGCCGCCGCCTGCGCGTAGGGGGCGGGCGTCGACCCCGAGATGAGCCCTGCCATGGTGCTGAGCGGCGCCGAGTGGACCCCCAGACCTAAAGCCGACATCTGGTTGGCGCCGCTGGTCCCCGTGATGCCCCCTTTGCCTAAACCCAATCCCATGCCGAGTCCCAAACTGGACACGGAAGCGGACCCGGACGAGGTCTGAGACAAGGAACTGGCGGCAGATGAAATGGCCGTGCTCGGCGTGGGCACGGAGGGGGCAGAGGACGCCGGGAGCAGCAAGTTGCTGGGCGGACTAGGGGGGCTGTTTGAGGGGACTGAGGGTTTGGACAGTGGGGGCTGCTGCTGTTGAGATGGGTTCTGCGGCTGAGCTTGCTGCGGCTGCTGCTGCTGCACCGGCAGATGCTGATGCTGCTGTTGCACGGCGCTGCTGAAGCTTCCTATCAAGCCGCTGCTGGTCGGAACCACTGGGATGCCTCCCACTACGCTGGCCATTGACACCAGGGAGGAGGACGAAGAAGAGCCGGACGTGGTGGAGGAGGAGAAGGAGGAGAGCAGGGAGGGCGTGCCATTCTTAACAGGTGACTGGAAGCCAAAAAAGCACCACAGAGAACATGTCAGAGAGGCATTGCCGTGGTTACAAATCGGAGCTGTACCAAGGGCATCTCTACACGTACAAGGATATTTTCGTGTCTGACCTTTAACCATTTTGAAGAGGAAATTAATTCTCCATTCATACTGACTTTTTGCTACGGTCATTTCAGACATGTATTTTCTTTTCCACTTTAGAAACCTGTAATATGTGGTCACAGCTCTTTAGCCTCAGATTTACAACAACAAAAAAAACTTTTAAAAAAAATATCCAGGTACGTGTGGACATGGCTCAAGTGGGCACGAAGGAAAAGTGCAGTGTGAACTAAAGAGGCCCAACATAAGCAGAAGATGACACAACCAAACCAGAAGTCCCCAGCCGTGGTCCCACAGAAACAAAAGTGCTTTTTTTTTTTTAAACAAACAGGAAGCCTTGAGCCAGCGTGAATTCAGGACCAAGGGTGAAGAGCGTGGCACTAAACTGTCCGTCTAGCCACACAGCACAGATGAGAGCCTCTCACCTGACTAACTTCACTGTCTGTTGAGCGGCCCCTTTTCTTATCGTCCTCTGAGTTCTCCTATAGGAGGAGATACCTTCATGTGACAATCCACTTTTGGGAAAAGGTTGAGTCAGCACACAAGCCGGTGGATTAGAACACAAACGGGGGCGGCTTGGCGGGAGGAGGGTTAGCGCAGGTGAGGGTGGGGGCGGGGTAGGGTCATAGCTCACGAGGGAGAATGTACAGCACTCAAAAACAAAACATTTCCTCATATAGTGGATTTGAACTACAGAGTACCAAGGCCGCTTCAATTTTTAAGACCTAAAAAGGCAAAATATCAACTAAGTATTTACAAGAAAAATATCATGTTGGACCTACGAATTACGTGTGAAAGATTTTAAAGCCTTTTGTTTTGGAATATTACATTTTGGGAGAAACGCTGTTGTTAGCACGTAAGAATTGATCCCATATGGAAGGAGCAGACGGAAATCTCGCTATCTCCAGCAAGGTGTTCTTCTTGTCAACTTTCGTTGGAATGCTCCACACAACTGCGGCGACTTTTGCTTTCAAACACTTGAGCTGGACGACGGCCACATCCTGTCCTGATGATGTCATGCCGACACGAGGGCATAACAGCGAAAAGTAAGTCTAGAGAAAGAAGTCAACCATGTGTTTTTTTCCCCTGAGGGGGGAAAAAAATCAGGCTCGTGTGTTGTTTTAATTGTATTTCTATTGGGGAGGGCCGAGGCCACTACTTGAGGAAATACATTACAAAACAGCACTCGCAAAAAAAAGTTCAGGATGTTCAGTTTTGGGCTGAAATTTCAGAATGACCCTAAAATGGACAAAACCTTTTAAGGTGATCTTAAATTTTAGTCCCATCCTGAAATGTCACCCTATTGCCCGACATCCCTAAATCTTTTGCGAGTCGTGTTATCTTTGAAACGGTAGGATATGCTCACCGCAGCACAAGTGGCTGGCGACGGAGGGATGGGCGACGACGAGGTGGTTGAAGTGGGAGTGCTGCTGGAGTGGAGGTACATCTCATCTTCCATATTGCCTTGCCCCGATGGCGACGTGGCCACCAATGCTGCAGCTTCGAGAAAACGCGCGGTAGCGTGAGTGGGAGCGGGTGTGCGTTGTCCTAAACAATTCAAACTGCAGGCCCGTTGTACTCACGGATGTCTTCCAGGTCCAAGTCATCGTAGAGGAATTCGTTTTCCTCAAAGTCGGGGTCTTGCGAAGAATCAATGTAATACTCCACGTCATCTTTGATCTTCTGAATGGCGTCCACCGGCACGGAGTCGTTGTCCAGCATCCGCAAGATGGTCTCCAGCATGCGAATGTGGAAGCGGTGCCTTTCGATCAAGCGCTTGAGCTCGTCGATGCGATCTTGCTTCTGAGATAGGAAGCGGCCAAGGCTTGAACGAAGCGATTTCACCTCGTTCCGAGGGAACAAATCGAAGCGGGTTTACCTCTTTGTCACCTTTCTTCTTTCGCGTTTGAACCGAAAGAGACTCCACCTCGCTCTCAAACTGATCGACCTGCATGTTCAGAGTGTCTATCGTGTTCTGGGAGGGCAAGAGAGCAGAAAAAAAGAAAGAAAAGCACATTACAGCCTTGGCCGGGTGAAAAATGGTGTAAAATAAAGTGAGCGAGTTGCACTACCGTGAGCCATTGCCCCGTCTCCTCCTTCTCCCTCTGAGCCGGATCCACCTTCTGAGCCAGCCCCAAACCTTCTTTGGAGTAGGCCTTGGTTTTTGTTTCCCGCTCCACCACCTTGAACCGCTCCATTTGCTGACGGCAAGAGCAACAATGTCAGTCCTTCATTATCCCAACAATCGCACGGAGAATACGTGGGCACGTCTGCGTACCGTCTCGATGAGCTTGCGGTTCTCGACTAGCTGCCGTTTATCTTTGATCTCGTTGGAGGCCACCCATGTTTTTATCTGATCTCTCAATCGCTGCAAAAGGGACAAGAGCAAAGATTGTGGATGGACTTACAACACGTGACACTATTGGCATTTTCTTTTTTTTTTTGCCGTCAAGTGGCGTAAGTGCAATATGCATTATGGGAGTGACGATAGTTGAATCCTAATGGATGGACGCTGTCAGAAAGTCTCCATTCAAAATCCGGCATCCCAAAAATCTGATGCCGACATCTGTCCAAACGACCCAAATAAGCCCTGATACACTGGAAGCAAGGCAAGCGTTAAATAAGCTAAATAAATAATGAAATAATTGCTTGTTAATTAATGTCACTGGCATTGCACTACTCAAGTGAGAGTCTGAGGAAATCCTTCTTGCCCAAGGCTATGTATGCATTTATTTGCAGAGGCAGCACTCACGGCCTTGTATACTCACAATATGATACATTTGAGGGATTATTGCATATTTTGCAACTTTGTGACACATTTGTATTCATTAAGACCACTAAAATTAAGGAAATTGCTCGTAATAATAATAAAATTGTAAGAGAATTCAACTATTTTCTTAGAACTGTCATTCCAACGATGTACATCTTTTATTACATGGACATAACAATCAGGCGAGCAAGCGTTGGCTCGGCTGCAGCTGTTGTGAAGGCGCTATAAAAATAAAGATGGGTTGAGTTGTATCTCGCCACCATTTTGGGGTCACGCTGCCTCTGGTATGAACCTTGCAAGGCTAGCGCCATTCCAGTTAGCTCAAGTTAGTGACATTAAGCTAATATTCATGCTTTATCATCTAGTCGTCTGTGCCAGTTGTATTTATTTTGACACCCAAAAAAATCTCTTTTGCCAATCAGTGGCTTTTGTTGACTAATGGCACAGTTAGCTGAAACCTGCTATGCTTGTCATTATAATCATTTAATGATTGGTCATGTTAGTTTTCTTAAAACCAATTACATTGTATCTGCACCATACAATGACAACAAAGGCTTTCTAATGTATTGCATGCTTAATCTTAATGTACAGCACTTTATCTCCATTCATTTGAATTATTTACATCCGTGTTGCTGCTTCCTTTAGTGTTGACACTTATGGAGTGCAATTTGGGGATTTTTTGCGGCATGTCAGTTTAAAATAGCCAAATTGTGCCACTTGAAATTAACTTGGCAACAGACCAAAAAAAAAAAACACAACAACATGAAAAAGAAATAAGTATATTCGGACGTTATCGGGTCCTGCGATGTAAACAATTTAAGACAATGTAGGCAGCAAAAAAATAAAGAAATAAATAAAATCAGGGAACGTGCCATACCTGTAATTTTTTAATCTCCTTCTTGAGGTCAGCTTCGTATTTTTCCTTCTGGTTTGCATTAGCTGCATTGTGAAGCTAAAACAGACAAGCAGGTAAAATTCTCAATTTCTTCTTTTCCCAAGCGAGTCAGAAGACAAAAGACAAATGTTCTCACCTTTTGCCAAATGTCTTCAAACTGTTCTACACCTTCCGCTACTTTTTTCAAGCATCTGTCAATCTCACCTGTGTATGGAGGCATATAGTTAAAGACATGTACCAGACTTTGATGCCTCATTCATTCCGATCCGAGACAGGTCTTGAAGACAAGTGCATCAGTTCGTATCAACAACAGAACGGATGCCACACACACAAACAAACAAGTCTTTACCTTGAAGTTTTCTCTTGTCAGCCATGGCTCTGACTACGACGATGTCCACATTCCGTCTGTCACAAAGTTAGCTGTATGAGCGAAGTGTGAGTGGAGGAGGAAAATGTAACACATTTAACACTCAGTGCATCAAACAGAGCACAATTGCTCAAACCATCTTGCACGGTTGCCCCGCCACACTCGAACTGATGTTATTGAGCGCTCCGCTCTTATTAACTGCACGCATTCAAATGCACACTCCTGCACAACATCTACACGGCGGTTTCGTCGATATGCATATAAACAAAATAGCTTTTAGCAATATTATGACAGATCTGGTTGGCAGCTAGTCAGCTAACGCTAATGCTTAGCCAGCTGCTAAGCTCGGCCACCTCGCTCGAGTACAAACGGGCTCGCTTTTAAACAAGTAGCACGATGCATATCGGTGGAAGGACATCGCATCTATGCAATAATATATGCATAGCTTAGGTATAGTGGCGCTGCGTGGTGAAATGCACAATATTTCAGAAAACGTTCACGTCGTAAACCTGCTAGCTAATTTGTCTTTCAGGCTAGCTAAGGCATAAAAATGCTAGCTAGCGGCTCGGCTAGCCATATTTAGGAAAAAGGGAAACTGGGTCGAGCCGACTATCAAGAGTCACATTTTTATGCAACGACATTTACCTATGATATGGGCTATCGTTTGTCTTTTTTTCAATAACAGCCAAAACTTATTCCAGAAAGTCTTCTTTACTTCCAAATTGTGTTTTCTTTTCGACAAGCTCGTTCTCTGGAATATAGCTGAAGTGAAGATGGACGGTTGCTAAAAGATCCCACCTCTGCATTCACAGCCCGCCCTAAATCCCATCTACGAGCTGTGATTGGGCGAAAGTTGTGTCTGTCTAGAATAGACTTCCGCTGGGACGACGGCCAGCCATTGGTTCGGATATGTGATGAATTATGACCGCATATCCACAAACAGCACAGAATTGTCTTTTAATTGTGTGTTTTTTTATGCCTAACACAAACTCAATTGTAATGTTTATCCCATAAATTTTGTTCCCATCATTTTATTGTTGCAATGTAACAACTAGGCCACACTAGTAAACCGCTGCCATTCCTGCTTAACAAAGTGCAGTGAGATTCTTCATTAGGGATAAAAGTGTTGTATATTTTTTTCTTTCTTGTTAAATTAGAAATCATTAACAAGATCAGTGTCATTGCATACATTAATGTTATTAATAACAAAGTAATGTAAGCAGATTTCAAAAGTGTGTATCAAACTGGTAGCCTTTTACATTGATCAGTACCCAGGAAGTAGCTCTCAGTTTTAAAAAGGTAAGTGACTCCTGATCGACAGCATTCTGCTTTTAATGTTTGTAATCGACAAACCCGTAAAAGATTGAATTTTTAAATATTTGATACAAAATATTGACAACAGATCGACAAATCAAATCTGCAAATAACTATGTACAAAAATGTAATGCAAAAAGTGTTGAAAGAAAAAAAAAAAAAATTGTTAGAATGGGATGTCATTCTACAAGACAACACATCCAAATCTGACAGTACCTGCACACTAACTCAAGTTCTCACATGGTGTGCCTCTTAATGTACGTGCATTTATTTCTGTCAATGTGATAGTGAGGTTGGGCTTGGCATGTCACCAAACTGCGCGTCCGACAACACCGACATGTCAGCTTCATTCTGGGGAGAAAGGCAATTGAACCGTTTATCAAAGCGACTATTCAATCAATATACACAGTGAACCACACCAACCACAATGTAGTGGCAGAACACTTTAACGAAATTTGGATGAACCAAAAGCCTACTTGTAAATCTTTGTCCTTTTCTTGCTTGGGCGTCACATGTCTTCTCTTCTTGGGCCCGGAAGGATGGTGAAAAGCGGGAGATGAGGCAGATCCCGAGACGCCGTTTATACGATCATCCACAGCCCCGGCAGCGACATCCGAAAGTGCTCCAGGCTCATCCTGGGACACATTTTTCAAGTGTAATATTATAAATCAAGATTTAGGTGATTTTTTATTTTATTTTTTTTGTAAACATCAGTTGTAAAATACAAAGCATGGTAAAAATTATCCTTATGTAACAGGTGACCTCCAGTAGCATGGTGAGCTGAGCATTTCTGTAGTCATCTCCGTGACCATCAAGGGTCTTCATGAGGAACCTGTAATGGAGCCAAAGTAAAAAAAGATAAAGAAGGGCCTTAATACAATTCGATGCAAGTCAAACCATTTCCTACCGTCTTTCCTTCTTCAAACGTCGTGTCAGTCTTTGGACTTGGTGAAGGCGACCGAGGATTTTGTGATTCACCTGCGTGAGACGGATGGCACTTCTGATTATCCAAATGCTCGAAACAAATTTGCCTGGAGATGAACACAGACGAGACCTGTTCAATCTCTTTGCACCGTCTGTTCAGCGCCAGATATTTCCTCTTATCAAGAATTCTTCTCTCTTCGTCCTCTGGGGCGGCGCTCTCCAACAGTTCACTGCCCCCTGGGCCCAATTCCACCTGCAGGCAAAGCAATATACTATATTTATACTGTTGATTAAGAGGGCTCACCATCAGTATTCTTTGCAGAGGATAATTAATATATGACTGTGAGTACTCTTAAATTGTTTGTCTTTAGTTGAACAGAAATCTTCGCAACAAATGACATGTACATTACCTCCCCAGGTCCAAGCTCCACACCACCTGGCTCCAGTTCTGCTTCCAGGATGTGACCCCCAAATAGAGGAGGGAGTGCCAAACCAGAGAAGTCCTCCATTACCTAGGATGGGAGCTAGTAGATGGGTCACCTTAAACTGCAAAGAAAGACAACATTAGACTTAGACTAAAATTTATTAACAACCCTCCTTGGGGAAAAATAACCTAAATATTTGTTGCAAAAATCGTCATGAATCATTCAGCACAGCTCGATGTTGATGAAGTGGAATACGATGCTGTCCAATAAAGTAATTCTGCCAGTGTTTGTGTTGGCGTTTTCTGACGTGTTCATTATTTGGGTACGAGATGGCAAAATTTAAATGCTGAATGCCGCAGCCATTTATTGTCGTTGAGGTGTTTAGATAACAGTGATTAATAAATAACTTAATTGTAAGAAAAGTACGTACAGTACAATCATTAGCGGTGTGTAACTCACCGAATTTAGCAGTCGACGTTCAGTCAAATTCACGACGCTCTCCTCAAAGTTGAGAAACAAACATTTCAAATAACACATTAAAAGCACCTAGTTGTTTATGAAAATGGCTAGTGAATGCTTTATTAACTCACAACAGAGACGAAATGAGAATTAACTGTGGCTTCTGACTTCGACTGTTTACGTGCAGCAGTCGCGTGAGTTATACGTCACAACAACGACACAACTACATTTCCCATGAGCCACCAGTTCATTTTTACGTCATTAACCAAGATGGCGGGTACGTGTGTATTTTGTCTTTATCGAAATGGCAATCGGTTGAATTGAACATTAATATTTCTAAATTCATTCATGCACTGTGTAAATAGCTTCCTTTGAAAGCCATCGGAAACGCTAATTGCAGTGTAGACTTTGAATTATTAAGTATGACCTTGAGTTTATTGCTAACGTTGGCTAACGTTAGCTTTTCGTGCATTGACAACAAAGAACCTGCAGTAAAACATACGAATTAAGAAAATACTAATCAACGTCTGTGTCTCTGTGTAGGGGTCGCAGCTTTTTTAAAGAATGCGTGGAATAAGGAGCCTGTCATCTTAGTCTCATGCACGATTGGACTAATGGGTGAGTTAACAACGAAACAGTATTGCCGTAGGGTATTTTTGTTCAATTAAATACTAATTATTACGTCTTTTGTCAGGTCTAGTGCTCCCAGTAATAAGTCCACTCACAAAGTATTCAGGAATGATCAATTCGGCAGTCCCATATAGCTACCCAGGTAAATCCTCTCACTGTGACAACCTGCTCATGGATTTATTTACTAATGGCTATCATTACAGTTGTCCATATGACAATGATACACAAGTTTACTTCTGTGGATACATTCCAGACCTGACCAAATGGGAAAAATATTTTACTCCCACACATTTTAAAAACCTTTAATACCTGAATCTCTCCCAAGTTTTTGCTGTGCCTAATATCTGAAATGTTCCCTATTGCAGTTCCTGTGCGAGATGACGGAAACCTGCCAGATGTTCCCGTGCATCCGTGTGAGCAAAGGGGAGAGAGGCTGCAATGGCTCAAAAACCTTTGACTTTAACATTCTTCCTCTCTTTGTTCTCTCTCTCCGTATTTGTCAATATCCCACAATAAAAATGGTCTCTTTGATGCAACGTATCTGCCTCATTGACCTTGATTGTACTGTCGTGAAAACAGGATTATTAAACAATGGGATTAGATTTTGATTTTTTTGTTTCCCTTGAGAGTTCATGGGAGTTTCAAGATCAATCAGCCTGATCCCATCCGAGCACTTTGACCGAGCTTCAAGCTGATTAAAATTTGAAATGAGTTCATTGTTTCACACAATCATTATTCGCCATGCACAAAGAATAAAATAGGATGAACCGTGAGAACAGACGTCTAATGCTGAACTACTTAACCACTGATTTAGATTTAACCGGAAAGCTCCAATTTGAATGAACACAAAGAAAAATGGGAATGTGTCTGTCACAGATTTTTCTTTATTTCACACAAAGTATTAATTATCGCATGTTAGGAAATTGCTGCCACATAGAGTCTTACATGGCTAATGTAGAAACATATGCATAGTGTTCATTTCACTTTGGTAGAGGAATGTATACTCTTCATCATGTAATTACATAATATGCTCTGCGATAGAACTCTTTTCTTTTTAGAGGATCACTGTTGACCCATTTTATCTTCACAAGCATTTTAAACTCGTGTCCTAAAACCAAAGTGAAGTGAAATCATCCCCCCCCCCACGCCCATCCCCGAAGGCATGGAAAATATCACATTAGCAGTTAGAATGTCAACTTTATAAACACAATATTTTTTCTTGTGGCTACAGAGCTACTAAAAGATCATTTGATATCTTTTTTTTACCATTGAACAATCCCTTGGCTCTCATCAACTTTCCTGTAAACCTTCTCAAACACTTTCTGATAATACTTTAAATCCATTCAAGATTCTGTTGAGTCTCCTGGGTAAACACTCATGATGACTAGCTTTGTTTTGGGGACTGAAATGGAATCAAAAACATCCCAAGACAGCCTTTTCTTTAAAACTTAACCTCATCAACCTTCTTCTTCCTATAGAAAAAAACATTTCAAATAAAAGCATCCTGCACTCCAGATGTTAACTCTTGGGAGAACACAATCAGTCCTCTTTTGCATTCTTCAAAACTGGCTGCTACTGGGAGAAGTTTTTTTCAGCTACAATTCATCATTTCAGGGATTAATGACATTTTAAGTGTACCTCACAAAGGCTATAAAAGTATGATTTAACTTTTTACACAAGGAGGGGTTTGGGGGATGATTTGAAAATCCACTCCATATAAATTGAAAAACAGTCCGTGGCCACCTAGTGGTCCATGGTGTGATTGCAAAGGGTCTGTGAAAATAAAAGATCTTTCTAAAAAGCTCCTAAAACCAATATAGAAATAGGAATCTTTGACTCAAAATGTGACTGAGACCTTTTCTTCTTGAAAAACAACATATTTTTAGCTATTTTACAGATGCACAATATTTCCATCTGCATTATTAAACTTACGGCACAATTCTGTAGATTTAACATCCTCTGCATTCTTGGTCAATTATGGGTGATCCTCAGGGTACCGGACCCCAAAAAAGATGAGAACACTGTTGACACGCGATGTCAAAGCAGCAGCATGTTTGTCGATTACTGGCCTCAAAGTGTCATAACCTTCACCTGCACACTCAGTCCTGAGTGTGAAGTCATCATTTACACGATGACTACCTTTGCAGCATCAACACATGGATCTAAAGCGGCCTAAGGCAACAATTTAAATTTATAAGACAATTACAATAGGAAGCTGTTCTGCAATACACTCAACTAAAAGCACTTTTGTCAAAAAGGCAAAAAAGCAAAGAAGAAAAGTCTAAAAATAGCAAAAAGAAGCCTAAAAATTACAGCAGACTGATCACACATAAAAGAAAATAATAAAAGTTGTGTTGATTTTGAGTATTAGTGTTTCCCTCGAGCAGTGGTGGGCCTAAAATGTGTACGTTTGCAATATATAATTATTTGTTCCATACAATTTATTTCTTCCTAACTTTAGTATAGCTCTCAAAAGACTTCCCTGATCAGAAAGCAGTGGCCCACCTCTGCGTTAGTCAAACTGGACAATTTAGAAATTTGTATTCTCCTATTCACAGATCACTTTCACCTGCACACACGTTCACCTTTATGAATACTAAAAAATAAAATAAAAATCTAACTCGCATCAGGTTAATTATTTAAAAAAGAAAATAGAAAGGAGAGTACTACTACGATGTGTTCTGTCATCAAAACTGGAGCGCTCACTCAATGATGGGCGCCGAGCGATCGTTGGTGACGGTTCTTCGGAGACGAACGTGGGCAAACGGGTTGGTCCTGGAAAAAGAAAATAGAAATGTAATAAAATAAACAAAGAAAAAGCACAACTTTTTTTTATCAGTTGGGAATACCTTGTTGGAGAAGGCGGCGAGGAGGCCAACTGTGCACAGATCTGTCGTAGATAAAGAAATACTCAGTTTGTAATTATTGTAACGATACTTTGTCTGACCCCACTCCGACCTTGTTGGTGTCGGCCATGCTGTACGGGCGTGGCCGGAATGTGCTGATCCTCTGGGGAGGGAGGGAGCGCTCGTCCTCCGACTCAGGGGTGAGACTGGGCGACACCAGCTGGTCCAGCTGGCTCATGCTTGTACTGTTGGCCTTGGAAAGGAAAAAGGAGCTGCGAACGGGGGTGGGGTCGTGGGTTGGGTAGTGCGCACATTATCAGCCATTCGCTATATTCATTCACCAGACACTTCATTAGGTACACCTTTGCAGCAACAGTATAAGCAGATTCATTGATTGTACCTTTTAGGTGTGTAGTCGAGGCTGACTCGCCTCTCGAGGTGATCAATCTTGCTATGATGTGGCTGAGTGTAGGAGAAAGGGAACCAGCCTTTTCTGTCAAAAGCAAAACAAATTACTATTCAAAGGGTCACTAAACTTCAGGATTTGGATATGAGCGGCCTTGACGTGTTTCCATCTGTAATCTAACGGCACCGAGGCAGCCTTGGAACATACCGTCCGGTCCGATCATTCTGCCCGTAGTGCCACCCGTCTCTCGGCTCGGAAATCAACAGGGTGATGCTGTCCCCGGGCAGGAAGTGCAGCAAGGAAGCGCCGCCTCCTCCTCCACCTTCTGACACACCGGGCGAGTGAGAGAACACGGCTTCCACCCGCATGGGCCCCGAAAGAGGCAACATCCTGGCGCCTGGGTGAGAAAGGGAAGGATGAATATTTGTGGATGAGCTCCACCTTAAAATGTTGAGGTCCACATCACCTTGAAAGCCGCCCAGCCTCATTTCACTGCCAGGTCTCTTGGGTAACGGAAGAGTTGATGTGGCGCACATGTCGGCAGTCTTCATCAGCCAAGGATGAGCGCTAGGGAGCGTGTTGTTCCCTCCCGGGCCCACCTGTTGGTGCAGCAACTGCACGGGGGTCATGGCCCTGGACAGTGGCGCGCTGTGGGGAAGCGTTGGGCTGTGGGGGGCGCTGTGTGGGATGGCCACGGTGACGCCCTGCGAGGAGCTCCCGGTCGGGGACACCTGCCCGAGCGACATGACGGTGGAAGGGATGAGACTCGGCGATAGGTTGCTGGTGTTGGCGGCCATGAGGAGAGAGGAGGGCTGGGCCGCCGCGCCTGCGACTGGGCCGGCGCTGCCGCTGCTATCGGCCGGGGGGCTGGCCGCCGACACGCTCAAGGGGGAGCAGCCATGTTGAGGGGACGCATCTCTTGATGAGCCTGCGGCTGCGGTCACAGGCCGGAAGGTCTGAGGAGAGCCCTGAGGATAAGCGTCGTCGCTCTGGGAGGACGAGGAGGCAACCGAGCGCTGCTGCTGCTGCTGTTGCTGCTGCTGCTGTTGCTGCTGCTGCTGTTGCTGCTGCTGCTGCTGCTGCTGGGGACGATCGCCATTCAACAGAGGTGGGACTTCTTGAACTGACAATCTCTGGAAAATGAGTTAAAACCCACTTGAGTAAGTTCCAGGTTACCTCCACAATGAAAGACCAGAACTAATTCAAACTGCAAACCTCAGAACTGTGAGCCCAGAGTGTATTCCCCAACATGTTCTGACCTGTTCTGACGGAGAGCAGCCCAACTTGGTGTTTCGGAGGACCTCGGCGAGCCCGGCGGCCGCGGAGCTCTGTGGCGCCGTGTGACGCAGCAGGTTGAGCGCGCGCTCCGGAAGTTTGGTCGGATGAGTGCACGACTGCTGCCATGACGACAGTTTCTGCGACAGGAGCTCTCTCACCTATACAGAATTAAAAAATCTATGTAAAACCTGAGACAAGCCCATATAAAGTACATCATCTTAGGGCGTGACCGAATATCACCTTGCAGTGGTAGTTGATGAGCAGCTTGGTCACACAACACTGCCGATCCACCAAGAAGCAATATCGTCTCCTCTCCTCGGTCAGCGCCGACCTGTAACCTGTAGCGACCAGCGTGTCCAACTCCACTTGGCGCCGACTCATCAGCTCCACAAACTGAGAAGGTAATTAGACGGATGGGCCATGAATAACCCATTCTTGATTTGCAGCCGCACATGGAGCTGGAGTGACCTTTAGAGTACATTGTTCTAAATCAGGAATAACACAAGTGACATCATTTCCTGCGTCACAATAAATCCAAAACAGCACTTGTGGCTTTGTTGACCTTTGCTTTAAAATAATTCTTGCTCCTTAACTTCCATATTAGGTGAATACAGTCAATCCTTCCACCCAATCTCAATCTTCTCATTGTGACCCTGCCTTCAACAACAATCATCTGATGCAGATTGCCATCTAAGCTCATTTACAGTGTTAGGGATACAAAAGTAACACTCATCTTTGGTGAGAAAGAAATGTATAATTGAGTATCGACCAACATTTAACATGATGTTTTATGTTGCCTAAAAAAACCACATACAAAGAAAAAAGAATGGGACCGAGAACGCTTCCCTGCGGAACACCATATTCAATATGGTGGTGGGGGTGAGCATACTCGCCTGCATCTCTCTGTCTCCATACTTGTTCGGGTGACGGCTCCCCAAGCTTTTCCTGCGCAGCTTCTTCAGCTGGGCCTGGCAGCGTTCGATGGAATCGGTTTTGGAACGCCGCTCGTTCTGGTACTTCTTCAGTGTGGCCTGAAGGTCGACACATTCACATCTTTTTAATAAATGCATCTTGTCACAGCAAGCACTCTTTTGAAGATGCAGAGTCCCGATCATTGTTGCATTTCTAGACAAGGTGTCTGGTGAACTTGATGTGAACCATGTGTTAACTGTGGGAGGACCTCGTGTTGACTTACCGTGAGGTATTTGATGTCCAATTCCAGCTTCTGCTCCAGCTGGGCCAGCAGCTCGGAATGAAACAACTTGAGCTGTTGACAAATGGCCAAAGAGACGCAGATGAATATTCACTGGTGTCTCATTGATGTCTACGCTTTGTCGCGTTCTGCCTCCATCTTACCACATCTTCCAGCTGCACCTGGATCTGTCTATGGACCTCGGCCATCTGAAACAATGTGTCTCCTGCGCGACAGGGATAGAACAAAATAGCAATTGGTAGAAAACAATAAAAAGTAGCGTAGCAGTTTCAACAGATGAAGACATTATTAAGGAGAATCAGAATCATGATATTATTTCTACAGAATTGTTTCGCAGAAGTTTTGGTCACTTCCACACAGCTGACAAAGTGGAGTGAGTCTCCTCTCTGCATGGGCCGCACAGCGCAGCACAAGCACAGTATGCAGCGGCTGGCATCTCGCCCTCTTGACACCCCTGCCCGCCTCCCCCGCTGTTTTCGGCATCACAATGAGATCATGTGGTGTTGTTAATCTCCCAACAATGAGCCCACTCTCTCCCTTTGCCTGTGTTTCCTCGCTCTCTACATTTCCTCTTGTGTCTTCAGCTCCCTCCTGGACAAACACAAAGCTCCCAGGCTCACAGACTATTTCCCCACGCCCCGAATCCTCTAGATCGTATAAGCGGCTGATTTTGATTTTCCTTTCGTAACAACGTCCTTCGATGCCCTCTCACTCACCCAACTCTTTGGAGCCTTGGCTGTCGCTGGCCAGCTCTCCCAGTTTGACCAGAGCGTCGAAGTAGCCCTTTGCTGCCACTGTCACTCCTGGGAAGATCAAATTTAATCAGACAATTGTCCTACCATTTTAGACTGAAAGGTCAAGACAAATCACAAAAACATTGTTGACATTGTTTTGGACAGCCTTGTTAAGACTTTGGCTATCACTTTGGTTTTGAATGTCAACAAGTTGTAATGAGCACTGGTTTAGCTGTGAGTGTCAAATCGGGTCATCACTGACACCCACGCGATATGCTCCATCCAATGCAAGCGTTCCTTTTTTTCACAGACAGGAAGGAATTCAACAAAATGCAGACTTTTTGTGGTTGGACAAACCTGTGAGGGCTTTCTCGTAGTGTTTTCCCATGGTGACAAAATTCTTCAGACTGGGGTTAAAGTGGTCCAGAATACCCTGTAGGCAAACATCCAACTTGTCAGACACAAATCGTGAACCGCAAAATGAAGCGTTCATACCTTATAAACATTTTCCGTCATCTTGTTGACTTCGTCCGTTCGCGACATTTTGCGCTTCTATTTTTTTCCCGTCTCTGAGCGTGTTGGTACTGATGGAACGTGCTCTGCTTGGTCAGGATGCTCTGATTTACAGGAGATGATAGGAGAAGAGAAATACAATTACGTCTTTGTGTTCATTCAAATGTGTGGGATTATTGCAGGTGATTAGTCAAAGTATGTGAGTGAGGGGGAAAAAAAAGTTATTGGAGGGTGTTTAGAGGTCACTGTGACCTCCCGTCACGATAGGAGCGTACGCCCTTGACTAAAAACAGATATTTTCACCCCAGACTGGCTGGGTCAATTCCAACAAATATTTCCCAAGATAAGAAGTAGCGGGGTGGCGTGGGTGCGGAGCCACAGGTGTCAGAATGAAGAGGATGTCCCATCTGGCTTTGCGCAGTGGCAAAAAATGCGCTGCCATCAGTTTTTTTGCAAGTGCCATTACAGGCAAGATGTTGACCCAGATCGGCAAATCCCAGACTCTTGCTCATTAGAGCCACATGAGTGCAATTGTGTGTGTGTGTGTGCTTCTACAACAGAATGCAAGAGGGGGAAAAGCGGAAGATTGTAAGATCTTCTAAAAGTGGAGAATATCCTGAGAGATTTGATTCTGGGGGAGCTGCGGTGTTTTTTAGCATATAAGAGGGGAAAAGCTGCAGGTGGTTTGGAGCTGACACAGAAGATGCATTCATCTGCTTTAGCCTCTTTAAATGTGCAAGGCAGGAGCAGGGGGATTAATTGATGCATTTCAACACCATTGCGCCAAATAGCACTCTGTCCATCCAGCCAGTTGAATTTAAGTAGTTTTAAATTAGAATGGAACATTTTGATTAATTTCATGCAATTTTAAATTCATTGAATTGATTGAAAAAAATAAATAAATATAAATAAATAAATAAATATATATACACGTATAGATGTATTACATTTGAATTAAATTATTACTGGCTTTTTTTTTCTTACCTATATTCAAGTGCAGTGGTAATGTTCAAACTGCATAACAATGGGATTAGATGTACATTTTAGGAACAAAACCCTTTACAGAGACACAAACTTTTGTTTCCAGAAGTGGTACTTAGTGTGAACATGTTGCAGTACTTCATCGAGTGTCCTGTACAGTAAAGGGTTAAAACGAGCAATGTTGATGGAAAGAACAGGAAGCAGAGTTAAACATCTTTTACAAACTAAAAAAAGCACCCCCACCCCCACACAATCAAGCAAAGTGCCCCCAAAAGTGATCACTTACAAAGCAAAATTAACTCCAAGATCCTTGTTAACACATAAAAAAACGCACAGAAAACGTTTTGGTGATTTTGTTAGGTGATGAAAGTTTGCCTGTGGCCTTTTGCAGCCTGTTAATTTATGCGGCAAGTGAAACAACACTTAAACATAAAAACAAAAGTGAAAAATCAAAAAGTAGTTACCTTGTTCTCATCTCATTGTCGACCGAGCGAGTTGTCCTCTCTTTTCTTGCGCCGGCTGGCTTGAGTGAGTGGGGGGTTGTTTGAGCAGGCAGGCAGGCCACTAAATCTCATCTCCCCTCCACCCCTTTTTCACATGCGCTCTCTCTCTTGCTCTCTTGCTCTCGTCCTCCCTCGCCTGCACACAAGAATGGAGGTCAGATATTTGGTGCCGTTCAGTACCTCTCCTCATTACTGAGCCGATTACCAAATGCCTTCACGGATGCAAAATGGGGGGAAAAAAAAAAAGTGTCCCGTAGCTGTCTCCGCTGCCTCCCCCTCCTCTCTACGTCCACCCGGCTTCTCACCAGAGTCCGGTCAGCCAAACCAGTGGCCTGCTACTCTCTCGTTCCCTCACTGGGCCTGAATAACAATGAGCTGACAGGACTTGGTCTGAATAGCAGCAGGAGAATAATGACTTGAACTTTTTAAGCCAAAAAAAGAGAAAAGGTCCATGCAAGTCGCACAGGCCTGGCCTACATAGATCAAGAGTAGCACACATTCCTGCTCCTGGCTGGAGGAGGCCTCACGGCATGCAAACATGCTGCAGGCTCGCAAGATGGACCCCACTCTTCTTCATGAGCTTGGCACATCCGGGCCTGAGAGGCCCGGCTTTTGTTACCTACCTCGATTAATCGGGCTCGCTCTTTTTTTTTTTTTACTCTCTCACAGGACACATAAATCCCGCCTTTGTTTGAAAATGTTTAAAACTGTTTATACATACTGTACATACTTTAACCACCTAACAAAAACATCAGAAAAAGCATGAACACTGAAACAATGACGATATCGTCTGAATTTTACTCAGAATTAAATGGCTTGGGGTGAAATCTGTAGCTTCGTTTCTGTTGGATGAAGAGCAACGAGTTGGTTACACAGGTTTGGAGCGCCTTGTTATGTTCCTAGGGTGAGGATGGAAGGTTATTTGGTAACATAAACCAGAGTAAAATGACTGCCACACACACTCTTTCTACTTCTACCATTACAGGTGACCTTTTTTTTTTTTTGCATTGAAACCGCTAAACCCCTTTTGCCCAGTAGAGGGCAACAGAGTTAAATGTATTGGTACTTGTGTGTGTGCGTGTGTCTGTGTGTCAAGACCTAATTCGAAGGGTGGCTCACGCTGACCCATTAACATACAGGTGAGTCAATCCCATCCCACATAACAAGGGTGATGTTGGCAAGAGGATTGACCCATTTGGATGTCTACTTATGCAAAAGAAAATGTTTATATTTATGATGAATACATGACTATTCCAATAAATTACACTCAATTCTTAATGAACTGCCACACTCGTTTTCAGTTTTCATTTTGGACTCGTTCCCAAATTCCCCATAGAAATGTTTCTGGATTTTTTTTTCCAAACTCTATTCATTGTTAATTATGTTTCTCTCACCTGGATAGATGACCAAGCAGGCCACAGTGCTCCTATTTGCTTGTGATGTTTACCTGACCTTTAACCTTTAAAGCGGCGCCATGTCCCGCCGCCACCTCTTGGGCCGCTAGTTGAACGAGGCGCCAATCAGGTCAGTCGCTCGCGTGCCGGCATGTACGGTAGTTGCCAAGACGACGAGTCAGGTGCAGGCGGGAGTCTCGTCCTCGGAAGGTAAGCGGTCCCATTGGAGGCGGGGCCTTCAAAGACAGAAGGAGGAGGGGGGAGGGAGATAAAGGGGAAGGGATTGAAGGAGTAAATAAATCCCTTGCAATCTGATCAATGTGCGTACAACTCCACTGCATGTGTGCAGACGCTCAAGGGACGGATATATCAGGTAAGAACGCTTCATATTTCCTAAAGACAACATTTTAGAAACACCTAAAGGAGTTTGATGTTTTATGGCAGTCAGGATGACTGACAGTTTGAACTTGCATTTATATTATAGATGGATCTTATAGGTAAGAATGCAAAAGTAGTCAGAATTTTTTCTGATTAAAGTCATAATATTAAAGGAGTAAAGTTGCAAAAAGAAAAGGAAATGAGAAAAGACTCATAATTTAAGGAGCGTCAAGTAAAGACAAAATGTTCCAATAAATAGTTAAGAAATTCAAATAAATAGTCAAAATATTTTTGCAGGAATAAAAGCAAGTATGTCGATGAAAGTAAAATACTTTAGACGGATAAAATCACCTTTTTTTTGCGTTACAGTATAATTATATGTCACAGTAGACAAAAGTTATTTTGTTAAGAAAAACATGCATCATTTTACATGAAGTCGTAAAAGAATGAAGTCATTTTTAAAGTCAAACTCGAGGGGAATAAAAAATATTTTTAGACAAATGAAGTTGAAAATAAAGTTGGTAATAGCACGATTTAGCATGATGTTGTTTATTTGCCGCTTCATTTCGTAGCCTTTAATCACACATGTAAGCGCACTTGTCAGCTTTTAATTGACCTCTCATGGTGCTGCTTAAATATCCACCTCTAGCATATGGCGCCGCAATCTCACTGTGGATTATCGCAAACACACGCAGACACCAAGGAGGAAGAACGGGAGGAGGCCGACGAATGATCTACGGCTAAGGTAGCACAACAACTGCTGGTAATTAGGTTAATGGAGCCGTTGTGAGTGCTGATTAACTGACCGGCGAGATCACAACTCCACTTGGCCCATCTGTCTGGGGCACTTCAATGTTCAATGCCACGAAAACAGCAAGAAAATTACACGCCAACATTATAAAAATAATAATGTGGTTGCAACGGCGTGCTGCAAAAGAGCACACACGCTGTGGATAGGTCACTGCGAGCGACGGGTGGTCGCTGAGGTCCAGCAGTAGGGTCACTCGCGCATGTGCCATTTGGAAATGACCACCTAGTATAATACAGGCATGTTTAATATTTCATGGTTGATTATCTTTGTAAATATAGAGAGGCACGTAAGGACAAAACGGGCCATTTTCAAGCGGAACACTTCAATTCGCTTTGATTCAGTGGAGTTACGATTCAAATTTATGTTGTGGCTTTTGTCATGTTTTGTCACATGCAAAAGGTCTCCAAAGCCTAAACTATTCAAATTAATTCAATTCAAAAGAAACAATAAATTAGCTGCAACAATAAATTGATTTATACCTGTTGTCCACCAACAAATCGATTCAAGAACCTTTTTAAATGGAACGATTCGATTCAGTTAAATCAAACCCACTCTATCTAATCTTTTTGGTTCCGACAATAGACTCCTTTTTTTCACACAGATCTTTGTGTAGGTTTTGAACTCTGTAAAGGATTTTTGAGTTCATCAGGGATGTGGCTTTTGTTTTGCAGTTTCATCGCAAAAATCGGCGAAGGAACCAAGAATCAATCACCCACCTGGACAATGGACTTTCAACTTTGATGATCAGTCTTAAAACAGTAGGATGGAGACGATAAGGAAGACTCTGCACGCATTCGTCGTCCTCCTCTCTCTGATCCTCCTTCCCGCGTCATCCGCTTCGGACTTGAATGACTACCACTCCGCACAACCACGTTTTGTGTGCACGCCCATTCCGGCGGACACCGACCCCGCCTGCTTCCCCACGGCGGGCCTGGGCGCAGGGGGAGCGGGCCACCATCAAAGCGCGCCTCCTGCCGGCTGGTGGGGAGCGAGCGACGAGGCCAAGACCACCATTCTCCATCTCCGCGAGAGCCTCGTCAGCCAGAAGGAGACCATCCTGGACCAGAGGGAGACCATCAGGGAGCTGACGGCCAAGCTCGCTCTATGCGAGGGCTTCGCCGGTTCGGCTCACGACGACCAACCGGGTGCGTCCTCGGACCAGGACTACGGCGATAACCGGGACGGAAACCTCGTACCTCACTCTCTGCATTCTGATGGAGCTGACGGCGCAGAGCATCACGAGGAGGACGTCGTTAAACACGTAAACTCGGGCGACGTCATATCCTCACCGGAGCAGATGGAGCGGATGCTGCAGGCGCTCAAGGAGAGACTGGGAAACCTGCAGGTGAGATGGGCACAGGTGACAATAGTACTCAAAATTTAAATTGAAGGACAGATACTTGTATCAAAAAGAGACTTAGAAGTTAAAAAACAATTAAAAGACTGGCATGCACCGTACTTAAGTAGAAAAGTAAAATTTGTAAAACTGTTTAAAAAAAAAAAATCAACTCAAAAGTAGGCAGCGGAAAACAAACATTTGTGAATTTCTTGAAATGGTCAAATCTGGACAGTTAGTGGTAGTCAGGGTATATGGCGGCAAAGCACTACCTATGGCTAAACAAAGCTTGAACATAGTTTCACTGAGAGGCCACATAATAGCTAATTTGCTCTTATTATTTGTTTGTTTGCACAAAAATCTACTTAGAAAGTATAGTAACGATTCCAGTGAGCACAGGCCACCATGATTTTATTTTGTCATTTTGTGTAGCTGCGTAGTGATGGCGGGACAAGGGGGGTGGGGTCACGTGTCTAAGATCAGTAGTAATTATGGTGATCTGTCTTGACTGAGGTAATCGGGCCACGCACATGCACAAAGCCCGGATTACCTGACAGGCGCATTCAAGCACAAAGAAGCACACAAACACGCACAACACAAACTCCACACAGGATTCAAACCTGACACCAACCATTCTAAGCACCTATCCTTGTAATTCCTGAGCAGAAGAGGAACTCATCCCTGACCTACTCCAGCTCTCTGAGGGTGCTTCTGCAGAGGAAGATCGACACTCTGGAGGAGCAGCTGCACCCGCACGACCACCAACACCTCGATGACCACGACGACCAGGCCGCCAACCACACTGGACACTTTGACGAGCACAGCGATGAAAGCCATCACATGGGTGGAAGCCAACAAAGCGGCCATGAGAATAACGAAGCAGACAGTCATGGTCACCTCCCACCGGGAAGACACCACAGTAGCAGCAAATTGGTGAACATGCTCAGCCAACTTCAACTGACAGGTACGCAATAGAGGCTAAAATTACTCACAAGCGACAGTTAAATGCAAGTGTGAAAAAAAAAAAAGAATACTCAAGTACAAGAAGTCATTCAACTTCTTCACTTAGTAAGTAAAAAAATACCAGACGAAGCAAAAGTACCCACACTGTTCTTCAGCATGGTTACTTATCACTAAAAGCAGCAAAGCACTACTTTTATCCCAAAATGAAACTCCACAAAATAAATCGATTAACAGAAAATATTTGTACCTTGATTTTCAGGTTCCAAGAGGAAGAACGAGGCGGGCGGCTTCCAGCTGAGCTTCCCCATGCGCACCAGCTACATGCACGCGCGCATCAAGCGAACGCTCCCGAGCGACATCTTCGCGCTCACTTTGTGTCTGCGGATTAAGGCCGGCGCCAGGCCCGCCATGGGGACACCGTTCTCCTATTCGGCGCCAGGCCAGGCCAATGAAGTGGTGCTGATCGAGTGGGGGGACAACACTGTGGAGCTGCTCATTGACGACCAGGTGACGGGGCGGTGGGGTAATAGCCACCTGTTCCAATACTTTTGCACAAAATCTGACTAACCTTTTTTGTAGGTCGCGTCTCTGCCAGTGACGTTAAATGACGGCAGGTGGCATCACGTGTGCGTGACGTGGTCCACGCGGGACGGGCGTTGGGAGGCCTATCAGGACGGTGACCTGCGGGGGTCCGGGGAGGATCTGGCCCCCTGGCATCCTGTCAGAGCAGGAGGCGTGTTTATCCTGGGACAGGAACAAGTGAGGGCGAACTAGTAAAACATTTTTTAATCTACGGATCTAATCAGTGATGACTTGAATTCTGGTTGCAGGACACTCTAGGTGGCCGTTTCGACGCCACGCAGGCCTTCATGGGGGAGCTGGCCGACGTGCAGATGTGGTCCTCCATCCTGAGCGGGGCCGATATCCAGGGCCTGGCATTGTGCGGTAGCCACTTGTCCGGTGATGTCATCTCGTGGTCTGACGTGGACATGGAACTGCACGGGGGAGTGGTGAGGCACCCATTCGAACCCTGTCACTGAAAAAGACTCAAGTGGACCAAAATTGATGATAAAAAAAAAAAACACACACACACACACAATACTGTGAATGGGGGTCAAAGACTTTTTAAAAGAGAAGCCTCCAAAATGAGAATCAATGCCTTTAATTTGAAGTTTTTTGGGGGTCAGTCTTTATAGCAACTTGAATGGTCAATATTTGAATTTGTGTCAGGTTCTCTGACATGTTGTCATGTAGTTCATAAATTAGATAAATAGTTGACTTTGTTGTAACAATTTGTTGGCAAATTTATTATCGGGAAGATTTCCACGTAAAATACAGCTAAAGAACCAAAGACATTGTCAGCATTTTGTTATACTAATAATAATGTGATTATTTTATTTTTATTTTTTTTTAAATGTTCTTCAAATGTATTGTAATGTCTCAACCAATCATTTGATTATTATAATCGTGTTTTGGCAAAGCATTGAACTGTGACTGTATTGTACTGTATAAAAACATTTTTGTTGTATTATTTCCTCATTTCCTAAATTCATACAATGACGTTAATCACAAATTAAAGTGTATGAAGATAAACTGTCCCAGCTTCCAACAAAATGGCAGCACAAGATATGCTATGCTAGTATCAGTGCTGCAAACAAGCAAATGTTGGCTAGCCACACCTCTTTCAGATTTATTTGTAATTCAAAATTGCTGTAACACAGAATTTATTGATTTGAAGTTTTATATTTTAAAATTTAACATACCTATTCAGCAGATAAAACAGTGATGTTCCAGAAAAGGTCTGGGGAAGGCTGCAGGAGCTCAACTACAAGATGATTGACAACTTCTGTGTCTGATAGGTTGTTCTTCGTCAGGCGTGGTGGTTAAAAAAAAAAATCCACCTACAAAATTCAAAATCTCCAAATTTTAGTCTGCTCAAATGAATCTGAATATGAACACACGTCAATCAACAGTCAATCATCACCTTTTTATTGTTACACAGTTGTTTCCTGGCACCAATGTGTGTGTGGTATGCGTCATTTGCTACATTTACATCATGTCTAGCTTTGTCTTCACCTTGCCATAAGTAAATAAATAAATAGAAAATAAAGACACTATTTTTCAGAAAGAGGTGGCTCAGAAACAAGAGAGTTTCGGTGTGCACTGTTTGCAACATTTTGCTGTTCTGAATCACTGTTGTTTTGTTTTTTGGCAACTTTGCACTTCAAGAATTCCCAGAAGGTCGAGAAAGCCCGCAGGCAAAAACGCAGAAGCACTAACGGAACGGACGAAAGGCCGGGCCTCTCTAAGCTTTGGGAGAGAAACGACTAACATAAAGGCAACTCACAAGGTTTTTTGTTCATCAGCTTGGCCGCCGCGACGGCTGTTAAGGTCCAAATACGATCGGCGTCATTATTCAGCTTCATGCTACTTGGTTCAATGAAGAACAAAAAGAACAGCATGAAGGTTGTGAACTGCTGAGGTTTGAACCAAGCAGGTAATTGCGTTTTATATCGCAATGTGCAGTGGCGAGTCTGTCTTACAAAATATGATGAATAATTGAAGGAAAGTTTGTTTTTTAATAACACTTCCTCGGAGTTTAGCCTGCATATGGTTCCCCAGCCTTGCTCTGGTGAGCCTGTTCACCGACGCACATCAGCCGCAACAACGGGTAAAGTGCCATAAAAAAAAAAAAAAGGTACTTCTACTTTTCTTACAGTCTACAAAAATCATCAACACGTCGGATCCGATTCATCTAAAACAAGAACGCGTTTTACCTCGATGGATCGGCGGACATTTTGTGTTCGGTGGACGCTGGGAAGCGAAGGAAGGAACGCGAGAAAAAGTGTCTAAT
Organism: Syngnathus typhle; assembly: GCF_033458585.1. Classification (NCBI taxonomy): domain Eukaryota; kingdom Metazoa; phylum Chordata; class Actinopteri; order Syngnathiformes; family Syngnathidae; genus Syngnathus; species Syngnathus typhle. The sequence goes on along the minus strand of NC_083747.1, from coordinate 10,970,003 downwards.
GATTTCATGGACGCTTGTGCTTCACCAGGCTAAGCGACAAATATTCTGCCGACTCTTCTTCTAGGCAACGAGGCACATGCTACAGACTTCTTGACGACTTCACGCCTGTCAACATGCGCTCCAAACAGTAGCTCGTACAAAACGGGAATAATAAATTAAACATGATCTCTACAAGTGAGCAATAAACAAATAATGCTAACATCTATTTACAAGAACCAAAAAAAAAAATAGTCGTACATAGTCATGAGCTGCCTTTGACAAGAGGCCAGTTGAGGAGGATGTCAAAATGTCATGTCTTCATCTATTTGTCAATATCGTAGGCTGGTGTAAAGCTGGAATGTGGGAGGGAGGGGCGTTTTGATTTTTTGGATATACAGTGTTCCCCCTACCATAAATTACTTTTTTAAATAAACCTATCTGCTGTTATCCACTTCTTGGTGCCGTTTCTGAAAAGTCATAAGATGTCACATGATAGTGTCAAAGCACTGTCTAATAGAAAAGTAGTGCTTTGGCACCATTTTGTGGCTGAAGCTCCTCCTGTCACTTCAGCACAGTTCCTTGACACCGCAGGATGGCGCCAAAGCAAGCCATTCATGTAACGAAAAAGCTTTGTCTCAGCCTTGTGGCATCTTAGGGCGTTTCAGAGGACAAAAGAAAGAGGACAAAAAAATTGCACGCACTTGGGGAAACTCTGTATATGAGGAGCATTTGTGGCTTTGACATATGGGGCGTTTTCATAGAGTTCCTCAGAGGTATTTAGAGGACGGCATGAAGGGCCGCAAGTATGTTCAACATGCCGGCCACTGCGCTAAAGAGTAGTGTGGAGGAAGGAAGATGAGGATTTAAAAAAAAAAAAAAAAAGGAGTTAGGGCGGCGGTAATACTCTAGGGCTGCTCTTCTTTCTTCTTCAGCGATATACGTTTCTTCCTGGCGGCGAGCATTTCATAGAATGGGTCCACGCTGACTGCAGATCTGACGTGACACACCAAAGATAAATTAGGAAATATTTCCCTCCCGAGTGAATCTACAAAATAGGAAATTTCCCCTTAAAATAAATTCAGCTATCTTCTGTGATCTAATTTCTAGCAGTATACCAAGAGACAATCTGCATTCTTTTGCTTTGTGCTGCCGTACTTGATACTGTGGATCCACTCATCCTTCTCCTCGGGCGTGGGGGCGGAGATGCGGTACACCATGTGGTTCCCCTCCACCACCCGGCCGTCCGCTTCAGTCTTGCACGCCTTGATCAGCTGACCGCGGTTGTTGGGGATGTACAACTCGAAGCAGTTCTGTTAGGACCAGACGACAGCGGCTGGGTCATGATTCTTTTACACGCCAGATCCAAGTAACCAATAGATGTAATGCTTATATCACGTCATATAAAAAAAAAAAATATATATATATATATGTTTTTCCTATCTATGAATGACAGTATATTGCTTAATGGTTGTTCTGTTGGTATCCAACACGTTTCAATTATTTCATCCGTATGTAACAGCTCTACTTTCATTTGTTTGTTTGTTTTAAAGTTCCACAGTCATTCCAATTGTGCGGCTTGACAGCAAAAAAAAATTGGAATTGTGCCAAGCATGCGAGACAAAATCCAGTCTAGGCAAAACAAACAAGCAGCCGTGTGGAATCCAATCTTACAGGTTTGCGTGGGTCCTCCACCTCACGGATGCTGAGGTTCTCCAAGGGGATGATGCCTCGAGGTTCTTTGTCCTGTTGGTTCGAGCACACACACAAACACGCGCTCACTCAAGTGCACAGTTGGGACAGCAACGTGTACGACCATAAAAAAAATAAAAACAACCTCACACAAGCCATCAGTAAATATGTCGCCTCGTATGGGCTTTGGGATTATTTTAAGCAGTGCACAAGCCACCCAACCAGTTCTACTTCGAAAGTGTTCAAAACATTTGGATGTCATGAAACTTTTCATAGCGTGACTCCAAAAGAAGCTTCAACCGATTGATGCCTGCATACAAATCGCCTGTTTTCTTTTAACACACTAGATTCCATTCGTGAAGTGTGCCGACTTACTGTTGTGTATTCAAAGTAGTAGAGACAGTTGTCCGTGAGGATGAACCATCGCCTCTTCCAGGTTTTCACTCGTCCCCCTGAAAGCAAGCGCTGAGAGTCACACGGTGTGGCCCGTGCTAAGCGCTCACCTTCTAGCTAGCTACCTTCCCATGCACGACAACGAGAACTTGCGTCAGTACATACCTCCTGAGAAAACAAGCAGCGGCAGCGGAAGGCGGAAATCGCAGGGGAAGAAGCGGAAGGCGAATTTATTTAGAGGGCGACCAGAGAGGAAGAGAGAGAGGAGGACATGATACATTAGTGACACACATGACAAGCCCCCGCCATGCCATGCAACAACAGCTCCACAGCGTGCCCCTCGTGGCCATTTTGTCGTCGGGCGGACAGATGCAGACCCACCCACCCAGCGCAAAAAAAAAACTTGGATGAGCACAGCAAACTTTCCGACATCCAGAGTTGGATTTGTGAGAAGCGTCGCTCTCACCGAGCTTGAGCAGCCAGCCCTCTCTGTCGGGGTTGAAGAAGGTGTGCGTCAGGTCGTTGCCGTCGTCCTCGGGGATCTTAAAGGGCTCATTTTTGATGCTTTCGTACAGGTTCTGGGGTGAGGAGGGAAGAATTGTGTCAGAGTGCCGCTTGGACGTTCACGCCGTCATTAAGCGTACTCGCAGCAGGTCCTCGGGCAGGTCCCCTCCGTCGTTGATGCCGCGGTTCATGGAGATGAAGCGGTCCAGGCCCGGTTTGTCCCTCACGTTGGGGTTGTGGAGGCTGGTATTAAGCATGATGATGGCGAACGAAAGCACGTAACACGTGTCTGCAAACAGTGGCAAGTTCAGTCACAGTTTTTTGTTTTTCTTCATTACTTTAGAAATGAGAGGAAATGAATAATCAAAATGCTGTGCGTGCGAGTATGCACCAGTGCTCTGGAAGACGCCGGGGTTACAACGACAATATCTCTGAGCAAAGGCTTCCATCATTCTGTCAATCTTCTGGGCTTCACCGGGCAGACGAAAACTCCACAAAAATTGCCTGCAAACATGTCAGTTACCACAGCATACATTTAAAATGCAGCTTTTTGCGCATCATAGACCAAATGGCAGCTTGTACTAAGTTTATCATCAAATCGTCTCGATTGCGAAATGGCATTCATTTGGGTGAGGTGCGCATGGCATGCGAGAGTTTGGTACTTTCCATTACGCCGAATGTTTGTCTGGCTTCGTGTGCCAGGATCCCAAACCAGACACTTAATGAGTTTTCATTTTCAGAGTTGACCCTGACTTACCTGAGGGCCTGGACCAGGTTAAGATCTGTGAACTCGTGCAGGTCAACGAAAGCCTGGAGGACTTTGATGTTGAAGTCGTCCCTGCAGCAGAGCAGTGACAGAAGCATTAAAAAAAAAAAAGGGATTCAACGAGATGAAGACTCAGAGTAGATTAAAATGGGTCACCTTTCCCCGAGGTAATCGCCGATGGCCGTCTTGTTGAGGCCTTCTCCTTTGTAAAGGAACTGAGCGATGTCCTCCGGAGTGTGTCTGAGCAGCTCATTCTCCACGAGAAATACGATGCCCTGTGAAGCCAAACACGCACTTTGTTGCCATCCAAGCTCCCATGAAGAGTCTACAAGCAATATAACTTTCCTACCTTTTTGGGATCCATGTTAAATTTCTTCCTTCCCATTGCAACATGCCTATTTTTCTGAAGGGTTTTACTGCACAATGGACAGAAGAGAAGGTGCGATTACTACTATAAAAAGACGTACACAGTCACATTAAAGGTCCAACAATTAGAAGTCCTTATGTAATCATGTCAAAATATGAACAGATTGGATATTAGCCAGCATCCTCATGTGGATTGTGTCGAACCTTGGCTGTTCCACTGTATTAAAAATGTCAATAACAATAGGTGGCGTGCATTAAAGCATGATTCTATTCACATGTGAGCAGATGACATTACTAAAATTGCTTGAACCATTGTTTCCTTATGTGCAACAATAATGTTCACTCCTCACCTGCCCTCCGTGCTGGCCTCAAGCCCTTCCACCTCCAAAATGGCCTCCCTGAGCTCCTCGCGGAGCCTTTGAATCTCCAGCAGCAGGACCCCCTTCCTCCTGCGGATGTCCTCCAGCTCCGAGCGCTCCTCTGGGCTCAGGTCTACTGGGACTACGGGTGTGGGGGTGAAGCAGAGAAGAATGAGCCTGTTAGTTCTGCCGCTGTGAATACGACAAACACAGCTCTGACAATATAAAAGGGGGCGGGGGGGGGGGGGGGGGGCTCTTTATTAGCTTAAAATAAATCACCAAGGGCATTGTTACTCACATTGGGGATGACAGATTAGTGCCATTGTAATCACAAAACAAAAAAAGAGAGTGGGGAAACAACTGCATAGGCTGGAGGGGAAAATTAAATTTCAAAATTTCTTTTCTATCCTATACCCTGTTCAAGATTACTTCTCTGGCTACTTCAGTTTCCCACAACTTCACAAAAACGTGTTCTTGAAAACCTTTCAATTAAGTGTGACTGTTTTATTAACCTTGTGAGGTTAACTGTTGCTAGTTCACCATGCTGGAAGTAACACCAGGATAAAACCAAAACAAAAAATTTGACCCCCACCCCACCCCCCAAAAACCACGCCCACACCCTGGATCCTACACAATAATAACACGCGATTCTAAACAGATTAGAAGTATTTTAAAAGAATAAGACGCTGTGGAACGCGAATCCCACCGGCGCTGTTAAATGTCCACCAGCACCGGCCTTACCTGAAACACTAACCGAATCGATCGATAGGAAGCTAACGTCAGCGTCAGTCGAACTGTGCCTCAGAGAGATAGTGCTGTATTATTTTAGCAAACTTATACGAACATTAACTACTCAATTATGTTTAACTATGTATCAAACGGCTTCATTCTCACACCGAATCTAATAATAAAACCGATAAGCGATAAGGGTTAGCCGCCACTAGCTTAACGATAACGTCTCCACTTAGCCACTTACTGTAGTCCAAGTCATCCATTTTCGGCGCTTTGCTTTTAGGCATAAATATTTCCGAGTCGACTGTCATTCAATAGCAGAAAATGTGGATATATATACAAATATATCCACAGAAGTGAAAGGAAAGCAGGGGAGGGGGAACACGACTCCTAGTGGTACGATACGTCGGCCCGGAGACAAAGAAAGTGCCCACACCGGAAGCGATGTGTTGTGATCGAAGATAGTGTTTCCGGTCAGCGTGTTCTGTCAAAATAACAGTTTTTATTTAGATAATAAAATGTTTCCGCTCAGCGATGTCTTTTTCAAAAATTTAACATTTTACAATATTTTTTATAAAAACGACAAATAGTAAAACACAATTGCGACATTGCAGTAGTTAAACCAACATAGTTGTCGATATCAGGTGAAAAAAAATGTCAATACAGTTTTTAAGTTACATTTATTGAAAACATTGACAACTATGAACTGTACACCATAATCATATATTTTCTTCCATTATTTTAGTAATAAATGCAATTTCCTTACAAGGAGGGCCACTATAGATGCCTGGACATTTAAACGCCACATCCATTTCATTTGTTCAGTTCATACATATACAGAAGGTAGAACCTGCCGTTTTTTGATCCTGTACATTTTGGCAACAAATCTAAATTGTGATATTCTTCTACGTGGTGGTGTTATAAACCTAGACTGCTACGCCATTGTGGTAGACTCTAGCCGTGTGTAAAAAAAAACGAAAAAAAAACAGATAATACAAGCAGCAAAATAGCAGCCTGGTGAGCAGTTATAAATTGTAGTCCACTTTTTTTGTCGTCATGTTTGAACAAGATTTTCAACAGGATTGTAATACAAAGGCATTGATATCTCCAGGCATGACCAGGACATGCGCTATGCTGACATGGGACCCAAACAGTTCACACACCATCTCCACTGATTGATACAGTGCACATGCTATTGATTTGACCGGTTTATCAGCAGGTCTCAAAATAAGATTAACACAAAGCAGGTAATCATTTCTCACTCACTATTGTTCCGATTCCACCAAAATATCTGTGAGGTCACTTAAGGCAAGGACATGATTTCAGTTGTCAACGCTCAGTCAAATTCAGTCTCCATCAAGTCCTATTGTGATTTTTAAGTTTGTTTCTACATTCAACTTTCCCAGCTAAAAAAAATAAAACAAACGGACCAATGTAATTCCTTTCATAGGAATCATTTATAGTAGTATAGTTCTAAGGTACTTTTACTAGTGCTTTCCTGTTTTTCTTCTTGGCTGCAAATGATTAAAAACATCCAAGTGTGCATTCTAGTGTTGTGATTTTAGCCCCGTTAAAAGACACCCCCCCCCCCCCACCACACAATTTTTAACGTTGCGGTTCTGTATAAACAATATTCTTCTTGGGAGTTGTGCGTAATAAGTGGATGAATGCCTTCTGTTTCAGCTCCGTGTGAAAGAGGCTTTGGCGTGCTGCGCTAACTTAATAAACATAAAATGCACTCCAGAGGATTATTGAGTGCCATGAAATGTAGACATCAAATACTGCTGAGGCTAAAGTAAGTGAAATGAACTTTGTTAACCACTGAAGCTCTAACCTTGTATAGTGTCGTTTTGCAAAGTCAATTTTTTCCCCTGTAAGGCAAAATACTGGTAGTGCTTCTGAGCATGCATACTATTGCGTATACACGCACCCGCATCATGCACTGTCCGCGCCAAAAAAAAAAAAAAAAATCAACAGACATTCGATTGTTCTTCCCTCGTTATTCCAGGCTGTGCGGTTTTCATGCGTCTGCGGGGTTCGCTTGGCGTAATCCCGCAGATGTGCAACGCGGTGCAGTTTTCATCCATTTTCTAAAACAAAACAAAACTATCAATCCCTGCATTCCTGCTCTCATGATGCATGGCTCGGTAAGGTTCTCCCTTTGACCCTCAAACTGTTTTTGTGCAATCCAGGTTAGTTCAGAATCAGAGCATACGTGGCAACAGGTGTGACATAATTCAGAAGTGAGTGCTTAGTAATCAGCTTCAACCAATCCCTGATTTAGAACCTGGTGACCTGCACTCCCGAGTCACCGACAATGAGGCGCGCCATGGAGGGATGGACCTACGACGAAAGCATGAGGAGTCAAAAACATAGCAAAAGTGATGACAGCCAGATTTTTGCAAAAATTTGAAACTGACCTGCGCTTGCAAGGGTCCATACGGCACCAGCTCTCCGTCCACCGTGAGGGTCCCGCGTGCCGATAGAGGCTGCAGCCGGAAGGCGCGGCAGGAAACGTGGCTGACGTACGGCGAGCTGACAGAGTGGTGCGTTCCTCTCTCCATGGCGAAGAACAGTCGGAGTAAGGTGGCTCTGGATATGCCCGCCCGCACGAAGGTCAAGTGGATGAGTCCGTCGTCAAACCTGGCCTGCGGCGCGGCGTGCAGGTCGGCCCCCAGGTGGCTCTGATAAAGGGCCAAAACGAGAACAAAATCGCCCTCTATTGTGACCCAGTCTCGCGTGGGAAGGGGTTGGTCCAGTGGGGGCAACAGGTCATCTCTGGGGGCGTTTAAAGGCAGCGAGACGTAAGGACGGTTCTTGAGGGGCCCGGCCGGCTCGGCCATGTCGAAGCTGAACGACGAGGTGGCCGTGCGTATGGTTGGCGAGGGCGAGGTTGACCCGGGCGTGTTGGGCCGAGGCGCCAGGAATGACGAGGCGTGCGGGGAGGCGCATGAAGGTGAAGATGGCGGCGTGGGGGACAGAGAGAGCGACAGGGAGGGAAGTTTAGGAGGGAGCGAGTTAGAGTGCGAGTGCTGCAGGAGCGACAGGGGCCTCGGCCGCGAGGAGTTCTGGTTCTGGTCCACAGTTCTGGGTTTGTAGGAGAATGGGGAGTGGCGAAAGGGGGAGGATATGGTGAGGGCACGTTCGCGGGCGACATCCAGAGGGTAGACATCTTTCTGGAAAAAGCTTCCGTTCAGGTCTTCATCCTCCACAGCGTAGGAGGGGCCGGAATTGCAGTCGGCTTGACCGAACAGCGTGTCGGCTATCTGGCTCGAAGGAGCAGAGTTCTTCCTAAGGGTCTGCCGGGCTTCATCTTGGTAGGTGAAAGAACCTTCATCTGCCTCCGAGCTTTCAGCAGGCTCTTCTTGGGTGAGCGTCACCCCCTCACACTTTACGCGGTCGACCACATCTCCAGCCTGATGCTCATCCTCCTCCATCTCACTCGAGTCCTCCTCGGTTCTTCCCTCGTCCTCGTGTTCGTCTTTAATCTGTGCCAGTCCGGTGTCCCCTCCCACGTTGCAGTCGCCCCGCCCCTCCTTCAGCCTGGCCTCTTCCATCTCAGCCTCTCCCTCGTTCTCCTTCTCCCTGTCCTCCATCAGGCTGCTGGCCCTCACCACGCCCGTGCCTCCTCCCCGGGTTCGCTCCCGTCTTCGCTCTCGTTCCCGTTGCCTCTCCTCCTTCTCCCGCTCGCCCTCGCCCCGCCGCAGACTCCGTTGTTCGCTGATGCCCATGTCGGAGGAGGTGCGATGGATAGGCGGTTTGCAGAAGCCCTCCAGGCCCTCTGTGATGCTTCGGGAAAGGGGCCTCCTCGGCGCCGGGGGCGTGACGTCGGGCGAGGGGGCCAAGCTGGAGGGGGGCAGGTAGGACAGACGACCCTTGTAGGAGCGGAGGGAGGCGATGCGCACTAGCGTGCCCAGAGTGAAACGCGCTGAGCCCAGCCCGCGATACCTGCCGTCACATGACACAGACGCTAATGCTAAAGACTCGACATTTCATCATTTGCAGGTGGCTCTGAAATCGATCCCCGCCATGTTCACAGTACACCTCACCTCTCACTTTCAATGTCCACATCCGACACGAACCCCCAGGCGACGGACAGGAACGAAAAGAGCCTCCTGGGCCCGTGCCCGGTAGCGGCTCGGCTGTTGTTGGCGGGCGGGCTCGTCGTCACGGAGACCAGGTCCATGGGCCGCACGCCGCCGCGACACAGCAGGAAGCAGCAGTTCAAAAGGAGAGACTCCCGAAGGCACATGTCAAACCTGCCAACACGTCAGCAAAATTGACTTCCAACGCCGATGCGCAGGACAGGACGGAGGTTTCCTACCCCGCGTGGTGGTTGATGGACCCGGCCAGCGCGTTGCCAGAACCGCAGGGCAGAATGCCAACAGGTGTTTTTATGGCTCGCTCCCAATCTGGACGCTCCATTAAGCCGTTTATGACCTGCCGGATCAGAGGACACAATATCGTAACGCGCCTAACGTTTGTCCACCTTATCGATCCTTACCTCGTGCAGGAGGCCGTCTCCCGAAATGATGACGACGCCGTCCCACTCCGGTAGCGATATCTCCCTGATAAGCTCTCTGGCGTGGTTCTGACGCTCTGAGGCAGATAGAGACGTACTTGTGCAACTCGAGCGGACGCCGCTTGTCTCGTCTCGTTTGCCTTGGTGCCGCTTACCTGTCTGGATCAGGTTATAGCTGATGTTGGCCTCCCTGATCATGGGCAGGATGTGCGTCTGACACCACTGCATCGCCTGTCCTCGCCCACTGAACGGATTGACCAGCAGCAGTAGACGCTTGGGGCGAGGTAGGAGGCTTCTGGAAAATTCTTCAAAAAAAAAATAAATGAATGGGTTAGAAGAAATCCACAGAAAAGCAATATGGCCACAAGTCGGGGTGAGCGCCGCAACAAGCAAACAGAGCAGAGATGATGGATGAATGAAATGAAGCGAGGACAGCCTTGTTTACTGTGAGAAAGGAGATGATGAAGTTTGGGTTGAGGTCAGGAAACAAAAGGAGAGAGGGAGATTAGATACACTCGAGGGGCAAAGGAGGGAGGAAGGAGACAGGAAAGGAGATCAGACGCTGGTGAAGTGCAAAGGCCACCCACAAAAGGTCGACACCAAGCACCGGTGAACATTGCTGTAAACATCTCGCACATTTCAGTTGAGTTGACATGAAATCACACGTTACATACAAGGCGTTTCAAGTGTGGACCTGCTTTGTTGTTTCTCTTGCATGTCTTGGTCACTATGACATCAAGTTATATTTAGCAAGCACTTACAAAGGGGGCAGAAATCAAAATGGCAAGAGGAGGAAGGGCTGCACAGAACATATTACAAAGAAAATTGCGGGGGTCCACTTCCCCTTTAAACACTAAAACAAATGTGCACTCACCCGTTTCGGCCGTGACCGGCACCCCTCGAAGTAAACACTGCACGGCGGCCGACCATCGCTCCGCCTCGGTTCTGCTCTCAGCCAGGTAAGCCCTCACCTGACGGCGGCGCGACACCCCTTTGCGTCGTTTACCTGGCGGGTACCAGTAGAGCACCAGGAGCGGGGGCGCGGGCGCTCGGGGGCAGCTGCATCCCACCAGCTCCGACAGAGGCAGCAGCAGCCGGGCCTCTTTACCCGGACGTGGCGACAGGCGCTGGATGTGGACGTGCAGGTGGGTGAGGGTCAGCGCGTAGTTGGAGGCCGGCGCCAGCGTGGGCGAAGCGGCTGGGGAGAGCCCGCCCGGACCGCCGCCGGGGCTGTTGGGGCAGCTATTATTGTTGCTGCTGCCACTATTGTTGTTGTTGTTGGACCCCCAGCTGGCAAACTGGCCGTGGAGGAGAGCTTCCGACGGGGAGAAGGACGACGGTTCCGGGGAGCGCATTCTCGCTCGCCGGACGGGGACAAGCTTTACTGAGTCCCAAAATTTCAAAAAAGCTGCAAAATGGAGTCAAAATGTTTAAAAAGATCGTTCAGTTCTTGAATTGACAACAAAAGAAAATCCCTTGTGTCCTCAGTGTCATTGGTTTGGGAAACCCGCAGTTTCCAGTTCATAGTGTCAAACGGAGCCTTCCAGTGTTTACTAGCTTCATTTCACTCCCAGTCAGGTTCTAGTCCAAAATATTTCAATCAAGTCACATCCACGAGGTAAAACAACAATAACATCACAACCTAAGTTAACTTAGCAGCTACAACATCAACAATAAATCTTTTCAAATAATGAAGGTTCACCGAGAATACTGGCCGAATGACTAAGACTAAAAAAAAAAAGAAATCAACACCTTGACGGCTAAAACAATCGTCATTAAATAAACACGTGTTCAGGCTACCGCTTACGTGCTGGACAGACATGAAAAGTGCTGGACGGTACTTGATTTGGACAAGAGATGATAATTATATCATTGATAAGGAGTGTCTGATTTGTTTTTTTCTTCCATCTCAGTGGTGGCAAGAGCAGAAGAGACAGGTGGACGGGAGACAAAACCAACGGACGCACACAAAATAAAAGAAAAACGGAGACAGGTCCAGGTGGCTCCTTGTCATGGTCAGAAATTCCAAGCGTCACGTTCCCTCACGGAGCTCTCGGCTCCTGGATGGAGACAAAAGTTAACATTTGTTAATGTTCTTTGATTTAGCTTGGTTAGTAGAGGAAGATGTTGGCTCTCAGGAGTGCATGACGTGCTCAATTTTGTTTTTGCTGAGACGGGCTGTGAGTCAAAGTCAATTTTGCTGACGTGCAAAAACCATAATGGCCGGAGACACTCAAGACGACAACCACATCATCTGCCTGCAATTTGTTACACTTTGGCTAACTTTGCTGACTATCTGGCCAAAATGTATTGATTTTTTATTGTTTAAATATATGCAATAATTGTTAGCTGGCTAAACAGCGCTGCGTTCATATATCAAAGTACAACACTTGGCGCTATCTCGTGCTCGAACTATTTGAACTTGACGAAGTGGTCATCTCTGGCTTTCAACTTTTACGACATTCAGGAAACATTATGCAAGCTGCGGTGCAGACGGAATCAATGCCTGGCCGATGTCCTGTTTTGATAAGGCCGGCGTTCCAATAGGAGCAGCCCCCGCGGCCATTGTTGCACCTTTGGTCCTTGAAACAGGGCGTGGACACGTCAAATAATAATACGAGCAGCGGACTAATTTGGACTCCCGCACAATGAGGCCACTGTTGACTGACTCGTGGGGGTATTTTGGGCATGTGCGAGCAAGCTTTTGCTTTTAACCCTTGACTGCATCATGTTGTTAGGGACGCTCAATAGAAACATTCAGCTGTCAATCTTATTTAGAGCAGGCATTCCAGTTTTCAGCACCGGATCCCAATTAGAAAGCTAAGCAAACATGATCAATAAAAACTTCCTTTTCACTCTTATAACACGTATGACAAGATGATCCTTAATTTAATAACATTTCAAATGGTTGGTAATTTCACAGAAAATGAGACAGCAAACGGTATGGCTCAACTTACCTGTTGACCATGAATAATGCTGAACAGCCTTCACCGCCTTTTTTATTTTTTTTAAAGACTTGTTCAGGTTGTCTCAGCTAAATTTCTTTTTGCTTGGAAGGACAAACCTTGGGTCAAACGCATTATGCACAATTGCTCAGGATTTACTGCGCCACATTCTGAGAGGATGGTTGACAGTTTTATAAATATACTTTGCTTGTTTACTGTGTTATTTTACGTATACATTATATGTATACATTGCTGGTCACATCATCTTTGAAATGGAGACCTTTGAATTAACGTTTTGGTTTTTCTTTTTTGTAAATGTATAAAGGCATTATTCACCCTATATTACCTCATTTAGACTTTGATGAATGAGTCAATGTACTTATTTCGGGAGCTTGATTTAGCGTACAAAGTAAAGCTACGTGTGCTCCTTGAACTTTAACCAGCGTTGTGCAGATGTTAGCTAGATAGGCTTATCTTGTTAAACGGTAGAGATTAATTTCATCAGATCGAAAGCATTGTAATACGTCAAAGTATATTACAATGTAATTATGGGCGACTTTGTTTTGACGTGAGCTCGGAGTGCTATTTGTAACGATGCGCAAACGGCAAGCTACTTGGCTGTTTATTGTCTTCAAATAATCAACCGATTAAAGTGAACAATTGATAGTGAACAGGTTCATCTATTCAGATTACCTTAAAAGCTCCTTTTTGAAAGTTCACGACTAGCTAGGTGTTAATCGCCTGCAAACTGGCTAAGATGTCAAGCTAGCCGAGGTTAGGTTTTGATTCAAAGCCGAACCGTCACAATGGAGACAAGCTTTTGTCATCGCGAAGCAGTCGGTTGTTGATTGAATCGGAATGAAATGAAAAAAGAAAGCAAAAGTAAGCGCCGTACCTCATCTTGTTTGCTGCTGTTGTGGTGACAAGCGAAGCGGTGTGCTGCTCCTGTCTCGCTGCAGGAAGTGTGCACGCTGCTGCCGCTAGTGCTGCCTTGAGCGGCGCAAAGGAAACCCAATAGCAAGAAGGATAACATTGGAACACCCTCCGACATTCTCCAATCATTGACAGACATCACTCACTTCCTGTTTGGGCTAGAATGCCTCCACATGCCTCGGCGGCCAATCATTCCCACACAGACTAGTGCATGACGCTTTCATGGCAAAGTTGCTCAAAGGAATGTATCATTGTTGAATTGGAGGTCACGTTCCAAGAATTGGCACGCCAACTAAATTTGTGGCACCATATAAGGGGAGAAGTAAACACAAAAGAGGAAGTGATGTTTTGTACAGCCAGTCTTTTATTTGAATCATGTGTGGTAAACAAAAGTGAGACTTTAGTTTTTGTAGCCACGGCTGGCTCTGCGACCACGAGCTCTCTCAAACTTCCTGCCCTTGGAACGAATGTAGGGCCTGAAAGAAAGAAAAAAAAAACACAGGTTACAACGCTGACTGGCCTTTTTTATCTGAAAGAATTCTTTGCCTGGGGGCAGTATCTTTTTATTTAACTTGAGTGAAATTCATTTGCATTTAATTTGTTAAAAAGAATTGTTTCTTAACATTTTGGGACACATTATATTTAAACTTTATGAAATTTGCAGTGCCTTTATACTCAATCATTTGTCAGCTAATTGCAGGGGCATAAAGACAAACTTAACACACCTTTTTCAATGAACATTGGCACATTTTTAGAAAACACACAAATCATTACTAATGACTCATGATAGAATTTCACTAGAACAAATGTACAAGTGTGCACATACTTGCTGTGGCTGTGAGGAGTTCCAGGAGCTTTACCAAAGTGCCTGTACACCTCTCTGCCCTTGCGAGGACCTGAAAAACAACACATCATTTTCCCATCTAATCTTTTGACTTACGACAACTACTGTACTAATTTTACTCTTGACAATTTTGATCAAGTGAAGCGACTGCTGTTAAGAGTCGATTGTTGCAATCTAAAAAAAACAAAGACGCGGCTATGGAGAATAATTCTGCACTTGAGTGGACTTGTGGCTATAAAAATAACTTGCCATGTGATACAATCTAGAATCAATTCAAGCCTGTTCAACAGTGAGGAATCGTGGCACCAACTGCCTGCAGGTTAATGTTTCATCCGTCATGCTATGGAACAGAACATCCATATCTGGATATTGAATGATAGCGGCTCATGTTTGACCGACACAAAGGGAGAGTGAGCACAATTTTTACATGACTCATCAGTCAACCTTGACGTTTGTACATTTTGTATGGTCCTCTCTCTACCCATGTCATTTCTGTTTAAACATACACAAGCAATCAATTAATTGAGCACTATGAACATGTGGTGCTATCCTTACCGGACAACAGCACGGTGCCTTTTCCTTTGGGTGAGGCCATTGCCAGCTGGTCAAAAGTCATCACTTGACCTCCGGCCTGCAAGATCCTGCGGCGAGCACCTTCACTCACCCTCAGGGCGCACACCTTGAGGATAATAGAGGAAAAAAAACTTTCACACTCTCAAAAAGATATTGCTATTTAGGATCTGGATATTTGAAACATATAAATTAAAACAAATCTGGAAAATCGTGTAAATGCCGACGATCCCCCACCTTGAGCTTGGGAACTTTCTGGATCCTGACGTCATCGGTGATCGTTCCCACGACAACGGCGATCTTGTTATCACGACCGCCCATCTTCATTTTATGGAGCTGTAAAGAGATATCTGCTAATTCAGTGGTGAAGATATTGACATCGCACGCAAACATTTAGGGGTTGTTCTTTATAATAAGGAAAGTACGAGGTAGGTGAAACCAACCAGGCGAGAAAGGGAGAGGGGAGGCCTGTTACTTCTGCTCATGAACAGCCTTTTCAGGACAACTTTGTTGAAAGTCGAATTGGAGCGGCGGGTCAGGAACCTATACAGCTAAAAGGCAATACATTTTAACAACTTAAACCCCATACAGTGAGCTCCCACAATTACGTGGATCATCATTCAAGTGTGTCGAACTTTAAGGGTGTGTGGGTGTCACAATTACCTTGACCAGGAGCCTCAGGTAGATATCCCGACTCTTTGGCTCCTTCCTGTGCACCTTACGATCCTTGTTATGTCTTATATCGACTCCCTTTTGAAATAAGGAAGCACAAGGTCAAACTTAAATCTGCTGCTATACATGTGCAAACACTAAATGCAATTCAACTAAATGACACGAGGTTCATCGCGATAGTTGGACGAGTCGCTATACGTTGACTTGAGAGCGGCTCATTAGCTCCACAACACACACATGCCGAATTTAGAAAGAACACTACCACAAGTCATACCAACTAATATGGAAAGAATGTTCATATTATTCCTTGTTGTTTTACATTTGTAGTTTTTTTTGAACGTGTGTTGTGTGCAACGTCATTGATTTTGCTAGCTCGCTGTCGGCACCAAGAGACGAAGCTAATGTGGCTTGCAGGGACTAGTAAGAGGAAAATGGCGGTTAGATTACGAAGAAAACTGTTCCAACAATCACTAAATATGATATTCAATAAGATACGCGGTGGTAATTAGGAGGATGACCGTGGATAGCCAAGCTGGGGAATCAAGAAAACCAAACTAGCGAGACCTACCATCTTGGACTCGAAGGGAAAAGGAAAAAGGAAAAGCGGAGGTCTCGCGATAAACACTGAAGTGAAATATTGCGTTTCTGATTGGTTGAGAACAAACGCAGCTTCCGGTGGGCCTCCACGAGAAAAAACAGTCCGGGATTTTGAATGGCGCCTCTAGTGTCAGTATATATAAAACAATCTGCGTCTGCGTAAATACTTTTTACTATTATTTACTATCATAAATACTATTTTAAGATTATTAAACAATTTTAACTTACAACACTAAATATGATTAGCAATATGCAATTATTTATTGCTATGAGCCTACGCATTTATTTTTGTATCCATATAAATGCTAATATTACACACCATTTGGATGTGGTCATTTATTTAAGACAAAAATGGGAAAATCATCATTGCAACTTAACAATTTGAGATAGTGCTTTAATCACATAAGTCAATGCCATTACTATTCTGAGCAAGTTCAAAACTAGAAAATAATATGCAAACAAATGAGCAAAATGATAACAGTACAGTAAATGATCATTGAGTACAAAAGTTGTGAAGAATTCATTCAAGTTTGCCGCCCTTCTGCTGTCGGAGGTGACATAGGAAAATAGTGAACACGAGAGCGACGCCTCCGAGGAACACGGTCCGAGCCACGGGGGGCACCAGGGAAAAGTTCACAGCCTGAGATGATAATGATGGGGAAGAAAGAAAAAAAACATTACAAGATGAAGCTTTAAATCTGACTTTCCCAGGAAGTGACCAACCCCCGAGATCTCACCTGCATTGTTGACCAGAACACCACACCGGTCTGGAAAAAAAAAAAAAATTACACAATTTTAGAATACTATACAATTAACACAAAAATTGAATTGTGTACCTTGTAAGATGTCCAGAATTTCTCTCTCCAGTCTTGAAGAAGATCATCTTTATTTTCGAGTAAACTCAATCCTAAAAGAAGAATGAGTTGAAGTGGTTGAATTAACAAAAACAAATCATGATTTTAATCATCAACTCACCAATATAAAAAGCACTGATGGTGAGCGGTGCCGCCACAAGCTGATCCACCAGCACCTTCCCCGTCACTGCCTTGACCCCGCCCCCCGGCAGCATCTTCTCCAGCCAGCGGAGCCACTGGTAGTTGAAGTTGGCATGGAAACAAAAGCCCACGGTTGCCACTCGGGCTGTCTGGCGCCAGTCCACGCCAACAAAGGCCACGGACGCGTCTCGGCGGCCCAACACGCGCTGCTGGAAGAGGTCGGCGGAGGCGAACAGCACTGTGTAGCCGACCACGTTGCTGATGTACGGATGGGCCCTGAACGCGGCCCAGGCCCTGTTCATGGTAGAAACCTCACAAACAGAGTATTAGGTGAAATGTGACTAACTGGAATGAAACAAATTAATCTTAGATTTCCAAATAATTAAGAAGTAAGTATGAAGCAGGTCCAAATTCCACAATCGCTCCCACCGTGTTGTCTGCCAACTTCCTGAGCCGAGAGACGCCTGCTCTCCTCCCCGATTGGCTCTGTTGGACAAGGAGGAGCTGAAATCAATCTTTGAGACCCTTCTCACTGGGTCAAAGTTCAACTTCTTGCTGTTAAAGGCGCCGGGTGATAGTAGTATACCTATATCAGGTTGCTGCTATGAGAATCTGAAAGAAAAAAAAAAGCTTTCAATATTCATATACAAGTTTGTTGTGATTCAAAACACACTTTCTGTACTTTATAAGTTGCATTATTTACCAGGAGAGAACTCTCTGCTCTAAATTCTGAAGTAGCCTTATATCCACATCTCATGTGTCATTCTAATAATAGAACTCCAAGCAGTTAAGCGATAGAAATCCAAGAAAGTTAAATCTCCTGTGAAATTTTGTTTTTTACTCTACAGAAAACTGACTGCTAAAAATATTAACTATGATGGAGGAAAAAATAAAGAGAATGCGTCATCACATGACAAGTGTAATCACAAAGTTGTTTCTAAATACAGGCTTGTTGAAAATTGAAAACTATGTCATAGTGAATTGGGAAGATAAATATTTGTTTTTCATCCAAGTAAGACAACAAAACAAAATGGCTGCCACCACCACATTTTACTGTTAGGGTTAGGGTTAGTCCTTTTTACACAAAAATCTCACTTCTATTTTTGTGGTTAAGAACAGACTTTTGTCATCTCTGTAGCCTCCACTCAAAACCGTTTTCCTCAAATCATGTAATTGCCCTTCATTGTCCGTCGTTTTTTTGTCTAAGATGTTCCACCTGCTGCTGCGACTACCATAGACGTGTTCGAGTCATCACTCGGAAGGTGTTTGCGGCCGCGTATGATGCGGCTCAATTAAAGGCACTAGCAACCACATAGGCTCTTCCCTCTGAGAATGTGCTAATGAGGGTGGCGGTTTAAGCGGCTCAATTAAGAAGTGGACGTCGGTTTTGCAGGCAAGCGGCCTTTTGTGCCACACACAATGGTCGACGCGTGTCCGTGGTTTGACGTCTCAGGTAATTGCCTGGCTTGACGTATGACTCTTAGCAAGTGGGATTTCATTGGGTGCAGGGGAGGGGAGGGGCGGAGGGGGGTGAAAAAGGAAGTAGGGTATTTGCACCGATGTCACTTCACACACACGGACGACGTCCACAGGGAAACCTCGTTGCTTGTTTGGAGGAAGACAGCAGCAAAATCATAGGTTTGCATTTTTAGATGATTGCTTCTCTCCTTTGCAAAGTTTAAGAATTTTTAAAGTTTTGATGGATTAATTGATTCAGTTTGAGCTTGCATCTATTTCGCTGTACGAGAGTCTCAATGGGAATATTTTGAACTCTTCATCTCACTTCACAGCTGTCTTCTTGTGTCTGATGTTCACTTAAGACATGCAAGCATCCGTGTTGGTGCCGCTGGAGCCCGGGCCGGAGCGAGGGGCGCCTTGGGGCCGGGACCTGTACACATTTGTGACATCGGCGGCGGGTCACATGATGAGGACTCTCCAGAAGCCCCGCAAGAACCGTCCGTCCAAGCGGCAGGTCAACCACCGTCGCTTCCTGCACAACATGATACAGAGGTGCGTAGAAGAATGAGGACTATTTATCTTGATTGGTTGATGCGACAATTTGAGGGTTTTAGGATATTTTGCCGTTTTTTCACATGCCAACAGGAAGTTTGCTGACATTGAGGCAGCTAATCGTCAACTGGCATCCGCTCTCTACTTGAAGGAGGTGGAGTCATTGACACCTGAGCAGTCATGTGACCATTCAGATCCCAACAAAGACCAAAGTGTCACACAGGAAGTTGAAAAAGGGACACAGAAAAAACACGACACGGCTTCAGCATGTCCTACTGCTGAAGCGATTGTCCATTTGGATGACTCTGAAGAGGCCACACCCATCTCTCCCTTCTTCACGCCACTTCTATCGCCGTTGTCTTTTGACGCTACAGATGTGTTTGTCGACAGCCCCGGCGACAAAAACAACTTGGTCGACATAACCGAGAGTGACTTGGAAGACATTTTGGATCTGTTCTCGACAGACGACGAAGCCGCTCGCCACACGGGTCGCTTCCATGAAACCAACGATGGGGATCATGGATGCAGTTGCCACGGCGACGACGGACCATTCATAAGTCATCTCCACGCAAATGAGGACTTTGTCAACTCTGAACCACTTCCCGTGCTGTCAAGCTGCCAACACAAGATGTCTTTGGGGGGCGTGGCTCAGTCTTTTTGTGCCCCGCCTCTGGAAGCCTCACTATGCCACATCGTGACGCCGCCTCACGAAGACCAACTGATGTTCACCGACATCCTCATGGATAGCGAATTACCGGAATGTGGATCTTTTAACACGCTTTGTAACAAAGATGTTTACGCTCAATACAAAGTCTTGTAAAATGCTTTGTTAATCTTTTAAGTAATTCACATTCATTAAAAAGAATCAAGAGTGGAATGTTTTGCATGTCATTTAAAATCCTGCAATTATGGTTAAAATACTCTATGCTGGGCGAATCATTTCTAAAAATATGAATGGTTAATTTTCACGCCTGATTCATTTTGAAGTGACTTAAATGTTCCTATGAACAAATGTGCATGTGCAGAGATTATTTGTTGTTGCGTGAAATAAAGCACACTAATGCACCAAAGTGAAAACCAACAACATATATTAAAAGTGGAACCCGGACAGATGTATTATACAGCTTCATTAACAAACAATTGCAATATTTCAAGTTGCACAATAGCCATGAGCAAACCATGAAGATGAGACAGATGAGAAACACCTTAAGAATCAGCATGCTGAACAGAGCTTTGTTGTTTTCAAGCATTCACCGTTTGCGGTTGTGAACGCACTCGTGTTCATGTTCAGTAGAGGCTGATGTGGACAAATATACCCATCGCTTGTGTGCAATGTGCAGCCATTACACAATGTTGTAAAAATACAAATCATTTGCACATTGCCAAAACAAAAAGCACATTAGGAATCTCTTTCATTGGAGTAAGGTCCAGGTGGTTGGATAGTGAAAGTCAAATAACCTTAAAAAGTCCTTAATTGGCGACAAACAAGATCCTTTGGCTGTCTTTTAGCTGCGATTTATTGAGAGCCTGTTGTTGCTAAATTTAGCTTAGCACTTAGCATAAAACACTTATTTTGTCATCTGGTAGTTTTGACTCGTGAACCCATCACGGCTAATGTTAGCCTAGCATGGATGGGAGCACGTCAACACTGATTAAAACGCAAACTTTGTTCTGTACTGGTCCAGTGCAACATTCATATTGGTAAACATAAACCCGGGTCAGTGTATATAGTACTTTACCCACAGTAAAAACATTCACAACAATTCCAGAAACATTTGAACGGGGGCAAAAAACACCTACATCTTGAAACCTCTTTATAGCTAACGCTATGCTATAGATTAAAATGGAGCACGCAGATGTCACGATGGAACAAAATTCTCCTGAGGTCATTTGAAAAAAAATCCTAGTTTGTACTATGACTAACGCAAAAGACAGGCTTTTATTTTATGATTTGAACATATTCGGTTCCCACCACACAATGCTAACTAGACTGCTTTAGCGTTTAGCTTCAAGTTTAGCAACCAGTTGAGCTTAGTGTGGCAGAAGAGGTCACCACATTTGTCAAAGGCTGGATTTACACTGCGAGTCCACAATTTTCATTTCATGTCCATCCCATTTATTGGACTGTCAAATGTCATGTACATTACAAGTGAGACATATCGCATATGCCCTAGTGCGATATTATTCCAAGTTAAAGATATCCAAAAGCATGCAATTTTGCTACCCCCCCCCCCATTTACGACACATACTCCACTTGTGCCTTGAGAATCCAGGCCATTATTGTATTAAATATAAAAATGAGTCCCAAATATCCAGGAAAGGAACCTAAAGAGGAAATATGTGTTGGGAATTGGCCAAGTTGATAAAAACTACTTAAGTCTTCACTTGTACGACTTGTCGCCTCTATTTGTATCTAAACCTACATTATTTGTATTATCTCCAAGGAAAGTCATCCAAAAGCAATGCTGGATGATGGTAAATGTCTTCTATTCTATTCTACTAGATTTAGTCCCTTTTCTCATCCATATGACAGCTTTCATTTACAGCTCAAATGTAATGAACAAAAAAATATTAAGACTACCTTGTGCAAGACACCCGTGTTTTTCAGTCTAAAAAAAAAAAAAAAAAAAGTTGTTTTACTTCAGATACAGACATGGTAGAAAAATGTCTCTCCAGTGAATCTTGAAGAGTAATTTTTGCACAGTAAAAGTAAGCTTTAACATATTTAGCTTGATATAAATGATAGAAATACAAATAGCTTGTTTTAGATGAATAAATTAGACTAGCTACGGAATTATAGAACATGTTGGATGGGAGCTACTTGTTCACGGGCCGGTCTGGCTAATTTCCTCGCAATGTTAGCAAATAGTGCAGTCGTTATGCAAATGGCGCTTGTAAATTGTTATGCAAATGGCGCTTGTAAAAAGTCACACGGCGTATGAAAACACGTATTCCATAACATTTGCCCCACGAGAAGAATGAGGTCAAATTCACTTTTTAATCAAATATGGGGCTTATGCAAATAGATTGTCCAATTTGTCGTTCTGCAGCAGCCCTTTTAATTTTTGTCATATAAACATCAGGGGTGGGCAACCTGTGGCTGGTGAACCACCCGGGAGCGTACCAGAGCATCCGATGTGGCCCTCATCGCAAATATGAAAATTCCTAAAACAATTAAATAATAAATAAATAGTAACAGAATGGCCAGGAGCTAAGAGAGGTGTTGAATTTTGCTGTTCAAAGGTGCATAAATAGTTGTTGCTCTTTTGGTTAGCAACTGTATAGTGATCAATGGAAACTTGAGGAGTCTAATTGAGGGAGACTTTTATTAGAAGAGCGGCCACTATTTGATGGAGTACAGTATATATTTTTTTCCCTTCATAATTTCAATAAGGAAAGGTTGCCCACCTTTGATGAAAGGGATACACTATAGTGTTTTCTACGCCAATTCGAACGTGAAACTTTTAAAACTGCAACGTGAATTCATTTAGAATGTTACAAGGTGGCCTTATAAGGTCAAAAAAAAAAAAATTGAAAGCAATTCATCGACTAAAGTAGTGTAGTGTGCATGTGTGCGTGCGGGTACATCATTGGTGTACGTTGTTGACGTTGAAGGTGGGCGGGGTCGGGTCCAGGCTGTGCTCCGAGGACGGGGTGGGGGTTCGGGGCAATCCCAGGGAGGGCGTTGGCGAGGCGGGCGGCTCTTCGGAATCAGAGTTGTCCAACGAGTAGTCGTCCACCAGAGGTCGCCGTCCGCGGATCATCAGTTGCAATGGAGCACGTCTGCGCCAAGAAAATAATCTTAACTGCAGTTTTAAAAAAATGTGCGTGCAGTAAGACATTGACAGACGTGGACAGAGAACAAACGAAAAAAAAAAAAAAGACAGACAACAAAAAACACAATGACCTACTGCTCTGGTCTCCATTCGGGGACGCTGAGTGTTGGTGTGACGTGGACAGATGGGACAGATGGACAGTGTTAGATGAAGACAAATGGATGCAACGAAAAAGAGCAAAACGAAAGGGAACGTTAACGCTCAATTGAAATGGTGTTGTTAACGCACCCGCAGCGCAGGAGTACGGTTGCGCGGGTACGTACCTGAGCTGGTTGCGCAGGCTGGTGATCTCGCGCATCCTGCTTTGGCTGTTCTCCGTCAGCTCTTCCAGTTCTCGCTGCAGCTTCCTCTTCTGCGCGTTGGAGCGCGAGTTCTCCTCCTCCACTTCTTCCAGCTGACGCTTCAGCTGCCTCAAGCGCACCATGGACTTGTCCAGCTACACCACACAGATGTCAATTAAGAAACTCACAAACAAATGAAATGTTGAAATATGGTGTTACCTGCTCTCTGTACTGGTCGGCGTGCCTCCTCTCGTCTTCCGCCTGCATCATGACCTCCTTCAGTTTCTTTTCCGTCTTCCTCACCAGCTTGTTGGCAATGGCGCGCTCCCTAAGAGACAAAAGCAGATATATTTATTTATTGATTGATTTTCAAAGCCCACATTCATAATTATTGACTTTTTGGTTTGTGGATGCTTTAATTGTTGCTACCCCCCCTCCAAAATAAATGTGTTTTGGTTCTCACTGTCGCTCTTGTTCCAGCTGCTCCTCCATGGATTCAATCTTGGCCTCCAGGGCGGCGACGCTGAGGCGGTGTTTGCCCCTGACGGTTCCCTCCAGTTCCTCCAGCCGTGTCTTCATGTCCTTGTTGTGCCGCTCCAGCTGCTCCCGCCCCGCCTCCGCCTTCTGGGCCAGGGTCCTCTCACCCTGCAGCTGCACTGTCAGCGTCTCCACCTAAATTGACCCATAAAAACAAAAATCAATTGGATTGCCACTAAGCTATCTAACATCTAGACATTTACTGCACCTGCAACTGCATCTTTCTTTGTCTCTCTGAGAGGAGCTCAGCATTGGTCTGCTCCTCCTCCAGCTCCTCCTCCAGCTGGCTGACTCGCATTTCCAAGCGACGCTTCTCTTCCAAAAGCGCCGTCCTGAACGAGCGGCAAAAGAAGAAGGTCAGATGACGCGAGCAAACATCATCGCCCTGACCGGGAGCAATTCGGGAGCGCACGGCTGCACTGACTTTCCGGAGCTGTTGTTGACCATGTCGTCGGCCATTTCGTCTCTCTCCTGCTGAGCTTGTCGTCTCTGCCGGTCAGACACGGCCAGCTCCTGTATGCACAAAAGAAGCAGTATTTTCTTTCTCCACACTGCAAGGTCGACTTGAATTCAATGAAATGTTCAGCTGTAGCAACTGTGCTCCAACAACCCGATGGAAAAAAACCAAAACCAGTTTTTGATAATGATGGCACAAACCTCAGTGAGCTGTAGCACTTCGGCCTCCAGTGTTTGGATTTTCTTGTCGTTGTCTTTGGACTGCGCGATGACCTCATCCCGCGTGATCTTGGACTCATCCAGCTCTCGAAGCGCCTCCTTGAGTTGACTCTGAGACAGAAAGGCGCAGACGTTTTCTCAGAGCCTGCACGTTGGCTTGGTACGTTTGCACTTTGTACCTGCAGCTTCCGCAGATGCTTGACGGCCTCCTCCTTGCTGCGGCTGGACGTCTCCACCTGAGCCTCGGAATCCTGCAGCTCCGCTTCCAGCTGCTTTTTGGTCAGCACGGCCTGGGAGCGCTGACTGCGCTCCTCCTCCAGCTGGAGCTCCAGCTCCCGCACCTAGCATCATCATAAAGAAAGTGCAAATGTTAAAAAATATATATATATATCTTGAACATCTTCCTCATGCTCGCTTGCCATCTCTACCTGCTTGCTGAGAGCCCTCCTCTTCTCCTCGCCTTTCTCTTCACTGCTGCTTATTTCCCTCTCAAACTGAGCCTTGAGTGCCTGCAGGGTGACCTCCAGCCTCAGCCTGGAGTTCTCCGCCTCCGTCAGCTCCTCCTCGAGATCCTGCGTCTGCGTGCGGAGGCTCTCAGCTTCCGTCTCCAGGGCCCTGCGGGTCCTCTCCAGCTCATGGACCTGGACGCGCGGACGAGGTGACTCGCCGGCCCAAGACTCCAGACAGAAAACTAAGACAGAAATTCCAGTCTTACGCTCTTTCCCACGTCATCCTGCTGGTTGACGAGTTGCTCCATTTCCAGGCGAAGCTGCTTGTTGGACCTCTCCAGCTCGTCCCTCTGGTCCTGGGCTTCCTACACACATTGATTGAGAAGGACAACACGATGTAGCTCAGTTAAGGTTGGACGGGTGTTTTGAGTGTGTAACGCGCTCCCTCGATCAACAGAGCTTCACCGTAGTCCGAGTTTGGTGGTCGATCAAGTACCTGAAGAGCTCTGGACAAGGCAAGGTAGCGCGTCTCCTTTTCTCGACTATCAGCTTCCGCTCGGTCCTTCTCCTCTGCCAGACGCGTGCCCACTGCCTTCTCCTCGGCCAGACACTGTGGGAGAAGCGGAACGGTTGACGATTCGGAGCGGTCGAGGCGATCGCGTGACAATTTTGAGGGGCCGGCTCCCACCTGGTCGAACTTCTTCTGCCTCTTCTCCAGAGCCGTGCAGTTCTGCCTCTCCCGCTGCAGGGCCACCGTCATGTCCTCAATCTCTTCCCTGAGGCGCTCCCGCTGCCTCTCCACGCGGTCCCTCTCCTCCTCTCGCTGTTTCTCTCTCTGGATGGCGGCGTCCAGGTCTCGCTGGAGCTTCCTGCGGGTCTCTTCGCCGCTCTCCACCGCCGTGTTCACCTCCTCCGACTGCTTGCGCACCTCCGACAGCTGGCCGAGTTGCGGCGGAAGCGAGTTAGAAAAGGAAATAGCTTCCCAACTCCATCTCAATGGAAGGGGGGCGGGGTCAGGTGGGTAAGGCCTACCTGCTGTGTCTGAGTCTGAAGCTGCCGAGTCAACTCCCTGGACTTCTCCTCTTCCTCCTCCACTCTCTCCATCAGTCCCTGCCTCTCATCTTCCAGCGCTCGCACCCGAGTAGCCAGAGCCAACTTCTGGCGGGTCTCCTCCTGCAAGATTTCCTGAAGGGGGGGAGAGCAAAAGATTGGCGGGGAGGAATTTCCTTCACAAAAAAAATGTGCATAGATGCTACCTGTGCGTCATGAAGCTGGCTCTCCAAGCTGGCGACTTCTTTGGACAAACGGAGGGATTTGCTGTCAAAGGATGACAGATTGCTGGAGAGATTCTCAATTTCATTCTGGAAGAAGACAGAAGGAGTGAAAACGTGACTGATTTGGAAGCGACTCGAACGTACGCGTCAACTCTGCCCCACCTGTAACTTGTGTATGCGCTCCTCTTTTTCCTCCTTCTCTTGCTCGGCCTGAGTGAGGCGCATGGTGATCTCCTGAAGCTGACTTTCGGCTCGCTTACGACCTCGGTCGCTCTCCGTGCGGTTGGCCTGGAGGGTCTTCAGCTCTGCACTCAAACTCTGCTTCTCTTCGTCCAGCACCAGCTTGGCCTTCTCCAACGACTGACGCGCCTGAACCAGAGCACGGAGGTCGAGGTGAAGCGTGACACAACTCGCTAATTCCAATGTGGGTGGGGGTCACAATTTCAAAAATAATTTCAGATGGTCTTTCATTTCTTCTCACCCTCTTGCTGTTGTCCAGCTGCTCCTGCAGATTGTCTATGGCGGCGCTGTGTTTGACTCGGAGCTCTGACAGCTGGACCTCGTGGCGGCGCGTCTCATCTTCCACACAGCGCTGGAGGTCGTTTAACTCAACTTCCCGACGAGACCTGTACGGAGTGGGGGATGAAATCTTAATCTAAAAAAAAAATCTGAACAATTACTGGGTCCTACCGGAGCTCCTGCTGGGCGGCGGTGGTGTCCAGGGTGTCCTCCAGCTCGGTCCTCAAAGCCTCCAGCTCCTCGCTGAGGTCCCGCCTCTGTTTCTCTGCCCGCTCTCTCATGCCTCGCTCGTTCTCCACTTCCTCCTTCAGCTCCGACACCTGTGACATGGCTTCCCTCAGCGAGCGCTGGGCCTCAGAGCGGCGGGCGCCCTCCTCCTCCAACCTTTTCCCCCACAAAAAAGCAATTCAGTGACAGAAAATCTCCTTTTGAGTTTTTGTATGTGTGTTTAGCGCACCGGCTCTGCAGGGAGATGATCTCTTTGTCCTTCTGACTCAGATTGCCCTTCAGCTCGCCAGAGATGAGGCCCAGGTCAGACAGCTGCTCTTGCGCCTCTATTGCCTCCGTCTCCATCCTCCTCTTCCACTTTTCCTGCTCCAAGCGCGCCTGCTCCTCACGCTTCAGTCGGTCTGAACCACACGCACGCATTTAGATCCAGAAAGCCACACGCAGAAATCCCATTATCCATTTTATATTTCCACCACCTTCTAGGTCGGCGATGACGGCCTCCTGTTTGTTCTTGAGTTTGTTCAGACTTTTGCTCTTCTCTTCCTCCTCGGTGAGGTGGTCGGTCACCTCGCTCAGGCGTTCCTCCAGCTGCTTCTTCTCCTGCTCGATACCAGGCGGTTGACAGCGTGGGCAAAACTATCGCGAGGGCCGAGACAGCCGTCCGCACGATACCAACCTTGCTGAGGCGATCTCTCTGCTCCACTGCGCTCAGAAGGTCGTTCTCCATACTTTTGACTTTGGTTTCTAAGGAGACCTTCTCCAGCAAGAGGCGCTGTCTAGCAGCCTCCTCCTCTTCTAGTTGATCCTCAAGGTCCTACAAGAACAATGTTGGAATGATGCTCTCTTGCAAACCCAACAATAGGTGAGAAAACGGCGACATTCCACACCTGAACATTCTGCTGCATTTTCTTCTTCTCGTTAAGCATCTGCACGCCCCTCTCCTCCTCCTCCTCCAAACGGCTCTCCAGCTCGGTCAGCACGTCCTCCAGCTCCTGCTTGCGACTGGCCAGCCTGGAGCGCATCTCCTCGGCTTCGGCGAACAGCTCCGCCTCGGCCTGCAACTGATCGGCCAGCACCGCTTTCTCCTCCAACAGCTAACGGATGAAGAAGACGGCCGATGGTCGTCGGTGAGCGACTTTTGCGAGGAGATGAAAACAGCAAACCGAGTGCACGTTTGTTCACCACTGAGTGTTTCTTGTCCAGCTCGGTGAAGTCTTGCTCCACTCGGACCAGTCTTTCCTTGGCTTTTAGCAGCTCTGATTCTCTGATCTGGATCTCCTCATCTTGCCGGGTCACCTGCAGCAGCGGTTTCACCTGCCCAGCACAAATCAAGAGCCAGGTAAGGAGATCTTTTTGTCTGACATGTTTATTGAAATGAATAGTAGATCATCGCACTTTTGTGAAAAGTCGCCACCACTGCCAGTTCTTGAGTATGAGATAAGCATGACAGTTCCTCTGCATCACCCTCAGAGCGCTCAGCTGCTGCTGCTTCTTCGTGAAGGCTCTGAGAGGAGAGCGAGACGACACAAAAACACCTTTCAGCAACGGGCAGACGGAAAGCAGTCTACTTGTTTGTCATTATTGGTCTGTGGCTGCTATTAAACACATTTCTAATGTATAGCAATGCATTTGAAAACACAATTGAACAGTATGAGAAAAGTAAATAAATAAAAAAAGAAATTGGACGTATGCATAGCTGCAATGGAAGCTCCGATCAAATGCTGTCAATTTGTATTTCAAAAAAACAACGCACAGTGGCTTCTTCTCACATTCTTACAGCTGACTGGCAATGTGAATGAACCGACATTTCCAGTTTCTAATGAGCCCGTCGCCGCCGCGTGCCCAATTATTCATGGCATTCGCAGAATTCCAAAGGCCACTCGCCAAATTCCTGTCAGGGATGTTCTGCTCCACACGTCACTGGCGAGGATTGTGGGCAAGTTCAAATACCCGTGTGGCTTGAAGAGCTTTTTGGACATCGTTCAAATATCCGTGTGGCTTTAAGAGCTTTTTGGATTTCACAGTGGTTGCTCGTTGTGCTTACTTGCGTGCAAGGAAGCCTCTCGCTGCACTCTGGAAGCGTATGATGGTGTCTGTGATTTTCAAGTCTCGCTCCTCCTCCAGGTGCGCCAGCACGCCGGCTCTGAAGAACACTTTGCTTTGGCCCACCCGGAACAGGTTGGGATCCAGCTCCAAGGCTCTGATCTGAGCAATGACATTAAGAGACAAAAATCAGCATCATCTTTCTGTTCTGTGTGCCAACCGGCGCTGGTGAAAAAGGACTCACCATGAGTTCTGATGCCTGTTTTCCATCCATGAAGGTGCGAGGAATAGCGTTAGGAGTCAGAATCTCATATCTGCGGGACACATTTCACTTAGTGCGCGCTTAAGCCAGCGTTGAGTGGCACGAGTATGAGAGACAACAACTCACCTCTGTCTGAACTCCTGGAAGGGGATGCGGTTGGGGAAGCCTTGTCGGCAGATACGAATCCCTTCCAGGACGCCGTTGCATCGGAGTTGGTCCAGAACTAAGTGTGGCGCCAGCTTGCCGGCCTAAAGACAAAGACGAGATCAGAACCTTGATGAAATGAAGTCGGATGAAAAAAGCTCTCACCCTCTTCTCGTGGTTGGGAATGATGCAGCGGAGGAAGTTGGGGTTGGTGTTCTTCAGCGTGGTCATCAGTTTGGACAGCGACTCTTTGTACAGCTGGCCCACGGTCCTGAACATTCCCTTCTTGGTCTTCAGTCCCGATGCGCCAAACGCGACTTGCCCGCTACTCTCGTTCGACGACGACACCTGGTCCAGACCGATGATGCGGTCCACTGGACACAACATAGGAGAAGCGTGAGGACATGATGGTCATCAGCTAAAAAGTGCGACAAAAGCTTCTGCGCACAGCATGAAATCAGATAGATGGACATACCGTATTTGTGCAAATATCATTTGTACTTATTTTTTTCATCTTTCAGGAAGGAAGATTGAAATCATACTAAACGGCAATAGTCGTAAAAATACTGTCAAGTGTGCCTCGAGTCGACAGCCAAATGCACTCATAAAAAGAAATAAAATAAAGAACATAAACAGACACAACACCGGGGAGCAATTACATGACAAGAGTCTGTTAGAAGATTGTTCGTCGTCGTTAAGGAAGCTGTTATCACATCACCAAAAGTAAAGAACACAGTGAATGTAATGAATGCTTAAACGGCCTGAGCAATAAATATTTAACGAGAGTGTTCATGAAGTGGGATAATTAAGTCGCTACGTTTTTTTTTATTGATTGGAAAGGAAAGTGTCTGTTTCAGGAGGCACACCCAGCGATGAATTGCGGCGCGGCACGGCGTCAAACACTATTTGAGCAAATACGGTATACAGAATTTCAAATTAGAGATGCAGGATATTGCTTTACTGACAAATAATTTGTAAACGTGCTACAATTTTAAAGTCAATGTCATGAGCATCATGTAAGGCAATATTTTGCATCCTATTCAGGATCACATTGCTGCCTTCTTTGGTTATGCAACTCCAAGTTGATAGGGTGAGGTGCGATCCTGAATGTCGCTTTGGCGTCTACGACAGTGAGCATGCGGCTGCCATTTCCACATAGGTCACACTATTCAACTACTGAACTCTGGTGAGCTGCTTCACTATAAATGGGAAACGATACAGCACACGGGCACATCTACTGAAAGCAGAACTAAAAAAATATAAAAATACAATACAGTGAACCCACGCTATAAAGGAAATTATTAAGGCAGCATAATAAAAATCAAGAGGAAGCTTGTTAATTTCCAGCAGCCAGTCTATGGCCTTTCACACCCTATGTTAGCATTAAGCTAAGACTTTTGTTATGTTATGGTTTGTAGGTAGAAATAAAAAAACGAGGGTTTCACTGTATTGACAGTGGGCAGACAAGACAATCTTGAGTAGGAAAGAGCGGTTCGTGCAGGACACACACATTGGAGCGGAGGAACCTACTGTCGGAGCCATTTGCCTGCAGTGTGGTGTAGGAGTCAAAGAAGTAGACACGAGGTAGAGTTTGAATATCTGAGGTGGGATGCGGGAAAGTAAAATGAGGGAAAGGACGAGAGAGGAGAGAGAAAAAAAAGGTTGCGTAAAGGCAGCAGAGAACATGACGGAAGAGAGACGGATGGATGAAAGCGTGATGATTGCAAGAAAAAAAAGGAGAGAAAATAAGTTAGTGGAGTTTCGTTAATTTGATTTGAGGGCTTTGAGGAGAAAGGCTGCCAAATAGTTGGAACGTATGAAAAGGAGGCGTCAGTCTCACCCTCCTTCCACAACTCGGAGACAAAATGGTCGGACGACTGGTGGAGGAGAGACGCCACGTTGTCGTTGAGAGGATCCATGTTCTTGACCAACCAGTCGTTGGCTTTGTAGTCAACCTGACGGTGTGAAATCCAGACATTTTTTTGAAAGATTTTGCACCTTCTGCTGTTTACTTCTTGTGAAGTTGATGGGCACCTTTCCAGCATAGTGGATGATGGAGAAGTCAGCTTCGCCGCGTGGCTGCTTGGCTTTGAAAAATTTGGGATGGGTGCCTTGCTGGCTGGTCACTTTTTCCACGAATGACTGGTCCGTCGCTCGAGGGAACCAGCACTCTTCATCCAAGAGGGCCAGAACGCCGGGTGGCTGGGCCTAGACCGGGAGGGGGGGTGGTGGTCATGTGATGCCAAATAGACTTTTTAATATGCGAAATAGCGACCGGACCGGTCTTTCAATGAGATCGATGCAGGGCTGCAAATCGAGGCCAAAATCGATGAAATTCCACTCAATGCCCTCTCGCTGGTACTCCTCCTGCTCTAGGACGAACATGGTGTGGTTGAAGAGCTGCTGCAGCTTCTCGTTGGTGTAGTTGATGCACAGCTGCTCGAAAGAGTTCAGCTGCAAGAAGATGAGAAATTCATGTTATGATGAAAATAAAAAAATCATTGTGCAGTACAAAAACAGAATTCATTTTTTTGACTTGCACTAGACCTGTTTATCTTCTAATCTCGATAAAAACGCACCAGGAAGATCTCAAACCCGGCAATGTCCAGGATGCCGATGAAGGAGGCTCCCTGTCTCTGCCTACGGTCCAGAGCTCGGTTGATTCTGTGCACCAGCCACCTGAAGAGGCGCTCGTACGTCGCCTTGGCCAGGGCCTCCACGGCAAAGTCAGCCTGGAGAAAAAACAACGGCTGAACTCACTCGCAAAGAGATGGATGTCCATCGCGACACCGCTTTGGGGTGTTTGAGTGAACGCTGAGACGACCGTCACGGTGGGACGATTGTTACCTGTTCTTTGGTCTGGGCCTTCTGCACGTACTCCCGACCCACTTTGATCCTGGGTGTGAGGATGGCCCGGGTGAACTCCAGCACGTTGATCCCCAGCAGGTGGCAGAGTTTCTGAGCCGCCGTGTTGTCGGGCATGGACGCCTGATCGTGGTTCTTCTCCTTTGTGAAGGTAATGTTCCCAAACTGGAGCACGGCGGAGATCACCTTCAGCATGGCTGAGAGGACAATTTCCACGTTCAGGTTTCAGAGGGTAAAAAAAAAAAAGGCCTTGCTTTGACCTCCACTTACACAACAGCTCCTCTGGGTTGAAGCCCATTATGGCCATGGAGTCCATAGTCTGAGTGAAGTTCTCCCCATCACTCTGACCAGGAACAGAGATGGCACCCCCGCCGAGAAAGCGGTACTCGTCTGCAGTTCCTAAGAGCAGGTCCGCTGTGGACCCCCCCCAAAAAAAAAAAATCAAATGTGACGTTTTCTCTTTTTTGCGCCTAATAAGTACAACAGAAGGAGTTGATAATTTTCTCCTCACATTTCATATTCTCGGAAGCTCCATGCAACATCTGGTAAAAGATGTGGAATGTCCGCTCTTCTTTGGCCTGACGGGTGGCCCGGGACTTTTCCAGGAGGTCTTTTGAGTTTACGGGTCAAGGATGTTCACACGCTGATATCATGTAAGCGGAGAGGAAGAAGGAAAGAGCGACAACAGCAGCCTCTTTGACACAAAAAGAAATTCGAGCAGTAAATCAGTCTTGACCTTGAGTATGTCAAATCATTTTTCCCCATTGAAATGAATTGAAACGTCATTAATCCGTTCCACCCAACGGCGACCGAGGCTCTCTTTGCGTGAGAAGGATACAGGTCTCAATGTTGGCGCCGACAATATATCCCGCCACGTCAAAATTAATCCGAATGAATTTACCCTGAAGAAAAAAAATACAAATGATTAAATACAACTAAAACTGAACATAAAACAACAACAAAATCCAAGGTCTTACAAATCTTGAGGAATTGTCATTCTTGGTAGTTTTGGCGTTGCCGAAGGCCTCCAGTATGGGGTTGGCCTGTAGCAGCTGTCGCTCTAGCTCGCCCTACACACACACACACAAATCAGATTAACTCCACACACAAGTGAATATTTTCATAGTAATCGTTTTTTTGCGGTACCAATGGATCTAAGGATTTAAAAATATCCGTGAGTCATCTCTCAAGCAGTGACGAAAAAGGACGGCCCTAAATAGCCACCACGCGCCTGCGCACAACTCTCACACACTGAACAATGGTCCTCAACACTTGTCAGAACAATTGAGCCGTCATGAGGGGACGGCTGGAGGGCAAACGGGGGCAGCTTCGACTCATATTGGGCTCGCTCTCTCGTCTGCTGCCATGCAGTGGGCGTGCAAAGGCAATCAGCTCAAGTTGGGCGTGTTGGAAAGCTTTTATTAAGGAGCCATCCATCATCAGACACCCCGCCATGCCTACACTACTTACCTTGACATCAGCAGTCAATGGCATTTGTACAGGCATTCAACATGATTCTTGAATTTCAAGAATCTCGACATGCCCCTCCCTCCCTAAATTTGTGCATACTCACATATTGCATAATCTGAGGAATTGTGCAGAAAAGTTGAGTGATGGGGGGAGTGGGCAGGTGAACACATGGATGGGAGAAAGAAATGGGACAAAAAAAGACACATTGAAATTATAAGAAAGTGAAAGCAAAGGTCTCGGTTGTTACATGCAAACACGACAGGAATGAGTCGCTATTGCTGAGTCGGACGTTACGATTGACGGCTGATGAGAAGAAAGTCGGAAAGGAGTGGGACAGCCTTGAGGAGGCCACTCACCTTGTTGACCAACGTGGTGCCCCTGGTTAAGGAGCGAGAGCCGTCCATCTGAGCATGCGACGGGGGGGAGGACAGAGAAGAGGGAAAGAGGAGCAGGAAGGAAGACGCAGGCGGGAATAAGTCAGCGAGCCAACGTGTCACTTTCAAAGCATGACGGATAGGCAGCGAGTGAATTAACCCCTGCTCGTATTTCAAAGAGAGGAAAAAGAAACGCCGTCGTAAGCGTTATCGCCTAGCGTGACGCTATTCGTTAGCCTTGACGTAGCCACAAAAACGCTGGCCAAAACCACGTCGTACCTGCAAAGCATCTTTGCTCCTGGGAGTGACGCCCTTGTGAGAGGACGCCACATGAGCCAGATACTGAATGACTTTCTTTGTGTTTTCCGTTTTGCCGGCGCCCGACTCGCCCCTGAAACACAACATCAACATTTCATCACCCTTTAAACACGTTACAAACACAAACTGGAAAGCACAGAACACAAACTCTTGCCAATTAAGGCATGATTTCTCTTTTGTGACAAAACTTTTTGGTGGTCTTGCATAAATAGACAAGTCGGGAAGGAGTGGAATAGAAGAAATGATCCCATTTTACCTGAAAATGACTGACACTAATGCCTGACATGGACACACACGTGACACTTCCCTTGAAGGCAAAACAAAACTTGGCGGCAGCTAAAGGCTACTCACGTGCACAGGATTGACTGATCCTCTCGGTCTATGGAAAAACACAAAAAAACATTCAAGCTTAGTTCTAAAGCAAAGGTTGACGGAATGAATGTACAGCACGTGATTCTTTTCTTTTTTATGCACCTTTTGACAAAATATACCATGTAACCCAAAAAAAATTGGTGGTGTTTAAGTGGCTAGAAAAGATTCATGACATTTCATCAAGCATGAATTTGACACACGACGGATTATGTCACTGTAAATCAAAGTCAGCTAACTGAGGACTGCGTATTTAATTGCCGCCACCTCTTGACTGTCCGGGCTTTGTTACATTGACTTTCTCCACTACGCGCTCTCCCCTCTGCATGCTTAATTAGAGCCACAAAAGCGGTCCCGGGCACACTTTCTCCTCCTGGCAGCCTTCGGCCGGACGTTTTTTTTTTTGGAGCCGGGCTACTCGTAAGGGCTTTTTTTTTTCCCTTCGAGCATTTCTCATGTGCTGGAGCGCAGAAGAATTCATACTGGTCCTACTGGTTCTGTCGCCGCAGTAACACGCCTGCAGCCAAGCCAGAGGGTGGTGGCAGGCACATAGACCCAGAATCTGATCTGCCCGTCCTGTTATTGCTAGAAGATACCCTGGGGCAAAGCGATAGCTCAATCCACCTGCTCTTACTTTTTTTTTTTCTTTTGTTGTACAGTGGTGGGAATAACAAATGAGAAATCCTTTCTTTCAGTATTTGTGTACTGTAGGATTTTAAACTGTCTATCCTTCACGGATGCACTAAGGATGAGTCATTTTTGGCAGACGATAAAGAATATATGTGAATTTTGTTATATTGTCCGTCTACTCGTGTCAACACACTGTGTTCAAAATCAATTAAAGTGCTTTTATGGGGAAACAGACGCTATTTGTTACGGCTTGTTATTGCTATGGCATTTGATTTTTTTTTTTTAATCAGGATTAAGCTAACACTAAGTACATTGTGCTAACTTATCAAAACTCCAAATGCGAGAACCTTTGTTGTGTTTACTTCTTTCAAACACAAAAATTCCGAGTATCAATTCCTGTTCCGAACGAGCAGCATTCCGTAATAACGCGCCTTATGTGACGAGTGACTCGCAATGCCACTCCTTGTCGCTTGCTTTCAGGGAAAACTACAATCTCTGCCAATTTATATCCACTTTTGATAACAACGACAAGTGACAGGGACACACCACACCCACGGTGTGGCTGCGCGACCAAAGATCACGCAGCCAAT
This sequence comes from Syngnathus typhle, assembly GCF_033458585.1. Lineage (NCBI taxonomy): Eukaryota > Metazoa > Chordata > Actinopteri > Syngnathiformes > Syngnathidae > Syngnathus > Syngnathus typhle. Next base: position 10,934,263 of record NC_083747.1, on the reverse strand, counting down.
TTTCACGCCGCATTCCAGTCGAGCCCAGCTGATAGCAGATGCCGGCCGATCGCTCGGCTTGTCGAAGATAGCGGCGTTAAGTACCTTGCAGCATGCTGCGATAGGCCGCCTCAGATATGGCGTAAATGTGCGGCGGCATTTCGTGGCGCTTTTTGCCCCGGTACATCTCTACGATGGACTCGGTGTAGACGGGCAAGTTCTTGTAGGGGTTCACCACCACGCAGAACAGCCCCGAATAGGTCTGCAGAAATAACAAAACAGTCTGATTACAAATTAACATTTTTGTGGAATCGACTGACAGGAGCGCTATTATTTCTGGAGCTGTTTACAAAAGAAGTCTCAGCGGCATTGGCTAGATGATTACTTAGGTTGGAATCTAGCACCCACATGGGTCCGGCATCTTTCATTAAGGCACTCAATCGATCACTCGAGACTGGGCGGATGCGTCCCACGATTGATGGGAGATCTTTTTAGCTTGACAGCTACACTGGGACTAACCCAGCCAGCACTCATCCCGTTAATGCACTTTGGCGGCTGAACTGATTGCCTTCGTGGTACTTGAGTCTATATGCCGGGGCCATGATAATGTCTTGAGCAGCTCAATATTTGTCAGCAGGAAAAGATAACATCAACAGGTTTGTATCCTGAAGATGCAGAATTTGTTCATTACCGGTATTTGATTTATAAAACTGATAATCGAAGAGAATATGGCATTGGGCAGCCCTTTCCCATTCTCTTTTTTTCGGTCCTAAATAAAAACATTTTATCTTTCAAAACATCAAACTAGTCACAACCCTGATTGGATAATCGAGAGGCGTGTCCCAAAACTTTTGTCAATGTGTTGTGTAACGGGCTCACGTAGATCAAGCCTGAGTAGTATCTCTCCCTCAGGTTGTGCAGCACGGAGGCTTCATTGAGGCAGGTGAGGTCGGCCATGTCCTCCACTTTGCTGAAGCGCGGCGGGTTCATCCGCTGCAGCTCCTCCCGGGACAGCGTCAGCAGCCTCTGGCTGTCGCTCAGCTCCACCTCCACCTCGTCGCCGCGCTCCTCTTTGATGCTGGCCGACTGTCCGGAGGGACACCAAAAGACTGCCGTTTTTTTCCATGTATAATGCGCCCCCATGTATAATACGCACCCTAAAAATGGCATGTCGATGCTGGAAAAAAGCCTGTACCCATGTATAATACGCACCCAAATTTTGACTCCTACTTAAGTCCGTTAACGTAAAATTATTTCAGAAAAAAGATCAACTTTGGGAACAACCGGATGTTATTCTGCCGGTCAGTATCACTGCGCATGCACTAGCAAACTCGATAGCGAAGAAATGTGTCGGATTTGTGTAGGGTACATTGCGACAGCAAACGAGCAGGTGATCGAGCAAGCGTCTGATACGAGAGCATTGTGTTCGTAAGGAGCGTGTTTGAAGTGAACAGCAGAGGAGAAAGCGCATCTGTAATGGCGGCCTCCGTATCATATCCAGATTAAAAAAAAAATTAATATATATATATTTTTTTGTACCCATGTATAATGCGCACCCCAGATTTTAGGACAATAAATTAGTTAAATTTTGCGCATTACACATGGGAAAAAAACCGTACTTTAGATTCTTATTATAATAATTCTTTCTTATGCATTGGCCTGGGTACAGATGAAAACAAGCTTTGTAGCTATAATTTGGCATATTTACGTTTGCTTTTTTATACTGATTTATACTGTTCATTAATGTACATTGTCCCCCCTCAAATAAATAAATAAAGAGATAGATAGATAGATAGATAGATAGATAGATAGATAGATAGATAGATAGATAGATAGATAGATAGATAGATAGATAGATAGATAGATAGATAGATAGATAGATAGATAGATAGATAGATAGATAGATAGATAGATAGATAGATAGATAGATAGATAGATAGATAGATAAAATGGTAGCTTCTTTCGGCTTTTCCTAACTAAACTAAAATAAACTCAAATAAAATTAACTAAATAAAAATTAAAAATACAAAGACAACGGCTTCATAACTGAATTTTGAACTGTGTGTGTTGCCATGGTGACAGAACTGCAGCGTAACAGACAGAAGTCGGGGTTGGGCGGCCTTGATTGAATGACTCAGCGGGCTAATGCTAGCATTGACAGAATACCTGACACACAAGGAAGGGAAAGCGGTGTTGTTTAACAACATGGCGAAACTATGAGTGTACCTTTGGTATCATGTTATCGACGTGAGTTTTCAAATTGAGTAAAATTATTTTTTTTGTTAGTATTTATCTTTCTGAAAATTTGGACTTTTCATTTTGTGAATAACAATTTTCTGTTGTAACGTCGAAATTTGACTATTATCACAACATGATTTGGTTCTAGTAAATTTAATTTTTTTTCTAATTTTACATAATTTTTGTAACTGCATTATTGGATAACCTCAAAGTCATTTTTTTAAAAACAATGTTTCATTGCCGCATTGTTAAAATTCTGAGTCTGTAATGTTAAAAATGTACTACCGCATTTTTGTCAGAGCACTACGGAATTTTTCGTGACACAAAAGTCAAATTAAAAATGCACGTGTTTTTTTTTTCATCCGGCGGTGTCGTTCTCGTCGTGACTGTAACATGAAGTCAGCGTCTGTGCAATGGGAAACGTGAAAGCAGAGCATTGTTCTCTTCATAGTTTACGACAAAACCCGTTCCGCCGACAAGGTGGGATGACGTTCATCACTCCTGTGTGGCAATTTATGCAAAGTGGAACTAATTGAAATGGTGAAAATCTTGTAATCCCACTTTGCCTGGAGTTGGAGCCCACGTGCAATATAATTATAGTTGTAAAAGTGGCAAGAGGCGCAAAGTGCCGACACGTCCTTTGCTGCTCGGCCCGGTCTCACTTGTTTGACACGCCCGAACCCTGAAGGAGCCTGGGGTGAACTTCACCAGAGAGAATTGCGATTATTGTGATAACCAACTGGAAAGTGGCAGGATAAAAATCTTGTTTATTTTTTCCACTTGGATGAAGGACTGGGATTCAGATAAAGTGTCGGATTTAGTTCCCACAGAAATACAATTTTCTATTTGAATAGTTTTTTTTTTCACCCCCTTTACTTACAGAAAAAGGCAAATGACATTATTCAAATCGAGTTTTACTTTTTTGAAAGTTTTTTTGAGAAACACACCAGTTCTGTTTCAAAGGTTGAGCAAGATGATTGCGCTTCGCTCTTTGGTTCTAACAGCCTTGGAACACACTTGGCATTGAATTTTTTATTTTTTTTTGCTCATTGTGCAAACCAATTCCAATGGAGTGACAAATCTGATACACTAGTGCTTCTCTGTTTAATGTGCTTTAAAGTGTGGAAGCCGCTAAGAAAAAAAACTTTACCTAAAAACTCAATCGAGTGTATCGATTAATTGATTAGCCTTTCTTGAATGTTGATACACAAAAAACACCCACCTCGAAGCCATGCTTCTCCGACGGCACCCATACCAGACGCTTGGCCGCCCAGTCGGCCTGGCCAGTGGCGGAGAACACTGGCGCTTTGGCGCTGGGGGAAGATGGAGCCACCCCCGACGTGAGGAAGCGGGTGACATCATTCAGGCCGCCGCCTAGTGGCCTGGACATGGTACTGGTGACAATATGAGAAGGAAATAACAAAATTAGGAATGATTACAGGTGGCTCGGTGGTGCACTGGTTAGCACGTCCGCCTCACAGTTAGGAGGGTACGGGTTCGATTCCACCTCTGGCCCTCCCTGTGTGGAGTTTGCATGTTCTCCCCGGGCCCGCGTGGGTTTTCTCCGGGCACTCCGGTTTCCTCCCACATCCCAAAAACATAATTGTCCCTAGGTGTGAGCGCGAGTGCGAATGGTTGTTTGTCTCTGTGTGCCCTGCGATATGCTGGCAATCGGTTCAGGGTGTCCCCCGCCTGCCTGATGGCGGCTGGGATAGGCTCTAGCATACCTGCGACCCCCGTGGGGACTAAGCTGTACAGAAAATAAATGGATGGATAGAATGATTACAAAAGCAACCTGCTGGCCAACTCAGTGAAGGCACCACTAGATAGCCGACATGTGCAATTTTTATCAGACATCCAGGACGCATATCTGATTTGCACCATTTGGGAGGACAAAAAAAAAAAAACATTGTGGGAATTGTGTCACTTGAGACATGGTAGTGTTAATCCAGCCAAAGGGTGCGGTGGAAGGAGGCCAGAAGCATCCAGGCCTGATGCGATGTGAGCACAGACCAGTGATGGCCTAATTGGAAGACAGAACAAATCAAGGAGAAGACATGGATGGAGGAAAAGGCTGAGTGAAGTGACATGACAGTTGAGGACGGACGGACGCACGCAAAGTGTGAAGGGGAAACGTTGCATACCAGAGACGCTCTAAAGGCTATAAAGCAAATAAAAATCGACTTCATCATTACTTTTATGAGCAGGCTCGCGCTGTGGAAGCAAAAAGCACAAAAGCGTTCTGGATCGTGATTCTGTGAAAGATGAGACGACGGCGCAAAGTGGCGAGCGTGAAACGAGCGCGGAGGATTGGAGATGTGTTCTGACAATGTCGCGGTTCCGTGAGAACCGCTCACTCGAAAACGTCCCAATGAGGCCACTAGGATTGAGAACGCTTGAAACCATAGTCAGTAAAGTTCCCCATGAATACAATTGTGATAAATGATTAATTGGCTAATTAAATAAAATGTAATTTATGAGATAAATTCTTTTAAGGTCCTTTAACGCTTAAAATACAAAACGGATATGAAGTAGAGGAAGAACATTTGTGGTTTGACTTAAAAAAGAAAAATGCATAAATAGGCACACAAAGAAAAATTCACACATTTTTGTTGATTTGAAGAGGGCTAACATCGACCAATTAAATCGGATTTTTTTTCATTATTAGTTAAAAAAATGAAGATTTTTTTTGCCAAAAACATACAGTACAAATGTACCTATTTTTGTGGGACCCCTCGCTTATATACATTTTATTTTAATCAATGCTGTCTATGCTATTTTGCATTGTTAAGCTAGCAGACCCATAATGTGCTTAGGTTGAATTTGTAGTTCTTTACGTTTAGATTTACATAACACTTCCAAATGATCATGCAAGACTCGTTTACAGGCTGTACCTCAAAAAACTCAGAAGTCAGGCCACTCCTAAATCGAGGTACCGCTGTACTTCATTGAGCCTTGAGATGTTGCAAAACAAAAACAAGATAAATGCGAGGACACCTATGATAATTCAGTTACTTTGTTGATGTTCTATGATGACGTGCTTTGTGTACAGTCATGAGACTTTCAAATGTCATGTTATGCGCGGCGAGCTTAGTCCGCAGAGTCGCTCATATTCAAATGAGCTACTTGTGATGTGTGCGCAAAGTCCTACATTTTGTTGAGCGAGCGACCGCGAGAATGCATACTTTTCGCTGATTAGCCGTGCGTGCTGATTAGAAATGCAGACTATGGAACCGCCTTACAGTGTGTGTGTTTGTGTGAACTATTAGGTGTCTCTGAGCCATGGCAGGTATGTCATCAGGCCTGATTCCTGCCGTGCGTCGTACTCAAGCTTCTTTTTTTTCTCTCTTGCAATGTTTGTTGATGACAGGGCAGAGAGTTTGCAACCCCGTCACCACCATACCTGTTACAATAAGACAGGGTGTGGAATAGACAATTGAGCCACCACCACCCAAGCCAGCCAGTCTGACACTGGCAATGAAATAACTTGGGGTTGGTTTGAAAAGGTGTGTTTTAAAAAATATTCTTCTTAAAATCCTTATATGAAGCCAACTTATCTGGGAGAATATTAGGTACAAGACTGAGCAATGACTGCCAAGGAATTTTGGTAACTTTGGAATTAATGTCTCAAGACAGGTTTCCCCTGAACTGACATTTTTGGTTTTTTTACTAGTACTACCGCTTTTTGTACATTTAAGATCAGTGTTTGGGTTTTTTTCGGTATGGATTACTGCGTTTCATGGTAACGAATGATCAGCCTGGTCGGTTTTGCTTCAAAAGTGTCTCAACAATGGAAATGATGAAATGGTGGAATGCATTAATTTCCATAAAGTTGACATCATAAACACTTTGTTATGTGCAACCTCTTGTGAGCCCGGTGAGTGTGGGCGACGTGGACTCATTTGTACACAATTCCGTCTTGTTAGTCCTGTTCCTACACAGACACAATTGCACAGTCTCAGGGACGCGCACGCACACACACGCACACAGAAAAGCCAACAGCTTCCCTCCATAGCAACATCCTGAACGCTGCAGCTTGATGACAACAAGCTAAACTGTGAGGTCACCCACAATGGGGAGGGGGCATGATTTTTCCAGATAGAAAGGAAATCAAAAGTAATTGTTGCGTTGTTAGAACATCTGCCTCACAGTTGTAGGTCTGGATTCAAATCCCATTGTAGGAAGCAAAGAGTGGAAGGAAGGACGGAAGGAAGGAAGGATGGCAAATAAAAAACAAGCTGGGTCATAAGGGTAGAAAGGAATCAAGGGAAGAAGAAATCAATTAGGTGTGAAAAGTAAAAGCAATTTAATTGACCACGTGACATCTTTTTGGTTGACACTTCACTTATGGAGTCTTCTGGATTAAACTAAAATGATTTATTTATTTTCAACCCTAGATAGTCAATGAAAGACGGGAATTAAATTTTAATCAGTAAGGGATTGGAGACGGACACGCCTTTCTCTTCTTGGCTTTCAGGTGCATGATGAGGCATTTTTATCACCAAGGTTAAAAAAAAGAGGTTGTAATGAAGCAATTATTACACGGACAGACGGACAGCACACCTCTGCAGTGGTGCTGGGGGACCCTCGAAAATGTCCCCCACTCAAAACCACACCTCGGTGATCGATTACAAGGATGAGCAAGGCCATTTTCCCAACTGACATGAGGAAGCCAAGATGACATTCAGCAGTACAATTCATTTTCCCCCCTCCTCATTCTCTCGTTATGAACGTTAATAGCGCATCAATTGGCCACCAGTCCCAACGGTTGCAATGCGTAATGCACTGGTCATAGTCAGCCGGTGGCTCCCCCTTTGGGAAAAGCCATTTTGAGGTACGTCTTTGTTTTAACAAAAGGTAAAAATCCCCGTGAACGCCTCACCACCAACGTTCATTCTTACGCCACCTTCAACTAGCGTTAGCCGGCTACAAGACGCAAATATGAGGCGTTCAAGGCTCTCACACCGGCTCCTTTTCAAAAGCTTGAATTACACTCCAGCGCAAGGCTCTTACCTTCAGGTTACGCTCCAAACGCTTACGGGGATACGGAGGAACGGCCTCAGGATGTTTCTTGGCTATTTGGCTCTGGGATAGGTGTGTAGCCTACCGCAGAGGCGTCTTTTATCATCGCACCGTTCAAGCCCAGTGGAGCCGCACATTCACCACACACACACGTCCTGCTTGGGAATAAAGTAGAGAGAGAAGTAAGGGCAAAGCGTCGGGCTTCAGCCCCACAGCCGCGCTTCCTGTCCGAACACCAATCAGAAGGTAAAATTCGGGCCCAGTCCGGGAGATCCGCCAATGGAAAGCTACAAAGGGCGCCGTGAACCCACCCTGACGACTTGGCGAGAGCCGTCCGCCCCTTGACGGGCACGACACGGAAGCGGTGACGAATGGCGTCAAAGCGATGACGCTGCTGACCAATGATGACAGGTATAGGGCGGGACTTAAGTGAAAATGGACGGGCGAGACAGCCAACCGGAGCGCTGTGGCAGGTGCCTGTGCGTCAGCCTCGCGAACCTTTGCGCGCCCTTTGTTTGTAACGACGCGGCTGTGGAGAAGGGAAAACTTCGCGCTGATCTAGGATCGGTTTGTGTTTCATGCTTAGCACACGTACACGGTTGCGAAACTGACTCCAGGTCCGCAAATCAGATCGACCAGCCCAAAGCTTAATGAATATCCCTGACGAGCATGATTTTTTGACTGTAACGAATTACAAATACAAAATTTTGATATTCATATTCTTTGTGTGTATTTATCTATTCATTTACTTATTTACCTATTTATGAATGTGTGGATGCGTTTATTTTTGTTTTTGTATTTTTCCACGTCATTTGAATAAATCCCTGTATTTTCTACTCCATTATATTAAAATAGACTTTGTATACAGAATACAAGACTCGAAAAGGGGCAGACTAGCAAGCAAACCTCCCCCACTGGGTTTGTGAAAGGCATTTTCTCACAGCGCTGTATGAATTGTTTGCCTGGGGTGCCGCAAAGCAAAACATAATGATGAGCCATTTGTGTCAGTTGGAATAACTCAAAATAAGCCATTCGACCTTGATTTATTTGCTCACATACAGTCGGTTCCATTTGGAAGCCCCATATTTCAAAAGCAGCTCTAAATGTAAAATGAAAATACAATTTTACAATCATATAAATCCACAAATATGTAAGTTTTAGGAATAAAATCAGGGGTGGGAAAAGTATGCTTCTTTCTTGGCTCATAACATTAAAAGAAACAAATATATTTCACAAACGCATTCCACCATATGTTTATTTCTTTTAAAACCTATGAATGACTTGGACCATCTGTCAATTTAAAAAATAATTATGAGGACCTTGAGCACACGTTTGCCCACCCCTGGTCATAGAGTGGAAGCGGTGACATGATTTGAAAAGTACACGTCACTATTTTTCTGCAATGTTGAAAAGAAAAGTGCTAAAGTGATGGTGCTCTAAAGTTCAAGTTACATTTCACAGAAGTGAAGGGAGGCCCCGTAACCCACCGTGCAGCCTATAAATAGAACTTGAGGGTGGACGTTTATGGGAAGACACAACAATTGACAACATTCAAACACATAGGTTACAAAACCTCTACTGCGGTAACAGCAGGACAGAGGCAAGAGCTTCATCACTGATATTAATCTTCCATATATTCCTAAAATGAAAATGGAAGGAGGTTGTTTATTCGACAGGTAAACAGTGAAAAGTGACAATTGAATAAACTGCTTTAGTTACTATTGAGTAAAATACAGTGCTGCACTCAAATTTGCAGATTTATCCTCCCCATTTGACAATTCAATAACGCACACAGGAATATATTCTTTATCATCCGTAAAGAAAAAATCTGTATTACAGCAGTTTACTGAGATTTTGGATAAGCGTACAATCCGTGTAGTTTTTGTATTATACTGCTCTCTAGTGGCCAAAGTGCGCACATCACAAGCAGCCACGCGTGAATTAATCATAATGCACAAACTGTTTCATTTCTTTTCTGCCGAAGAACTACATTGAAATATGTTGAAGAGTTCAATTCAGCCAAAAGCAGTGATTTGGTGCCATCTTGTTGCATGAAGCGCATATTCACTTTATTCGTTGTTGGACTTAACACAATAAACAATGTCCGCCCAAAATGGTTTGCTTTCAAAGTTTTTTTTAAGAAACGTGACTGCTGCAGCTCTCAGTGGCGCTTCAAATGTCGGTCAAAGGCACCACCCCGACACAAATCGTCACGGCATATGAACCGCGTGTAACATATCAGAAAGAAAATGGAGTATAGATTAACATAATTTAGTTTAGTACATCAGTTCAATCCTGCTCCGACCAAGCAAGGCAAATCAACACGGCAAGTCCACCTCACCTCAGAGTAGGAAAATATACTTTATACATAACAAGACACTTTCAGGGTTAATATTCCTCCTCGCTCAAAACTAACGTTGTGCTTTTGTGCAAGAATTTACGGAACAGTGAACCCCGGTTACACTGCAGATTCTTTACAAAGCAAAAAGAAGTGAAAGAATCGATTGTGTGTTCTTTTGTTACAATTGTAGAGTATAGATTTAATGTAACAAATTTGGTTTCATTTTTATCTATCGTGGATTGGTAGTGGAACATACCCCCGCAACAAAAAGGGGTTCACCGTCTTGTAAAATAATGAAAATAAAAATAAAAGCCACAATAATGTCACATTTCTGCATTGAATAAAAACAGCAGACAGTAATTACATGGAAACGCACAAAACCGCTGCTAGTTTGTTTCTCCATGTAATCTATGTCTAGAAATAGATCATTCATACTTACCATATGAAAATAATGATGATAAATCAGCATAATACTGAGACAGATACATTCCTGAAGTGTATCTGCGAGGATGAAACGTTCCACTGGAAATGCAGTTGCAAGTGACGGCCAGCGTGGGGCGCAGTTGCTCATCCCGTCCATGATAGGTGTGCTGCAGTGGTGATGGGCCAGATTGGGACGTCGCAGACTCAAGTTTTCAATTATTTTAAAAGATTGCCAGGACCAATCAGCCAACAAGGTCACATCTTGGACTCACTCCGAACCCGTTTCTCGTTTCTGGTCTCTCAGTTGTAGTGAAGGTGGTCCGAAAGTCTCCTGTTTGATGCGGCAGGGAACACCGAGTCTTGGTCGGGTTCATCGTCAGGAGAAATGAGCTGAAGAGCCACTTCGTTCTCATAGCAGAAAGAAGAGCGAGTGCTCTTTATGTATTTAAGCTCTGCGAGCTCTTTAGCGCTACACAAGGGCGTGTTTGGGATTTCGTACGTCCGATGGAAGAATGAGTAGTCTACCTGGGAAAAGGGAAAGAACAGCATATTTTTTTTAAAACAAAATTTTATTGCTTCAATACATTGTACTGCTCCTTAAAGTGTACACGCCTTGGCCACCTGGGGGCAGTATAATAATGACAGTCATGTCACAACTGTCTCAGTAAGATGCGCTAATATTTAAGTTTTTTCGCAGAGGATAAAGAATCTATACAATTGACTCCTGCCATTTGTGGGAAGTAGGGACTCTGCATATAATTAATGCCCATCATTTTCGCTCTCCTAATTGTTATAGAGGTGGTGTGGTCCGTACCTCATAGCAGTCCTTCTTCTCAAAGAGCACAGGTTCAAAACGATATCCCCACTGGATTTCCGTTGCCAGATAGGAGCTGCGGCATTGCGTGGTCATCGCTGTGGCCTCCACCATGCCCTCCAGGATCACCACCACCTCCAGTTCGGTGTCATTTTCCAGGGTCTCGCGGTCCATCTCGAAGAAAGGCGACTCGTCGTTGATCTCGTGGACGATCGTGACCGGTGAGACCAAGAAAATGCGGTCGGTGCCGGTGTCAAATCCAACGTTGATGTCCAAGTTGTCCAGCGGAAGGAACTCGCCTTCTTCTGTCACCCTTGACTGTTGATAGAAAAAAACAAACAACAACCGTGAAATCATGAGAACTACTATGTACCTGGGATATTTTGGGGGCGTGGCTAAAACAGGGCCCAGTGACTAGTGTTGAACATCGACTGACATTGCGGTTCAATCATACCCACTCGCAGCATTTACAATTTTTTTTTTCATTTGGAAAAAACTAATCCCATCTGCCCTTTACTCTTTGCTCTGTTATTAAGCGAGATCACCTTCACAGATTCCCCCCTCCCCCCGAGGATAAATTTGACAGCATCACCACTCGCACGCAAGACTTCTCGAGGTTCACGAAGGGGTTTGTTCAAATATCAGAACGACAATGTCGGTATTCTTTACGTGGAGGAAAAACGAGATGACAAAGGGAAACGGTGAAGTAAGAGTGGGCAAGTTAATCCAGGGTAAATCTTCCTAACCCCCGAGGGAGAATAAAACAAGCTCTCATTAACTCCAGACCACAGAATATGTCGAGGCCAGATGGTCTCGGCACCCTGTTTGTTTATCTTTTAACTGGACCGCAATCATTCGCAGCAGCAACTAAGGTGTTGATACGATTTTGGATTTTTCCATTGGCAATGTTCTCCATCCAATAACTTACCTTTAAAAGCTGCGCTCGGACGTGAGCCTCGACCAGGTGACTCTTGCGCAGGTTTCCGACTCGCCACATCATGCAGAGTTTGCCGTCCCTGAGGGCCACCACGGCAGTTTGAGAGAAGACCAGAGTTTGGTTGCGCTTCTTGGGCTTGGCCATCTTTGCCATGACCGCCCCGATGATGAAGGCGTCAATGATGCAGCCCACGATGCACTGCAAGACGACCGCCGCCACCGCCAGGGGGCATCGCTCGGTCACGCTTCGGAATCCGTAACCGATGGACGTTTGCGTCTCCAGCGAGAAGAGAAAGGCCGCCATGAAGCTGTTCACTTGGAGGAAGCAGGGCTCCTCCTCCTCCGCTGCCGCCTCTCTGTCGGTCTCTCCCGACGCAGAGGTGCCGGGAACGAGGCGGACGGAGAGGTCCCCGTGCGCGGAGGCAATGAGCCAGAAAGCACATCCAAAGAGTAGCCAGGAGAGGAGGAAGGAGAGAGTGAAGATGACCAGCATCCAGCGCCAGCGGATGTCCACACAGGTGGTGAAGAGGTCACTGAGATAGCGCTGGCCCCTCTCGCTCATGTTGACAAAGGTAACGTTGCAGCGGCCGTCCTTGCCCACAAAGCGCTTTCGGGGCCCGCGGCCAGCCCGCTTGGCGCGCCGGCGGCTTGCGGTGGAGGGGGAAGAAAGGGAGTCCCGGTCCGAGCCGGACGGGCCTTCCCCTCTTCCTCCTACACTACTTCCTGAGCACATGGCCTCCGTTCTTTCCCCGCCTTCTCCTCCCATCGACTCTCCGGTGGCACACCGTGCATTGCAGTCAAGAGGCAATGCGATGCCGTTGACGACGTGGGTCGGGGACGGGCCGCTCGGGCTTCCCGACCCAATCGGGCTCCCGCCTGCCCGAGCCATGTCGTCTGCGCTCTGTGCCAGCCTCATGACTTCCTCCTCCTCGAGCGGCCCATCCACCACCACAGCACTAAAGCGCCGTTTCACACGTGCCGCGCCCATCGCGTGCTCTCAATTCTCACTTTGTCACACGGTCAAGTTGCGAGATGGAGTAACGACGGTAGGAGTCTTCGGTGCATCCTCGAAACAAAATCATCAGAATCCATACCCGTCAAGAATCCCCTTCAAAGTCATTGATCGGTTCCATGTTGCGGGTTTCCAAGAACGATCCTTTCGTTGATGGATCTCAGAGCAAATTCACTTTCATCGAGTCCATCTCCGAGTGTGTCCATGGAAGAACACTGTCCATACATCGAAGCAAACCAAAAAGGACGGCAGGGTTACCTCGCCTTATATCTGTTGCTCAGAATCAACTTGCAAGGGAGGGAAAACAAAAAGCATGCAGGGGGGGGGGGGGGGGTTGTTCGATTTCAAAAAGTACAACAGAAGACAATTTCAGGCAGCGTTTTGACAAAGTTGGGGACAGGCGCAAACTTGGGACACGGGCACATATGTACATGCGGTTGAAAAGATAAAAACATGCGCTTTCTTACGATACAGTTCTTCAGGTTCAGGTTGTGGCATGGCAAAACAAAAAAAAAACATTGCTGTTTTTAGAAATCAAAAACCACGTCAGGAAGAGAGACCAACGAGAAGATACTTGATAGGCAACTTTCTTGTTCCCTCATCTTTAACAACTTTCCAGAGTCTCCATATCTGCCTGACTGTCATTTTGAATTTACTGAAGATGATGACATTATACCAAAATAAAAAAAAATTAAGTGATACAAATTAATCTATACCTCACCAGACATCTCTCCTTCACTCCTTCCTAAGCCTGATTAGATACAGAGAGAGGAAAATAACACAGCGATTAACCGTGTTGCTTGGAAGATTTATGAAAAGGCAAAAGGTCACCTGAAGACGCTTTTACAGATGGAGCGTTAGGTTGGCTGAGAGATTGGCTTTGACAAGTTCACTGCAGCTCAGATTCCCGCTTTCCAAAGGCTCGCTGCAGAGAGGCATAAATTAGGAATCCTTTGACAATAAAAAAGAAAAATTACAAAAAAAGTTTGCATTTACCTTTCATAGTCATTCCAAGATCACTTTCGTAAGTATTTGGACCACAAGATGAAATCCTTTGGATAAAACCAATCAACTCATTTGATTCATCTGTATGATTCCTACAATAAATGAAAATGAGGAAAAAGATCCCTCCTGAAATGGGAAGTGACATATGGGTTCATCTTTGGTGATGCGTTCAGGCAAAATGTTCAGAAGACAAAAGAATCTCCCATTTGGATTTGATTGTCTTTGCTAACTTCTTGTCGGTCGTCTGCTTTTTTCTCACTTGACTCATTTAACAAACCAGCGAGCCTGGAAAAAAAGACATTTACTCATGAGAAAAAAAAATATTCAAATGGTCATTGCAAAAAAAGATAATCAGATGCTTACCTATGTTTTTTTGTTTTCTGTCCGGATGTTTTTTTTCCCCTTGTTTTTACAATCAGTCCTATCTCAGGAACATCCCATAGATGTTTGTTATTGTCTTGGACCCTGGGAAGTGATTCAAATAAAATCATGGATAATCATTCGACATGACGTGACCATTAGTTTGCATTTCTTTGCTTGACGAAAGGCCCGGCAGCAATTCCTGACCTTGACGACCTCAGAATTGTGCCCAACCAACATTTGTCCTTTATCTCCATTATGGCACCTCCTGAGTGTGGCTGAACGACCGATGACAGCCACCTCGAGGAGGTGATTAAACAAGTACGAGCGCGTGTGTTTGGAAGCTAACGGCTTTCTCTTATCAATGTCAAGTGGTTTGTGAACCTGGTGGTCACGCACAAATCCCGTCACTGAAGAAATGTCAGTTCGCACTCGTTAAAATGCCTGACGGATGTTAAGGCTGTTACAAAAGCCAGTTTAGCGCAAACTACTTCTGGCGCATAGCAGAGCGACAGAACCCGGGAAGGAAATTTAAAACAGTTGAAGTGTCATATAGCAAAATCCATCACTGTTTGATGAAAACCTTGACTTTAGGGACCTTTTGTGCCTTTAAATCCTCCAGATGATCAGATATTATTCAGGTGCTATGTGGACAGATTACGACAACAAGGGATTGTTATGATTTTAGTGTGATTGTATTTTTCCACATCAAACCGAGCCGAGCCACAACAATGCAAATATGCACACGTCGATACTTTGTGATTGATCAGTGGTAGTTAGAAACCAGGCCACAGATTCGAGCTCTCTCTCACTGCAGCTCTAGCTATTTTCTAGAGCTTGGAGAAAAATAATCACCTTTACAAAAATATTTAGATACAACTTTAAAAGTAAATAGCATGTGTGAGATAGGTAATTGCATTTTAAAGCATCGCAACAATTGAATGTCCTTTTATCTTGGGACAGTGTGATCAATAAGAGAACATTTTCTGATGGAGGTTGCATCCGGTCCAACAACGTGAGCCCTTATTTAGCGGCCGATAACGAGCATATGTGTGCACTTGGCTTGGCAGTCAGCCTCATTCCATCTAATTGAAACTCTTTACCCGAACGCGTGCAAAAAAAAAAAATGGAGGTCATCGTGTGGCAAAATGTTAATCTGGGTGGGAGCTAAAATGCTGAATGTTTATAATTAAGACAATATTCAAAAGTCAACAATAAATAATCACCTCGAAAAATAAAAATAAAACATAAATAATATTAATAAAATTAAAATGATAAAATGATCATCAAAAATAATAAAAAGAAGGCAGCAATCACAGAGTATTAAATAAAACAGCATAACATCTACAAAAGACAATGAATATAAAGTTCAGCGTAAAATCTAAATTGGAAAAGTCTTATTAGCTGCATTAGAAAATTGGTGCTTTTTTTCTCTAGTTAAAAACAATTTCAGTTTGAAAACAATTTTTGTCAATCACAGTAAAAACTGGCGAGCGTGTCAGCCCACAGTGAGTTCATTAAAGCTGCTTATTCGATTTTCAATTACATCATTCTTTCACAGCAAGACAACAACTAACCAACAAACATTGCAATTTCAACACTGCACTAAGGTAACAAGAAGCGATACATTTTGACAAAATGAACTTTCACTCACCAAAAGTCTCCTTAGACAACTTCATGTGACAATCTTTGCGCAATATAAGAGTTTGACAAAGCTTGCTGGATCCGCGCGCACGTCGTCAACTGTCCTCGTGCGTTGGCGCGCGCGCTCCCGAGGCGCTACGTCCCCCGGGGACGTGCGCACGCCGCTGCCCATGACCTTGACACACGATCCCGATTCATTCAACTAGTACATGATCTTTTATGAAGAAGTCATTCACCATATAATATTAAAACAACCCAAATACATATTTTAACATTCAATGCAACGTATACACTGAAAAACGATAGTTTGTTTTTGTTCCGAGTGAACGCTGTGGGAGTGAGAGAACTGCCGTGTGTTTACTTTTCTCTTAATCTGATTTAATCTCAGTCAAAACGTCGCAGTGATGCCAAGACGTGTCGTGGGAAATGGAAATAGGCATCAGACGGCTCAAGGAGCTAAACAGCTGCTGCAACCGGCGACTATCACACTAATGTGTGAGAAATGTGAAAACTTCCATGCAACTCATTGCGTCGGGTGACGGAGTGAAGCATTGCAGATTACGTGCCACCAGGCAGACTATCTTTTTATATTACACAAGTGCGTATGTGTGTGCGTGATTGACCCGTGGAAAACAGTGGGTGTGGTTTAGAGGTTGGCAACCAGAGAGGGAGGAGTCATTTACAAGAGCGTGATGATGATGATGATGATGATGATGATGATGATGATGATGATGATGTCAAATTTACCAGAAGGATAACGCTGGCTGGCTGCATGCGCCCACTGATGTTAAAATCCCTGTAAAGTGAATAAAAATGTATTTTAAATTTGACACGCCACAAAAACAAAACAAAAAAAAAACTGTTGTTACCAAGCCTACCAAATTTGAATGATTAAAAAGATGCCAAGTATATAATACAGTGATCCCTCGCTACTTCGCGTTTCGTTCATCGCGGCTTCACTACATCGCGGATTTTTTTTTTCCAAATTAAAAAAATATTTAAAAGTCAAAATAAAACTTCTAAATTGAGGAAACGTGTCTAACCTTTAGGACAATGTAGTATTGTTCCGTTTACATTCCTTTAGAAGTCCGTTTTCACGTGTTAGTACGATTAGCATCTTTCCGCTAACTCGTTAGCCTGCCTAGTACTTCTTGTTGGTGACCGTACTTCGCGGATTTCACATTTTTGGAACCAATCATCCGCGATAAACGAGGGATTACTGTATGAGGCTTAAAAATCTAGAAAAAATGTACAGGCCTTTTCCACACTGTAAAGACAGCCCGAAGCTTTGGTCCCAACTTTGGCTGTCAAGTTAGATGTTTGGGTAAAACAAACAATGGCTCACAAGATGTGCAAATAACATCACGCCTGGCGGTAGTTCAGTTTAGTGTGACACTCTGGACATTCATCTTTCAAGGTTGCACCGTAATAAGTCTGCTTTGTGGTTTGTGTGTGTAAAACGCTGTGACCTAAAACAATGAGAAACGTGTTCATCTGAAAAAGAACTTTCCATTTGTATGGTACGACCGCTAATGAGGCACAAAACCACTGCATCGCTCAAGAGAACGCCGACATTTCCACTGTTTAAGTCAAACACGGGTTACTTCCATACTGTGGCTTTGAAATGATTCATTTAATGCACAGCGGTCAATGGGAAAGCTGACGTAAATGTAACTTTCGCAATTATTCACATGTAAGGAACATCCCCCTTGTGTTGGCAGCCTTCACTAGTGACTCACAACCGCATGAAGACGCCATTATTATTTTTGGCTGCAATAACCTCAACAAGCCACCAGTGGGCAGGTTCAAACCAGTTTTGACTCATGTCGGTCTGTTTTGATTCCCAGCATACAATTAGAGCTGCACACCTCGTACTTACGTCAAATTACAAGGCAAGTTTAAAATGTGTCAACACTCTAGACGTAGAATTTCACACCTGAGGGAGTCTTTGGACCTGAAATGCAAGGTTGACTTTTTACTTTTCATTTTACAAGTGTTTATTTAGCACGGCTCACCTGTTTGCTGGGTTTGGTCACGTGACCCTCGCAAGATGACCCTTTGGGCACTGTGACATTAAATTTGACAACTTCCACTTTAATGGAAAACAACACCACCATATAGATGCTGATTGTTAGCTTGTGTGAGGCTTTTTGCATCATCAGATTTGAGTCACAATATGGACATCCATCATTGCAGCGCAAAGAGGGGGACAAAATGAATTAAATGGGACATGCTACAATTGGAATCAGTCCAAAGAAGGATAAAAAACCTGAATTGGATTTCTGACTATGGGATTAAAGTACATCCTAAATGGATATACTGGATCTACCTACAGATCTTAATATATCGTTATGATAGTGATTTAAAAAGTAAGCTAAATTTAGTAAAGCTGCTCCCTTGAATTCTGATGAAACTGTTTTGCAGGGAAAACAGTATCAATACACTCCCGACTTAGTAACAAGGAAGGATTAGGAAAATTTGATGGTCACCAGCCTGAGGGGATCAATAACTCATCACGAATTGTGAATCAGTCTGATCCAGAAACCATTTGTCACCTAAGAAAACGTCCGCCCATTTAATCAAGACTATGATACGGAGGACGGTCATTCGTCAGTGCGTTTGCGGAGAAACGCCGACGCAAATTAATTAAATGAAGGCGGAAGGCAAGGACGGCCAGGGAGAGGTTAGGGAGGCGTTGATGGAAGGGGGTGGGGGGTTCGTCCTGGTGGGATTCCCCGCTGATTGGACATGTTTGGGTGGTTTGCATAAACACGCAAAAATACACTGAAAAATAAAGGCTGTTTTTTTTTTGTGTGCGGTCACAAGTGCTATTCTGTTTTTACACGCTGGACATTTTGGGAAATCCCTTAAGGAAGAATTGCTCCCAGGATTTTGGCTGCTACTGGGTAATTTAGACGCAAGTGTCAAAAGACCTTGACACTATCGAAAGCACAGGCCTACATTTATAATCTAAATATTAATATTTGGCCCATCTAATTGTATAGATTTATCTTTGCCAATTTAATCTGCCCAAGGACTTCAAAATCAGCCACGCTGGCCAAGGTGACTTCTAAAACACTACAATGGGACTCATTAACCAATTAGATTTCAAATTTGTCCTCACAGGGCCAGAGTGCTGACCTTTGATGACATCACACTTTTTCCGTTCACTGATTGGTCGATCAAAGCAAAACTTGATACGGCTAAATTGAACGAGCAAAACACATCTAGTTATCGTCACGTGTTTATACATTTACAAATCTTCATGTCTGTAAATAATTTACAGTAGAAATGTGTGCTTACAGTGAATTAAATAAAGAATTTTAGCATTCGTGTCATACTGAAATGTCCAAATGGGCTTGAGAACTGCGCTCCGGCATTTGCAGTAGACTGAACTCCTTCACCGCCTCGCGTCATGATTTGCATATTTAAGATTGATGCAAAATAATTAACAAGCGCAAATGCACGACGAACGGGTCAAAGCACTAGAACGAAGCCATAGCTCAGGTAAATGTAATTATATAATGTGTCGGTCGGACGGGATGGAGATGGATGTGCTGTGACACATAAATAGCGGGCCACTCGAGCGTTTTCATTTCGTGCGACATTTATGTTACACTATTTCCTTCTTTCGTAGGCCAACTAGGAGCATGAAAAAACATGATGCAACAGAAAACATGGGCAATATCAATATTACTTCTAAGGAGCTTGCTGATGAGTTGAATCAAGTGTGTTGGAGCAGGGAAACATTGAAAACAACCTAGCTAAGGGTTCTCAAGGACCGGACATTTTGGTTGGCAAAAACTTTATCCCACCAAAAATAACATATTTGAACACAAAGTTTCAATACTAATGATGTGTCAGAGGGCCCATTTGCTTTTACGCTACTTTGACATTTGAGTTCCAGGAAAGCACTTAATGTGTTTTTTGCACTTTATGCATCGTTTTTTCCAGAGACTCTGCAAACTTCAACAATATTCATTTCCCGCACAGGGGAGTTTCTTTATTACTTTATTCTCTACGTTTCACTTTACTAAGTCATACCCATCTGTGTCTACTTGCATGATGGCAGCCTGGACGGCTCATATCTCGATGCCCCCCACCCCTCCCCTCTCGGTTTTGGCATGCTTGTGCCAGGTATTTTTCAAATTCCTCACACCCTGTGGGGATAGGTATGTCCACCCCCCAGCTTCCAGCCATCCCCGCTAAACTTTGCTGCCTGTCTGTGTCCATCGAGCGTATGCCAGCACATGTACGGAGCAGCCAAGCGACGCGGCGCTCGCTTCGCACGCACGTCTGACTGGCGGGTCCCAACAAAATCATCCGGCCTCTTAAAGCTGGCGAAGAGCGGCGGTGGGCTCTCCGTGCGGCGGGCCAAAAACAACTGGGCGGGTAACAGGCAACTGTGAGCTATGCTTGACCACTCCAGAAAGGCCCGTTTATCCGGTGACAAGTCAAGCCTCTTATTAGAGCTCACTTAAAAAAGAAAAAATCCTATCCAGGGCCATTTGAGTTTTATACGCAGTCCTTAGAGGGTCATTCTAAAACATCATATAGGTACTTTTGGCCCACCCTTTCCAAACATAAAAAATGTTGACACAGGACCTATTAAGATAATTTTGTCCGTAAATAAAACGCCGTATCTCATATCTGTGTCCCACGCGGACTCGTTTCAACTTGACCACGCTGAAGTAGGTTAGTTGGAAAATTGGATCGTACGTACGTCTTTTTTTTCCCACAGACTCCGGCGAGAGTCTTCCATCTCACTTGCGTGCTTCCATACGTGAAAAGAAAACATGGAGAACTCGCCCGCTAAGAGCGGCCTGTCCGATACAATTTGCCAAAACCGTTGATGGAGCGTTTTCTGTTAAGGGTATCAAGATTGTGCTGTTTGGTCTCTTCAACCACAAAACCAGATTTACTCCTAAAATGACTGAAAAACTCAAATGTTGGAGACTTCTATACTCCACGTGTAGAATTCATGTTAAATAAATATTTGAGTTATTCTAGGAGAGTTTATGCTTAGCCGTGCTTGATTCCCAGATTTTTACACGAGTGGCAGCTGAATTATATAAGAAGAAATATAAAATGGACTTCAAGTTGAGTATCAGCGTTACTGGATATGATCACAGACTCCAAAATTGTCAGAGGAGGAAAACAAAAATCATATTCTGCTGATCTTTCCTTGTGCGAGCTGTCAGTCTACGTACACACACACAAACGTAATTACGTAATTTAGTTGAGAAGCAGATAATAATCCGCCAACGGTAGACACAACACGCTAGGCCAGTCTCGACATCTGCGGCGAATAAGCGACATTAGTGTGCTGCATTATAGACTGAAAAGCCAAGAAAAAGCCACATCTCAAATGAAATTATTGAGCCGGGCAGCTCAAAAGTGGGCTGCAGCTAAACAAACAAAATGAAAAGATTCCAGGATAGGGATGACGCATATATGCAGGAGAAAAGTTATGGCGACATTTTCTGAAAGAAATGTTTCCATCAAAAGATTTAGAAATTGAAATTTAAAAATGTTTCTGACTGACGGAACCAAAATTTATTAGCAACATTTTTATCCCACGTATCACTTCAAATTAGCTTTGAAGACTTCAACTGATTATTTGCCAAAACACAATATTATGAGACTATTCATAGTCATGTAGTTGAGGTCTTCACAAGGGGTCTAAAGCGTGATTTACGCCCGGCGCAAAGGTTTCAAAACATTGGAAACCCATCAAAACATGACGCAACTCGCAAAGAAAATATAAGCGGGATATAAAGCTGTCATAAACCTGTCGTCATTCGAAGCGGCTTTAAAAAAAAAGAGCTAAAATATCATTTCTGGGTATAAACGTAGTAGTGATTGGTAATAATTCAGAAATACTATATTTCATTGGTGGACATCAAACTTTATCCTATTAGGATAGAGATAAAACTGTCAATGAATTTCAAAAAAGAAAAAAAAAAATCACTTAGGTAGGACCACCTGGATCCGGTTTAGGACCACACAAATTTATAGTAACATTCATCATTGTGTAGGATAAGTCCGACACTCAGCATCCCACCCACTTTTCCCCTCACACACACGCACACACACATGAGTGGTGGACACTTCAAAGACTGCGCTGAGGAGAAGGAGTCCAGACGGGACAAGACAGTAGAGTTCGCATCGCAAAGTTTGGAGAGTCCAGACGTATCGTCGCCCGGCAGAAGCTTCTATTTTGTGACCAAAATTCAAATTCTGGAAATTTCGAGACCGCTCGTGATCACACGATAGGGATTTGGAAATGGAAAGAGAACTTTTTGACCAGAAGCATCGGTGGAATATTGTTTCGGTAGCAAATTCTCTGAGGTGAGATTCGGGAAATGCATTTTGTAAAAACACAAGAATAGACCAATATGATTCTAATTATTTATGTTTATTCTCTAACTATAGGGAGTCCTGTTCTAATGACACAAAGTATTTTTTATATCTGCTGCTCAGTCTTTGGTAAAGAAAACCCATCCGTCACGTCTGCTGTAAGGCAAACAACTCACGGAATTCTGCCGCAAAGACGATTGTGTCGGGAAAAGCGTGGTCATGAACGTCGGCCATGCTATTCGAAGCGAGTTGTTAAATGTGGAGGCACGCGACACAGCGGGGGGACCGGCTGCTCCTCTCCAGTTCAACTGCAGCTCTTAACCCCGGTGCCACCGGGTCCGCATGTGTCGCACGGGCGGGGGCCAGGCACCCCGCCGATGCTTTGAACTCGTCCTGAAGCGCATGTGTCGAGAATCTTCACCCCCAAAATTCATATTGCGATTTAAAATCCATGAGGAGAAAATATCTTCAGGTTGTCCCACTTAACTGATTGGTGGCCAACTGATGACCCGAAGAACGGTCCGGGCTCTCCGTCAAGATTTACAGCCTCAATCGGAGCCCTCCTCCTCTGAAAATCCAATTATTTACGAAAACCGGGGAGCGCCGCGCCTGACTCCCAAGGAATCCATAAAACTGAGAAGTCTGTGCCAACGGCTGATGCTTTGCGCTCCTCCATAAACCATCGCTTTCGCTGACATTTTCATTTTTACGGCATGTTGACGCGACGTTCTTTTCTTTGTGTGTCACCATGAGAAAGGAATCTCCGAAATGGTCAGAAAATAACATTTGTTTCTTTGTCTCCTTGAATCTGTCTCTACTTCTATGACCTCAAGCAGATCGAGCTTGGAATAATCTTCACTTGGCCTGGCCGATTCCTCCGCACGAGCTACCGACCTCCTAAATGGACCCCTCGGGCTCCTTGTCTCCACCTTCCCCGTTCACCGTGGGTCCCAATTTGTCTGTGGCCGCCACCCCGACCCCGACCTCTCCATCTCCCAGCCTGGCCTCCACTGCTGTGTTCTGCTCCTTCCTCTCCCTGCTCTCCCTCCTGGGCATCTTAGGCAACCTGTACACTCTGGGCCTCCTTCTGAGGCGCAGGAGAAGCAGGAGGAGAAGCAGAGCGGGACTCAGCTGCTGCTTCACGCGAGTGCCGGCACCCTCCTGCCTTTCCAATCCGTCCTCGCTCTCGCCCTCCTCCTCTCCTCTGTCCTCTTCCTCGTCCTCCTCCTCTCTTCACCTGCAGGTGCTGAGCCTGGCTCTGGCCGACCTGCTCTACCTGTTCACCGCCCCCTTCATCGTCTACGACAGCCTGGCGTCCGACTGGGCCTTCGGCGAGCTGGGCTGCCGTCTCCTCCTGAGCCTGGACCTCCTCACCATGCACGCTTCCATCTTCACGCTCACCGCCATGAGCCTGGACCGCTACCGGGCCGTGGCGCGGCCCCTGCACACCTCCTCTTCCAACTCATCGGGCCTGCTGCGTGTCAGCTTGGCTTGGGGGCTGGCCGTGGCGCTGAGCTTGCCCATGATGATCACCCTGCACTTGGAAGACGGCGAGAACCAGGAGGGCCAGCTGTGCGTGCCGGCGTGGGACGAACAAAGCTCCAAGGCCTACCTGAGCGTGCTCTTCTGCACCAGTATCCTCGGGCCGGGCCTGGCCATCGGAGCCCTCTACGCGACTCTTGGCCGACTTTACTGGGTGTCTCAGACCCGGGCCCCGTGGGGTTCCGGCTCTAGTACTGCTTGCCCCGCCCGTGCCCCCAAACCCAAAGTCCTGCTCCTCATCTTGGGCATAGTGCTGGCCTTTTGGGCTTGCTTCCTGCCTTTCTGGATCTGGCAGCTTCTGCCTCTCTATAAGCCTGACATGCTGCGGACCGTACCGGTGGGCACTCAGGTGACGGTGAACCGGATCCTCACGGGACTGACCTACGGAAACTCTTGCGTGAATCCGTTCTTCTACACGCTACTGACTGGCAAGCGCAGACGCAATCGGCAAACGCTGACGTCGGCAAATCAGCTCAGCCGCAAGAGCAGCCCGCCGCAGTAGACACGATAATGTGAGCCTTCCTTTGTGTGCTTTCTGACTTAGACACACGTGAAAAAGAAGAGGTACTGAAAATTCATCTGTTTTTTTTTTTCTTCATTATTCTCAAAAGACACCAAAGATTTGTGAACTGCGCCAGGCAAATCGGAGCACTTTGTAAAAGAGTTTTGTATAAAGTTCGGAATGAAGAAGGTGGAAAATATTTGGGTTGTTTTTCGCCATGCGAAAATGACAATTTGAGTTACAATGAAAGAATTTATCAGCTGCTGAGTACAAATATTGCAAAAGCGTATCACTGTAGGCGAATGGGTATTATTATTGTTATTATTATCGTTGTTATTATCCCGAACCAAATCACCCAGCGTAGGAATGTCATTTTGTTTGACTGTTGATTTGTTGAATGAAAGTTTTGCATGCACGCACATTTCCAGTAAAAGAATTGATGCACTTCTGCTTGTTTTCTGAAAAATTAAATAAAAAAAAAATCTTTCTTTTGAAGCAATTTGCCGTTGTCAGCTCATCAGTATCTGTTTTTTTTTTCCTGAGGCATTTTGAGTCTTTTGTTTACTTCTTGTACATTTTAAATAGACTTTACGTTGCTAGGTTTGCTATTGCATGGCTCCAATTCCGACTGATGTTTATATTAACGCTTAATATAGCGCTCTAAATAAAGAGGATGCTTTCTGCCATTCACAGAGTCATTTGATCTCTTACGGGTTCAACTTAACACCACTGGGCACTTTACACCAGCCGGTTGTATTTTGCAAGCAAAGATTTGATTGACGTTTGTTTGGTTTGTGTGTACGTGTCAGCGTCAGGTCTTCTGTGTTTTTGCGCACACTCGCCGGCTGACGTTTGCGTATCTCCGTGCGGCAAGGCGCTCTCTGTATGCCCACCTGAAAGGCTGCACTGTGCTGAAGCGCAAACCCCGCTGCTCATTGACGCATGCACACGGGCAAATATTGTTGAACGGGAGAGGATGGGATGAAGGAGGATGGTGCTTTGCTCAGAGGAGCGGTGGGTGTTTTAAACAGTCCCTGCATGGCCCGATTTTTCAGATTGACAGTTGGACAGACCTTAAAAAATCTGGTAGAGACATTTGCTGCAAGGCCGTTTATTTTCTCCTCCAGACTTCATAATTCCTAATGAAAGCCATAAATGTCCACATTCAATGGAGCGGGAGCTAATATTAAGTAACCTTAAACGCATATATATATATATATATATATTTCTTTTTTTTTAACTCAAATCGAGTACGGATTAGTCGTGATTATTTTCCAGATGCTTTAGAATTTTCCGTGAAGTGTGTGATGTGTTATTCCCACAAAAGAAATCAAGATATTAGAATCTGTACTTGACTGGTGTATGGCAAAGCATTTTCTGAGACTATTGAGTGTTTTATTTTTGGATTTTTGAAGAAACGCATGCCATCATACTGAAATATACATTTAACAGGTGAGGTGCAGGAATGACTTTTGTCCACTTGGGGTCATCATATTGTATATGTGACTATGAGCATGTATGTGTATGGCTTTAAAGGGCGGGGCTTGGACTGGTGAGTGACGTGGGTGCCTTGGAATGAGACTGTGGATTTTGTTAGTTTATATGAACCTGTTAGCCATTCTGTATGTTCAAAAGCGATCAAAAAGTGCACCAGCCACCGTGTCCATTCTTGACCACAAAATATTCAAACTACCAATGCTAGGCTAATCACTATGTGCAGGGAAAACCAGTGTGAGACAATACAAATGAAAGTTTAAATTTGACACATATTCATGGGACCGTTTGCTACCATACAGTCGCGAGACGGATGATTTAGTCGAGGTTTTTATTGCATCATCAGCGCAATGTCATCGTTCATATTTGAGTGACACGCTGTATCTGGGTCATTGTGTTTTTCTTTCCCTCGCACACACCAGACAGTAAAACCATTAAGCTCCATTGACCGTTATCCGACATTCAATAACATAATAAGCGTTTTTTTTTCCATATTTGACCGAGTGATTTGATTACATTGCAAAATGAGCCTACTGAGAGACAGCTACCTGCTTAGGCCTCGGTTTTCGCAAACACTTGAACAAAAAGGTAAGGAAAGCAACTGAAAAGCCTCAAACGATATTCGTCGGAGTTTTTCCTGATACGTCGACAGCGCCGAGGCCTTTGTGCGCTCCAGGCATGTGTTTTCATTTACCTGGCTACCTCGCGGGGCGACGCTCCCACCGCACTGATCATGCGTGCTCCCGCCACAGGGGGTGCTCCTGACGGAGAGTTAATGTGATCTCCATGCAACTTTTGTGCTCAACTGCGGCTATCTCAGTGCATTCGTCCATTTGAAAGGAATGTCTTGTCCACAAAAACCGTACGAAAGGCAAGGATTTGTTTTTCCTCAGCAATAGTTTAGGAATTTGAAGCCAAACCCCAAACACTACGTTTTCACAAAACTATATTTACAATCAAGTACACTTTTTAACTTTTACTCAAACCAGTTACTGTATTTTTTTCCTCCTCTGTCAAAAAGTCAGAAGACGGACAGTGTTGTTTTTTTGTGAAGGCCGTCTGACAATGACAGCCGAGCACGGTGCTGATGTCGACACGCATGTGTGCGTTACAAAAACTCAACATATCAGATGATAACAATCCTCCCGTGAGTCTGCTGGGATGACTGGGTGTTTGATAAACTTCAAATAAGCACCGTTTGCCCAAGCTGACCGAATGGATGGAAAATATTGTGTCGGTTGGCAGGACGGCCCATCTATAAACTTTGCCAGTGTTGGTAGTGGGC
The DNA here is from genome assembly GCF_033458585.1 of Syngnathus typhle. Lineage (NCBI taxonomy): Eukaryota > Metazoa > Chordata > Actinopteri > Syngnathiformes > Syngnathidae > Syngnathus > Syngnathus typhle. The sequence goes on along the minus strand of NC_083747.1, from coordinate 10,907,306 downwards.
GGCCCGATCCAATCATAACCCTTGTTCTGCAGGACGACAGAAGCCTCTGATTTCATCCCGAGATAGCAACCTGCGTTTTTAGCGCCTCGCGGGGAATAGGAGAGGACAAAAAGCGGCGAGTGGGAACGTCGCTGAGCTCTACCTGAGGATTTCATACATCCAACAGATGTCCGTTTCCTGGAACCGGCGAGCATCTTTTCCATCCCTTGGCCCCGCCTGCCGGGCCCTCCTCCTGACCAGTGATCGTGCCTGCTCGCAGGTGCCCCTCCCCTGGGCAGCCCGTTCAGGAAAGCACCCCGCCGGGCAGACGAGACGAGGCCACGGCCCGGGCCAAGATCCCGCTGTGAGCTGTATAAGAGGCTCCCATTCTCTGCAGACGTACACCGAAAAGTTTCCCGCAGCACTCACTTTGCTGCCTGCGAAAACTCGATCCCGCCATATGTTTTCCCTTTTTCGCTGACCCTCCACGTTTCCTGCATATACGCTTCGCAGATTAATATGGCTTTAAGCATTGCATCATATAAAAATAAAACAGGCTCAGTTTACGCTCTGACAAATCTGAAAAATGGAACACATTGGCTAGTGTGGCCGTGAAAAATGGCCGTTATGCCAACATCAGTAAAACAGTCCTGTGTGTGGCCAAAAAAAAACCTTGGCTATGAGCAGTTTACATAAAGAGTATCTCACGAGACTATTAAAGGACTTCTAGAATTTTGTTCTTGAGTTGCGAGGGCAGAATGTGGCAGCAGATTGGTAATTAGAAATATTTAAGTAACGAATATTTAAAGATAAAATAGTTCACAAAAGTATGTATTGTCTATCTTCTGCAAAAAACAACTAATATTACTGCAGCGTCCTGACTCACTTTGGTGTGAAACTCTTCTTGGTGGAATATACACTACACTGACCCCTGGTGGCCTGGGTGCACCATTGTACGTCAATTTGGAATATTAAAAGTTACAGCGTAGTACATACGATCCTTGGAATGGCTTATTTCCATTTACTTATTCTGCACGGGAAAATGGTTTTGGATCAAATGTGTTGTGCTTGACCTTCTTGTAATTGCTGGTTTGACAGCAAACACAGAAGCCACGGCTGCCCACAGTGTTTCTTTGTTTTACTCAATGCGACCCCGCGGTGAGGCGCCCTCCTCACCATCACGTCCGGTGACTTCGCACGTCGCCGTCAGCGGCCAGGATCAGGCGAGGCCTTGGCTTGTGAGCCAGAGAGGCCGGAGGTTACATCAACCGACATACGTATTACGGTTCGCACCTGGGCTCGTACTAGCAAAGACAGTAAATATGACACGTCTGCTCTTTTCTGCCTCCTCCTCCCTCTTGCACGTAAACAGACGTTTGAGTCAAGTCAGGCTTCGAGGTTGCCCTGAACTCTGACCTCGTGACACTTCGCTCATGTGAACACCATGGGTGAGCATGCAGAAGACACTCCAAAGTCTCTTCAAAGGCACGTTGTTACAACTAGATTGCAGATGGTACCAAAGAAGAGAAGAGAGAGTTTGGCAAGAGCCAGGAGCAGATTACGTCAAGAAACTTAACTGGGATGGAATTACAAAATAATAAAACAACTGGTGTCAGAATTCAAGTGTTGCGCAAACGTACCTCGACTCCTTCCAAATGTTGTGGACTGCAGCTCAAGCTCAACCGTGCTGCATAAAAAAACCGAGAAAAATAAATAAAAACCAAATCTCCAAAATCGAACAGGTGAGCGCCACCATGTTGAAAAACAAGCTTGACGTTGGCGCCCTCTAGCGGCGACTATTAGTAACAACCCACAGACCTGAGCCGGAAACGTCTTTTCGGTTAGCTTAGCGTCAGCGAGTGTCTCTCATACGTGTGCGAAATATAGCAAAAGAAAAGCCTCGCGTGTGTTTTTACACAGCGAAAGAGGAACTTTTAAGGACCTATATGTCATTTGGTGGAAGTCAAAACGGCGGGTGAGTAACCGTTCGTGCGATCCCAATCTATTGGCCTCGGTCGTTTATAACCCGGGCTCGCTAGTTTACGTAATCATGGAGGACTCTCACTGCGCATTAGCTCTTTGTAGTTAGCCACATTCTCATAAAACGCGCTAAATAGCATTTACATCTCTTAAAACCCGCAATCATGCTACTGCAAGCTCTAATCATGTGATCCTTCGATCTGGCTGTTAATTCATAATTGCTATGTTATTGTCTACACAGCCGCCGCGCTAGCAAATGGGACCAGCCAGGTCCCGGTTGTGGGGGACCGGGGGAGGCTGAGTCGGCCCCTACCGGGGCTCTGGACGCCGCCGCCGCTGTGGCCGCCAAGATTAACGCCATGCTGGTAGCCAAGGGCAAGCTCAAGCCCTCGCAGATCGGCACACCTGGGCCCGTTGAAAAGGTAAACCATAAATACTGCTGCAAGGAATGTTTTCTCAAATATGAGCTTGTCCAACTTGCTCCGCTAATGAGTTTAGTTTGACATTGTTAGAAGTAGTCATTTAATCACAGGGTTGGAGTTGGCAGTGCTTTAAAACGGCTTTGCTTTGTAGTTATTGCTGGAGGCAGTTGAGAATGCAGACTTTCAATCGCTTATGGTGCCTGAGCGGATGAGATGAGAGTGAGCCGATTGAGGAGCATTTCAAACTCTCATTTGTTCACGTTTGTTGTTGTTGTTGTTTTTCTTTGACATGCACGCACAACAATGAGTAGGCCTGTCACAATAAAAAATGTACACATGATTCTTTCCTTGACAGGTTCTGGGCATTGGGAAACCTCAGGTGGCAGCCAAGGCGAAAGACGACCTAGTGGTGGCGGAGGTCGAGATCAATGACGTCCCGATCACATGCCGGAATCTCCTGACGCGAGGACAAACACAAGATGAGGTCAGTTTGGATGAACGTTATTCTTTCAGTCAACGGCATCCAAAAGCAAGATGAGAAATCTGTTCTAAGAAGCGATGGACTCTTTGTTTCCAGATCAGCAAAGTGAGCAGCGCTGCCGTATCCACCAGAGGACGCTACATGACTGCGGAGGAGAAGGGCAAAGCGCCACCCGGGTGACTCGCTCGTCTCCCTTTGGCACTGTCAGGCTTTTTATTTTATGATGTATGTCTAAACACGACCTCTGTGCTCTTTCCTCCCAGGGAGCGGCCTCTGTATCTGCACGTTCAGGGACAGACGCGGGAGCTTGTGGACCGTCAGTACTCTTAAAATGTCTTCTTTTAATTCCTCAGTGGGCTCTGATTTTTGACACGTTTGTTCGTCTGTGCTTTCAGGGGCTGTAAACAAAATCAAGGAGATCATCACCAACGGGGTTGTGAAAGCAGCGACCGCCTCGTCCTCAGTGTCCTCGTCCTTCTCTTCCGTCGCGCCTGCAGTGACGGTTTATCAGCAAGCACCTCCACCCTCGCTACCACCGATGACACATCATAAGCCGCACTTCCAGGGCGGGGTAAGATGATCTAAACCTCCAAAGTTCTGCAATGCTAATTGACCGCAAGATGTTTCTCAAATGAACTTTTCCAGATGCACTATGTTCAAGATAAGATCTTTGTGGGGCTGGAGCACGCCATCCCAGGCTTTGCCGTCAAAGAGCGCGTGGAGGGTCCTAACTGCTCATACCTGCAGCACATTCAGGGCGAGACTGGAGCCAAAGTCTTCCTCAGGGGGAAAGGCTCGGGCTGCCTGGAGCCTACGTCCGGACGAGAGGCCTTTGAGCCCATGTATATCTACATCAGGTGGGGCCGACTCAAGATCCGAGAGGGGGCGGGGGGCTCTCTTGGGACAGAATTGCTCCCTTGTTCTCTGCTTTTTGAGCTCACTCTGTCTCCAATGTTCCTCTGCAGCCATCCCAAACCAGAAGGTCTTGCAGCAGCCAAAACATTGTGTCAAAACTTGCTTCAAACTGTGAGTAGCACCTTCAGGCACTGTTGTACACATCAGCATCTGAGGTTTTAGCTTCTCTTCTCAGGTCCATGCAGAGTATTCTCGTTTCCTCTCTCAAATGAGCTCAATGATGCCTTCACAACAAGGTACGTTCTCTGAACGGAATTGAATCATTTCTTACATTTAGCTGGAACCTCTCCATCTTGTATTACTTGAAATTGTACAAGCCAGCCATTCTGAGGCCCTCTTCTCCTTCCAGGCTTCGCACAGCCCCTGGTGATGAACGGGATGCCCCCGCAGCCCCCCTACTATCCGCCAGCCGGCTTCCAGCCGGGCTACCCCATGCCGGTGCCCCCACCCCAGAACCAGCCCCCACCCATGCCCTTTTCCGTGCCGCCTCCCATGCCCCCACCTGTACCACCCAAGGTTGTCCTCCCTCAGTTCCCGCCCACCCCGGTGCCACCACCACCGCCTCCAAATCTAGCCCCGCCCCTGTGTCCGGCACCTCCTGTTTCCGCTCCTCTTCCGGTATCTGTTCCGCCACCCGTTCTTCCACCTGTTCCAGTTCTTCCTCCTGCTCCAGTTCCTCCTCCGGCTTCTGTGGTTCAGGTACCCATTGGCAATAATTGTGATCGTAATAATGGACGGCATGATGGCAAATGACATCCTATCAGTCATTCAGTGAAAATGTCACATGTAAACATTCACTAAATCCCGAGTGCATATATATTTTGTGGTTTTCTTTTGTACATACAGCATATAACGGAAACTCGATATGGATTTGTGGCTGCAAACAAACGTGTTTCTTTTCTCGGTGCAGGCGGTACCTCCGATGTCCTATGCTCCGCCGGCTGTGGCGCCGCTCAAAGGCCCACCTCCTCCATCCGTGACGGCCAATCCGGCGCAGAAAAGACGCTTCACAGAGGAAGTGCCCGACGAACGTGACAGCGGCCTGCTTGGCTATCAGGTGAACAACATGCACGTCAGTCATTATTTTTTACTTGCTTCAAGCAGTTGGCCACTGCCAGCTGTGACATAAAACAAAAGAATTAAAAGTTGCTTGAGATCAAAGAGTTCAACCTCGTATAGTTTTAGCGAACAAAACAGCTAGCTTAATGCTAGAATATAATGTGAAAGACTATCGACGGGCTAACAGAAAGTAGCATCCTTTTGTCAATTTTGTTTTCCGGTTTACCAATGCTGGTGTAGGAAGCGTGTCTTTTTTTTCTTTTCCCTACATGATTAGTGGCATGAAGGAGATTTTTTTTTATTTGATTATTTTTTTAATGATAGGCTGAAAGTGTCTCAAAATTGTGACCCATAAAAAAGTTGGTCAAACACTTGGTAAGAAATAGAAAAAAAAAGTGACACTTGATACTGTGGCCAGGAGAATCAAGTGAAGAATGTCTGCTAATGGCACCTGTGTGTCTTTCTGCTCATAGCATGGACCCATTCATATGACTAATTTAGGTGCAGGCTTCTCCGCGGGCAGCTCCGAGACTGCAGGACCCCCACTTTCGAGTTCCTCTGGCCCAACGACTGAGAGGGACGGGTACGCAGGGTCATTTCTCGATACATTTTATAATATTCTGTCCTCGTATGTTATGTTACTCAACTTTTTGTGTGCCATTCATTTTTAGTTTTTACATTTTATTATTGTTTTCATTTTTTTTTTTGTCTATTTTTTTATTTTTACAGTACAGTGATCCCTCGTTCATCCCGGGACTTACGTGCCAGACCCACCGGAGATAGGTGAAAATCTGCAACATCATTTAAAAAAAAATACATCGATATTTTGAAATAGTTCTCCTGCACACGTTGGTAGATAAACAACCATATTGTAAATGTATGAAATGTTTTGTAGCGCAAGCCTTAAAATAATTGCCCATATAATGTGATTACATTGGAAACCTACCTTATTACAAATGATGTAATGGGGGATTGCTGTACTGTGTAGTTTAACAGTACAGATGTACTTTTATTTCACTTGTTTTTCTTCACCTTCACCCAACCATTAATCGTTTTAATACGATTCAAAGTAACATGTTTTATATTGTTTGTTTGTTGATTTTAGCACAACTGAAGTGCAAACAACACTGCCCAATTTTTATTTAACATTATTTTAAACAATATGAAATACTAAGTGTCGGTTTGTTTGTTCCTTCAGTAGGCAGCTAATGCCTCCACCGCCGTTGCCCGTAAATGGCGTGAGACCCAAGATGGAGGAGAGAAGGCCGCCGCAAGGCCCCGTGGGTAAGTACCGTACGTCGCATTGACCGGCAGCAAAAGTGGAACGCGCCTCTCCTCGCAATTTTAGCAGCAATCCACTTAGACGTAAACTAAAATGTCTCCTATGGATTTGACGACTCTTCCAGGATTCCGCCGCAGTGACTAAAAAGCGCCAAATAGTTGAAGTGGAGCCTTTTATCCAGTGTCTTGTCCCGTTCTGATGACATCATCAATTTGCAGTGTTGACCTCCCTCACTAACGAGCGTCTCTCCTGTTTTTGTGTTTTCTCTTTTTTTCTCTGTTTTTCCTCTCTTCCATGTCATCCCCGGGGGGGCGGGGGGTTGCTGACCACTTGTCACGTGACGCCTGTCCTGCCGCTGCATTGGACGCCCCCCACCGACCAATGGCGGTTCTGGGATGACCCGCCCATCTTCCGCCGAACTAATCTGTTTCTTCCAATTTGGATTGTGTCGAATCGCTGTTGCCATGTTTTGTTTTTGCGCTTTTGTCTTTCTCTCTCTCTCCCTCCCCTCCCCCAAATGTGTGTCCTCCCACCCTGCTTCCTCTAGCTGAACCTGTTGCAAAGAGGCTAAAAACGGGCTTGGTGGCATACGCTGGCGACTCCTCAGACGAAGAGGAAGAGCACCCGAGCTCCAAAGCCTCAGGGTCAGGTAACCCCGGAGGCTCGCCTTCTACCTCCTTAGACTGGATACAGGGGTACCGCTGCCCGCCCCCGCCGCCCCCTCGGGCTAAAACGCAGCCGCAGCAGCAGTCTATGCCCTTCTGGATGGCGCCGTGAAAGTTCCGCACGGATAATTCGTAGCTTTGGGTTTAGCTCAAGTAAGCAAATTTGTGATTTCTGCACTTGTACAGCGTAAACCTTTTAGGACTGACACTTTGCAAAGCTGCGGAGCTATGCCAGATTGATTTTGGAAAAACTGTGAATTCGGAATATATTGTCTTTGTGATCATAATAAAAGAAAAAAAATACTTTGACCATTACCTTTAATTTCATCCACATTGTCCTCTGGACAAAATCTTTTTTTTTTTTTGTAGAGATTGTATTGGACTAAAGTGAAATTATTTAACTGTTGTTTTTTGGAAATAAAATGTCATAAATTGCAATATGTCTTTAGTTTTTTTTTGCTACATCAAAATCTGAATAAATAACCCCCCCAAATTCACTAGAACAGAGACTGATCGTGTGAATCCATGGGTGCCATCAGATCATCTCGATGTCTGTCTGCCTTGGAGTATTTTCCTTGTTGTACTGAGCAATGCGAGCCTCCATTTCTGGTCGGAAATGGCGTATCAGTCCCTGTGTGGAGGACAAAATTTGCAATGAATCCTTTCTTGTTCGCTTGACTGTTGTGTTGATGAGCTCACCTGCACGGGCCAAGCCGCTCCGTCCCCGAGGGCGCAGATGGTGTGTCCTTCTATCTGCTTGCTCAGCTCCCAGATCATGTCGATCTCGGAAACCGCCGCCTCTCCTTTCGCAAATCTCCACATCATTGCGTTCATCCAGTCTACCCCTGAAAAGCATTTCACAAAGAGCACTTTCCCAGCCATTTCTTGAACGCGGTACGAGTACCAATTTTTGGATGCTCACCCTCTCGGCAAGGCGTGCATTGACCGCAGCTCTCGTGCTTGTAGAACTCGATCAATCGTGCGATGGCTCGAATCACGTCAGTCCGCAAGGACAAATCAAAAGCTTGACAGTAGTTCGAAAAGATTTTACGTATTTTTTTTTCATCTCTACTATTTACCGACTTATCCATGACGATGATGGCGGCCGTGCCCAGGGCGCTTTCTGCGCGTACCAGGTCGTCAAAATCCATCAAGACTTCATCGCACACGCGCCGAGGGATGATGGGAGTGGAGGACCCCCCGGGGATCACCCCTAAGAGATTGTCCCAGCCACCCCTTACTCCTCCTGTGACAGCGCACACGTCAAATACAAAACACGGACCAGTGGAACGTACGCATACACACCAGCGTGCCGCTCTATCAGCTCTCTCAGTGGAATGGACATCTCCTCCTCCACCGTGCATGGTGTGTTCACGTGACCCGAGATATTGAACAGTTTGGTTCCAGAGTTCCTCTCCCTTCCGAAGCTGGCGAACCACGCTCCGCCCCTACGGCAGATGGCAGGTGCCACGGCAACTGTCTCTACGTTGGAAACAGTCGTTGGGCACCCAAACACTCCTATGTAAAAGACAAACAAAAACATACACCTCAGTCCACTAGGGCAGCTGATGTCCCGACTTGGCGGCCATTTTGGTAGGGGCGAAATTGTGGTGGTGTGTGGTGAGCTCACCTATGTCGGCAGGAAAGGGAGGCTTGAGTCTCGGCTTTCCTTGTTTGCCTTCCAGTGACTCGATGAGGGCCGTCTCTTCTCCGCATATGTAAGCGCCGGCCCCCCGCATCACAAAGACGTCGAAGTCATACCCTGAACCACACGCGTTCTTCCCGATCAGCCCCGCTTGGTAGGCCTCACTGATGGCCATCTGCGTCAAGATGCGTAGATTCAAAATGTTGTTTTTCTAACGGCCCCAAATGACAGCGTGCATACCTGCACGTTAGACGACTCATTGTAGAACTCTCCTCTGATGTAGATGTACGCAGCACGGGCGCTCATGGCTCTTCCGGCCAGCAGGCAACCCTCCAGCAACTTGTGAGGGTCGTGACGCATGATCTCACGGTCTTTGCACGTGCCCGGCTCACCCTCGTCAGCGTTCACCACCAAGTACTTAGGCCTACAAGTGTTCAGACATGGATCATCACCATTATGCATGCTCAGTGGCGGTTGGTTTCTGGCTTACCTGCCATCACTCGGTTTGTTCATGAAGCTCCACTTCATGCCACTGGGGAAGCCCGCCCCTCCTCGCCCCCTCAGGCCGGACGTCTTCACCTCGTTGATGATCCAGTCGGGTCCCTTCAAGAGGATCTCCTTGGTCTTGTACCAGTCCCCTCGCTCCAGGGCCCCCTTAAGCCTGAAGCACCGAGTAGAAGACAAAGAACAAAAGTGACGAGGGCTCTCTATGAACATCATCAAATGGTCAGTGCGTTCACCTCCAGTCATGTCGGCCGTACAAGTTAGTGAAGATTCGATCTTCATCGCTCAGAGGACCAAACTTAGTCTTTGCTATCTGCTGCTCACGCGTAGAAAGAAATAGGGAACAAAAATGCATATTTGATTAACTTGTTTTGTTTTAATAAACTACATATTGTTAAAAACAATCACCCGCCATAAAGTTAGGTACAACGGCACAATGCAATCAATCTTATTTGAATATCTTTATTGTATCCAATTAATATTTTAATGTATTCATCGCGACCTCTTGTGGTGTGTGATTCCTGGCCACTAGGGGGCAGTATAGTCTTGAAAACAACGCAAGACTCAGAAATACCAAGTGACTCCAACTGGATTAGTTGTTTTGTCACAGAGGCTAAATAAATGCAGTAAAGTATCTATGTAGAGGAAGTTTAAGCATTTGTGGATGAAAATGAGTCTGCAATAAAGATGAAGGAAAAAGTGGCGCATACTCAAGTGTGCAAAATGGCAACATGCAATGTCGTCATAAAAACAATCGATTTTGGATCGCGTGTGACTGTCTACCTGAGGTTTAGCGGCAGTACAGTAGGTGGTGTATGGAGGTAGGTGACGCCGCAAGATGATCCACAAGCTCCGGCCCGTCAGCATCCTCAAGTCAAACTTGTTCCGTGTGACTGTTTTCCTTTTCACGTTACTTCACCAAACAAGAAAAAACTAGGGGGCAATCAAAAAAATCAGTGGACGAGTGAGTCTCCTGCTTCATTAATTTAATGGGATTAAAGAGGTACGTACGTCACTTCCGGGCTCACGCTCATGAGCGTAGACAACGTTAAGTGCACGTCATCAATAAAATACCAAGCAATATTATTTTCTCTTTTTGAAAAAGAATTAAAGTTATCTGCATTTCCCACCTGAAAACTCGATGAGCACATGTCGCAAATTTTGTTTTATTATCATTGAGTTAATCACATCACAGAGACGGCGCTAAGAATACAAGATCATGAGCACATTGCTCACAAAAAGTTAGGGATGGTTGGCTTTTGAGTGAAATTTTAGGATGAAGCTTGTTGCACGTCAAATGAGTCCTATGTTCATTTAAATAGTCTCCTTGTTTGGATTGACTTTCTCTCTGCTCACCAAGTGCGTGCGCAGTCTCTTTTCTATTTTGCCACAAGATGGCAGCAATGCACTTCGAACAGACAAGGTTGCACACAATCATGACCTGATCCATGAATGACTGTATTGTGTAGGAATTAACACACTTGGCTAGTAAAGGTGCCAGCGCCTTCTTAAATTCTGCGCAAAAGCCAAACATCCCCAACCTTTTGTGTATCTGAAGTGCATTAACACAATAACACCACGTCGCTTCTCTACCGACAGATGTGATGCCTTGTCACATTAAAATATCGGGTATAAAAATATCTTTTTGCCATTTATTAATGGCATTTGCGAAAACCATCAAAAAGAGAGAAAATGAGAGTGTAAAACAGAAAACGAAGAAACAAAATGTCTGTGACACGCAAACACTTCTAACGGTGAGATCAAAATGTCGTATCTCGTTTCTACGTGGCTCCTCAGGCACCTTGAAGCGACCGACGGCTAACATAAGATGCGAGGTGGGAGCGGCCACGGGCCTCCCTGGCAGCGGTCCCCCGCCGGAACCCAAGAGTCAGCGCGCAGGGGGCCGAGCGGCTCAGATGAGTAGCGACGGCGTTGGCTTCTTGCCTGGCCACGCTTCTTTGGCGTACTTCTTTTTGCGCGGTTCGTTGAGGGTCTCTGGGAGGTAGGGCACCGCGACCGGGGTGGGCTTGAGGGTGACGGGGCGCCGGGGAGCCTCGGGGGCCAGGTCCACCTCCGGAGCCGGGTTGGGGAAAGGCAAGGGGAGGCCGCCCTGCATCGAGGCGCCGCCCGGGGCTCCTATAGGTTGGGTCTCGTGGCTGGTGGGGGGCAGGTCGCCGTAGAGACCGCCGCCAAGCGAGTAACTGTGCATGCGTTTGGAGGGGAAGTCGTCCAGCACCAACGTGTTGTGGCCTTCTGAGCGACGTTTCTGCTAGGTGAGCACAACCACGACATTTAAAATGTCAGCTTCTCTTTTTTAAACTGTAATGACGGTTCGCTGTACAAGGGAAGACAACCGGGCCAGATGAATGATACAACCAAGAAAGTTTGTTACCTTGATGGGGACGACGGCCGTCTGCACCATGTTCCTAAAGCGTCCCACCGAGGGGTCGATGTCCTCTGTGAACGGAAAACCTCCTTTCAGTTAACTTTTACTTTATTCCAAACACACTGGAGTCTTGTAAATAACTTTAGAGGTGTACCCGGATTGATGATGGAGTCTTCGTCATTGAAGGTGACACGCGAGTTCCTCCTCTTCCTCTTGGGCCTCTGGATGTCAAGGTTGCCTTCCTCGATGGTCAGGGTGGAGATGCGCTTGTTGTGGGCTGTGTTGAACTCAGTCAAGTTCTGGTGGAGAGATGCCAGGCTGGTGAAATACAAGCGGAACCCAAAACCTTTCATGACAAATAAACCCACCTCCAGCTCCGTCTCCTCCTCAGGAAGACCGAGAAGCCCTTTGAGCTCATCCTCGTCTCCGATTTTAATTTCCCCGGTGCCTCCCTGGCTTTGCGGCTTCTCTCGGATGGTGTAGGTGCGCGTGGACGCCCCGAAAGACAGAGTGGAGTCGATGGGAACCTGCTGAGGCTTGTGCGGCTCGAGGCGGATGTGCCCAAGGAAAGTACCGTGTGCTGCATTGGGGAGATGATGGGGAGGATTTATTTCATTGTGGATTAAAAGGAAAGCATGCACACTTTGAACTTCTGTCTACAAACCTAATCATCTTTTTGGTCAAATAACAACACAAAAGGGCACTTACTGCTGTTGAGGTCGATGAGAAAGAGCCTCTTCAAGTGTTTGTGATAGACCAGGGCGGCATGAACGCGCGAGCACGACTGATGGTCGATGGTAAAGTCGCACCAGTCCGGGTTCCTGCCGAACAAGTAGAACTTCTTTTCGTCTATGATTAGTTTCTGGAAAAGAAAAAAAAGCAAGCAAGCCCCATGTAAGGGGGGACATTGTCCTGTCAACAACCTGCGGTCCACCAGGTGTGCCTCTGGGACATAACTCAACAGTGGCACTCCCCACTGAGAAGCTTAAATATATCAGGGCTTGGTATTGCTCTCGCACCGTTCGGAAGCCGTGCAGCCATGGAGATTGAGGCCAGCGTGCAAAACAGCTGGGACTCACTGGGCTGACGGGCTTGTATCTGGTGCAATTCAATCCAATGCGAAACACAATAACGCTGTGAAAATCAAGGTAACTTTAGAATCGAATCAATACTCCCCCCCCTAAACTAAGCTTCAGGAGCATGGAAACAAAACGAAAATGTCCCAGGGAGTAATTATAAGAGTAGTTTCATATTAGTCTTACCTCGATCAGTTTGTCTCCCTTCATCACATCGAGGTGGAGACCGACTGGTGGTTTCCCTCCCCTGAAATTGAGCACATCTTAAACTAGATATCATTTTTAGAAACGCAAGCGATTTCTGTTCATCATTGTGTCAATAAAGTGCCTTTAGTATTAATATAATCATTATTTTCACATGCGATCGACAACGCAAGCTGGTTAGCATCGGCAATGTGGTACTGCTAGCACCTCTGGCAAAATAAAACACAAAATGGCATTCCCTAGACGGGGTTTCTCCAACTTTGTGAACACTTGACGTCTTTTCAGTGCACCGCCGATTGTATCGCGCCCCGACGTAACACGACAAGGTATTGCAATTTCTCACCATGATGGACAATCGAATGGAGGGGCCTCTGTAGTGGTTTTAGTCGCCATCTTGGCCTCATCGTTTCAAAGCCGCGGTGGGTGCTGGGTAATGCAGGAGTACGGGGAATCTTGGGAATTGTAGTTCTAAAAACACTGAAAATAAATAAGTAAATAAATAAATAAATAAATATATTCAATTATATAAATCATGTGTAGTAATAAAACTATTTATTTACTATATTATTATTATATCTTTTTATTATTTACTATATTAATAAAACGTAAATTCTGCAATATTGTAACTTTTTTTTATTGGAATAAACAAAAGCAACATTATTCCCGTGAGACTTATTTTCCTTTCATGCAGCGTTCGTAGTGACTTATGAGAACAAAAGTTGTTGTGGTTGACATGTTATCACTCAAATGTCAGCTGAAAACACTCAGGGAGATGGAGAATCTTTCACAACACACTTGCAATAATGTTGAAATATCGTCTTAGCTCCCAAAATTGATTTTTCTCTCCTTCTGTTTGTTGTACGTGATTCAATGCAATGCAATGCGGATGAGTGACAGATGGTATCAATCCGCACCAGCTCCCTCAAAAGTCGTAATTGTCTTGTGTTCTGAAGAATGGCACATAAATAACGAATGCTGTGCTCTTCTTTGTGGAGGTTTGTTTGCTGGTCTTGAATCATTGATCTGCAGAAGAAGTGAAGGCTTGTGCTTTTAATCCGACATCAGCAGATAGACAGAATGACGCCTATTTTAGCTTATTTTATTTGATCTTATCTTAGCGGATTGTATTATAGTTCATTGTAATGTAATCCTTGTTTAGTTTAATATCATCCCTTAATTGGGCTCTGAATAAAAAGAAAGTCTGTAGACATCCTGAAAATGAGCCCACAATGTCTACTTCAAACCAAGATGACAGACTTCCTTGTTTTCTCTTATAATAAGCATAACTTGAAACTTTTTTGTGGCTCTACTTGCGATAGACAAACCTGTCAAAATTTCATGTTACTAAGTGAAACTGTCATGAGGAGGTGAATTTTCCAATGCAAATTTTAGAAAGTAAGGGCTTCAAGTCTTGTTCGCCTGTCCTCTGCTGTCAATCACGGATGCAGCAGACGCTCAAGTGACAGCTATGGGGAAAGGGGGCGGGCAGATGAAGGAATTATACATGAAGATGGAAAATTCCGAGGAGACGAGGGCTGACATTTGTCATGTGTTGGCATCTCATGGGTCGGGGGGAGTGACTTGCAATGACGTTGAGGCATTTTCAAACTCAACTATGAACACAAAGTATATTTGCAGACTCAACTCACGATACTAACTAACACTTATTTTTGATCGCCACAATTTTATCCGTTGTGATCTGTTATGGTTAACCAAAATATTTAAAACATCTTAAGAGTTGACTTCCTGCCTTCATGAGAATGATGCGGAATGTTTTTACGCAAGCATAGTTTTTCTGATTCCAATTTGTTGTATTAAATACTCAAAGACAAGGTTAGTTAGATTTTATTTATCAACGGCAATCATTTACAAGAACCAAGTAGACGGAATTCCATTGTGGCCATTTTTTTCTTGACAAGGCCACACATACTCTTCCCTGTGTGGCTTCGTATTCACATGCTTGAAAAAAATAACTGTGCGCTTTAACCCTCATTTGAACTCACAAATTCTCTCACAATATTGTGAAAAATACAGTAGCGTAGTAGACTTAAGTCTTCATTAAAAAGAGAGAGGTTTTATTCCCATAATGTTTTTGTGAGTCACAGTAACATTTTGTCCAGTTTTGACATAAGTGTAGCAAATAATATGGGCATGATTTGAATAAAATGTGTCCCCCCCCCCAAAAAAAAAAGTTAAATAAAGTATAGTTTTAACATGAACACATAAATACTGTACATGCTTATATACATACATCTGTACATGTATACATTCATATATACATTTATATACAGATCAGCTCATATTCACCGAGTCCAAGCGCGGTCAACAGAGGAGGATCTTGATGAAGGCCTTGCGGAACTCCACGTTGAAGGTGGTGTAGATGACAGGGTTGACGGCACTGTTGAGGTAACCCAGCCACGTGACGGCGCTGTACAATGAAGGAGAGATGCAGCAAGTGGCGCAGTGAGCCTTCAGGACATGTGTCAAGAAGAAGGGCAGCCAGCAGATGATGAACACGCCTGCAAGGAAAAAAAGGAGCGACATACGGTTCGATTCTTTTATTTATTTCGAAGCCCAATTAATTTTAAATGTGCGACGGGGTGGCTCACCGAGCACAATGGCAAGCATTTGTGTGGCCTTCCTCTCCTTCTGCTGCGACATCCTGCCTCTGGACCGCTCCTTGGTTACGCGGGCCGCCCAGCCGCCAGTGCCGTGCTCCCGCCAGCCCTGGCGGCCCCTCATGCCGTCCTCTAGCGTGGGGGGGCGGGGCATCAAAGCCGACCGCGTCACCGTACACGGGAGGGTCGGAGCTGGCTCCACCGAGACGGACAGCGAGACGGTGCCCCGTCCCGGGCGCGACGAGGACGTCTGGCCGGCGGGTGGAGCGGTTGGACTCTGTTCGGGCTGAGGTAGGAAGTGAGCCCGTTCCGGTTCCAGGGGGTGCACCACTGCCTCTTTCACCAGCGTCTACAACAACAAAGTTGTATAAAATAACCTCCGGGAGAACTATTTGAATTAAAATAACCTTAAAATTAACAAAGCCTTAAAACTCACCACTCGCTTGCGTTGGGGGGCCGCGGTGGAGGGTCTCAGGATCAAAGCGCACAGTTTCACGTCCTCTGGCTGTGTACATTTATTCTGGAAAACAGGGATTGAAATCTTTAATAATTTTCTCTTCGTCAGTTTCACAATCATTTCTTGTGTGGGAATTTACTTGCAAACAATCCCAAACCATAACACTGAGCCCATACCAAAAAGTTTTCAGCTTTAAATTGTAGCTCATTCCTTGCACATAGTACCCCCCCCCAGGACCATTTTTGTGGTTTTTCCCATAAACACAACTAACAAAATGGGCCCCAAAACAAAAATTCCCCGGTGGAGGTAACAGGCATTTTTATGGCTACCTTCCTGTGCCGCTGCGGCTCTTCGGGCCCTCTGTGCTTTCCGGGGGGCGCGGTGCGTCGGCCGCGCCTGCGCAGAACCACGCAGATCTGCGCGTACACCAGCAGGGTGACGATGAAGGGCACGTAGAAAGACGCCACTGACGAGTACACCACAAAGGCCGGGTCGGCGAAGCTACATGTGGTGCCTTCGCGGTCCGCTGGAGGAAAGGACAAAACAAAACAGCCATCAGTCATCTCTTTTCATTCCGATGCTCAAACTTTGCACACAAAATCAAATATTTTGTAGTGACATCATGAAATCTATTTCTGATTGGCGTTAGCACATCGGGCCTGTACATATCAAAGCGTCCTCAAAAGCAAGAGAGTTGATGTTTTTGTGTGTTACCGGTGTTGTTGAGTCCAAAAAGCAACGGGCAGGAGATGGCGAAAGAGAGGAACCATACGGCGGCGATCATCAGCGCCACCCTCCTCCTGGAGCTGTAACGCGTGTTGTACAACAAGGGCATGGCCACCGCCGTGTACCTGCAGCACAAGTGTCCCTTTTTAAAAATCCCGTAAGGTACGTATCAAAACGTGAAGAGATTTTCACCCTGAGTAACTTGTAATAAATTGATTTGATAAAAGGTGTGCTTGGGAGCGGACCTGTCGATGCTGATGGCACACAAATTGAGGATGCTGGCAGTGCACATCATCACGTCGAGAGTCAGCAGGATGTCGCAGTGGATCAGACTGAAGCGCCACTCGCCCACCACCTTCAACCCCGGCCCCCCAAACACATGATTAACCTACCTCCACAAATGCTCTACACTGATGTCCAAGACAAAGTATAATCAATCCATCCGCTGCCGGTACTATTACTATTAATTTGCCCCTCAACAAGAATACTAGTTGCCAAGATAATTCGCTTTAATGGAGCTCCAATGACAATGGCCCCTCAAAAATAATTGCTTTCGATGGAAGAACATCCGTCTTTCAATTTTCTCTTCTCATTACATTGTCGTGCGAGCTGGAGCAAAACAATTTGGGCCACAGTCTGTCGCCTGGCCAATTATAGAACACATGAAGACATGCAAACATCAATTTTCTACAGCCGCTGTTGCCACCTTTTACATTTACAGTCTTTAGAAGTCATTTAAAGTCTTAAAGTTTGGCTTCTGTCTGCTTAGCATAATGGACTAGGCCAAGATAAAAGCAAGACGAAAACTGTGAGTGAGTCTTAGCCATCCTACCTCCAGGTAGACACCCCAGGGCATGACCAGGGTGGCCAGTAGCAGGTCAGACACAGCCAGTGAAACAATAAGGTAATTGGTGGTAGTCTGCAGTGCTCGTTCCCGCGACACGGCCACGCACACCAGCACGTTGCCGAACACCACGCAGAAGATGAGCAGCACTAGCAGCACGGCGTAGAAGTTGTATGGCGGCGACGAGGGCGAGGACGCCGCCCCACTGCAACTGCCAACCAAGGACAGCGGGATGTAGGAAGGGGTGGCGGAGTTGAGATGGAGGCTTGACAGCGGTAAGGAAGAGGGAGGCGGTGGGGGAGGAGGAGGGGGAGGAGGCGGAGATGAAGTGTCAGCGGAGTTGTTGTGAGAAGTCATCATGAGGCTCCTGTGGACATGGTCGCTCTGAAAAGTGGAAACACAAAGAGGAAAAGAAGCAGAGCAATCTTATAGCAATCAATAACTGGCCTGGCACCATACTATCATCCGTGTAGTAGTGAAAGGGAATATTATTATCTTTCCATTTCATTCCAAAAGATGGAACCCAGGGGGCAGAAAACAGCAGGGGCCCCACGATTGAACCCTGTGGAACGCCATACGACAGTGGAGCAGAGCAATCAAGGCCAACACAAAAAGTCCTTCCTGCCAAACAAGCGCTCAAGCAAACGAGTCAGTCGATACAACAATCAACAGCAAGCAGGATGGAATCAAGCTTGAGAGGATAATGCCTTTGTTGTGCTCTGAATAGTCTATTGATCACCTCGCTAAACACCCCCAATCATTTAGCCTTTGTTGTGAGGAAATCGCTTAAGGCAGGAGGAGACCACCTATGATGTTTATATAATGACGACAAGTGTCAGAATCACAGATTGTTATTTTGGGCTCTGGGGGAAATGTCACTTCAAAACTTTAGCCTAATTGACAAATCTGAAAGTCTGATAAATGCATTAACTCATCGAAATCAAAGTCACCAAAGGCTCTGATGCCGTCACATTTCTTTCATTCAGTACTTTAGTCAGAAGGATTTTATGTATAATGAACAGATTGACTCTACGCAGCAACAGACGATAAAAAGCAGCAACACTAATTGAAAAGCATCCCCAGAAACACAACAGAAGCAGCAGCAGCAGCAGCAGCAGCAGCAGCAGCCAGCGTGACCCTTTTAAAAAAAATTTTCATTATTATTTGAACAGCAAAATTCATTCGCCACTGCAAAATTAATCTCCTGTGAAATGATTTCAAGAGGGTCAAAATACAGACTGCAAATTCACTCTAGGCTTCATCAACTAAATCAACACTCGCATTATGTTAGCATATTTTCCTTAGCAACAGCTAATTTCAGATTAGCTCATTTTATTAGCATATTCATACACGTCTCGTTTGTGTTAACAATTTTCCAGCTACTGAGATTTATTTATTTATTTTACATGATTGAATGAGAGACATTACTCTTACCGACTTTGACACAACCTCCTGGAGGGCACCCCGCTGTTTGCATTTGCCTTATTTAATAAATCAGCGTCTATGAGGTTTGACCATCATTTGTGACCTTGTGTTATCATTGATAGATAAAAAAAAAAAAAAAGAAAAAGGGATGCGAGAGTGTCTCCTCGGGATGCACCCACAGTCCATCTTCACGCATGGAGTCGGCGAACAAAAAAAAGCCAGGAAATGACATTCCTATACATCCATTTTCATTGCATTATGAGCCAGCCATACTTTAAGCGGACAACCTTCATATCCGTAGTAACCAAGTCAACCATTTAATTTCCCATTAGGAATAATGCTGCCATTTCCTTCCATGTATGAACACTTGTGAGGATAACATCAGCCATAACGCGGGCTATCAATACATGATGAATATTAGCGCCGTAAAGCAGCTCGTTTATATGCTGCGCAGGGGAGTTATCATTATCTTATGATTAATGAAAAAAATACCACCATTTATTTCATAGTCGATGGGTATTATGGCAGCAAATCTAATATTTCATTCATCATTTGATAATTATAGCGCATAATTTATAATCTTTGTTCTGCCACGCTCTGCCCACAAGCAATGATAAAAGTTTCAGAATGATAGTGACTGTTTGTGTCATAATGTTCACTTCAAACCAGAATGGCGGGCTTTCGTGTGCATTTTAGGAATGGCTTCTTGAGACTTTTTACGGGTCTGTAAATCTGTTTTTTGGAACCTGATTTAAAAGACAAATGGAAAATAATGAAAATATAAATTAAAGATTCAATGATATGATTCAAAAAGTGACAAACTTCTTTTCAGGCCCTGCCATTTTATGATTTGTGGAATTTTGCAGCCATTAAAGGTACAAGCACTGTGGGGGTTGAAATCTTTCAGCCTAATCTTTCTCCCATTCAATAGATTTTTTTTTTCGCCAACAAGCCTCTGGTTCCTTGACTGGCAGCAATTAGCAAAACTGCACATTGTCACTTGCGGTGTTAATCT
The DNA here is from genome assembly GCF_033458585.1 of Syngnathus typhle. Classification (NCBI taxonomy): domain Eukaryota; kingdom Metazoa; phylum Chordata; class Actinopteri; order Syngnathiformes; family Syngnathidae; genus Syngnathus; species Syngnathus typhle. The sequence goes on along the minus strand of NC_083747.1, from coordinate 10,887,623 downwards.
GAGAGGAAACAGTCACGGCTCTAAACTCATCATAGAAGTAGAGTTGGAAACTTTGAAGTCACATTTACACCGTCACATAAAACGCTCAAATGTTAAGTAACATGCAGACAATAATATAACAATACTCAGTGTTGGAGGCCTGGAATGGAGTAGTGGCTTTTCACTTCATGTCAATGGTGAAAGATGATTTGCTCTTGAGACACTTTAGTAACTGAGCCTAATTATCATCTATAAACACAGTAAACAGCTCCAAGGTCAGAGCTACAAAATGGAACCTTCTGGAGTTTATATTTATGGTTGGCTAAACATGTTGTGACGTTGGTGGGGGAGTGGGATGGGAATTCACTTGCTTGCTTGCTTGTTTGAGTGGATCGGAATCAGTAGGTTATCGGTTTGACCTCCTCCTGCACTGACTGTCATGGCATGTCCTTGAAAGATGAGCTGATGAGTTGCAAGAGTTTCGGCAGCCATAAAAGCACGTTGTGGCCAATTGTCCTCCTAATAATTTGACCTTGAGTTTTGTTTATTTTTGAACAGCATGAGTCACTCAATGAATATGTATCAAAGTCAAAGTCTGCTTTATTGTCAACGTCTTCACATGCCGAGACACACAAAGAGATCGAAATTACGTTTTCTCTATCCCACGGTGACAAGACATATTACACGATAGACATACAAGTAAACGACGCAATATAAAAAACAAGAAGGCACAAACAATAAATAAACAGATAACACAACAAATAAGAGCCAGTGTGCATACAGACAGTAAAAGTACAGGACGCTACGCAGAACGGGGAAGCGAGCTCAGGATCCTAACAGCCTGGAGTATGAAGCTGTTATGTCGAGGACTTATTCAGCATCGCCTTCAAACTCAAGGCTCGGGGGCCCAGATACGGCCCACCACATCATTTTATGTGGCCCGTGAAGACAAATTTTGCATCCACTTTGTGTCACTACTAAAATGACAGATCTTCACTTTTTAAGAATAGAGATATTGCTAGCAATTTTTATTTCCATTCATCTTTTTAAACTATTTGAACAGTTTTTACGAGTCTAATTTCAAAACTTTATTTGTTGTGGAGGCTATACTGTATGTATATAGAAGACATTGACAGTCATAATGGCCCTCCGAGGGAAACTTCAATGCGGCCCTCGACAAAAGCGAGTTTGACACCCCTGCATTAGAGGGTCACCAGTGAGCTGGAGTCATCTCAGCTGAATTTGGGGGGAAGAAAGGCTGCATATATAAGAACACTACTACATATACATTCATTATATAAACATATTGACAAGCAAACAAATGAAAAGGAGAGTAAAATGTCTACTTTTAAAACAATAAAAAAAAAAACGTCCCAGCTTCCAGTATTTTCTGTTAGGGTGGTGTTCACTCTAACTTATTTTGCAAGGACCACACTGGAGACAAGTTAGTCGTTTTAGACGCCTGCAGGCGGAGAGTTCACTCGTCGCTGTGCTCTCAGCGATAGTCGAATGAAATCTGACTCAGGCCTCGTCAGGCGCTTATTTATTGAGAGAAACAAAGTGGGGTTGCAAGTGGGGGTTTGGGAATACACAGGTTGGGGTGAAGCAGCCGGTCCCTGCTGATCAAAGCATAGCAGGGGACCTTTTACGACGTTCTGTAAACAAAGCAACTTTGATTGCTTCCTCTGCAGCTAGTCAATAAGTTGAAATGATCTTAGCACTTTGGTAAACTAATTTTGTCTAGACAGGACAAACTAGTTAAATTATTACAGGTTATATTCCAACATAATCATACGATGAAGATATTCTGCAAACCCTAACATTTTCCTTTTTTAACAACTTGATTATAATAGTTTTAATACGAGTAAAATTTTAAATTTACATTAATATAACGCCTATTATTATTTTTTGTGGAGAAACATTTAAATAAAAGCTGTCAAATCAACAACTTGGAAATGGAGTTCCACCGTGGTAAATTCAAAATATTAAGTATAAATGTAAAAATTAATTATATACTGTATTTCAAAACGAACTGTCGATTTCGTCCCAGTAACAAATTTGCATGTGTTAATAATAATAATGAACAATAACTTCAGAACAGATTGACCTACCGGTTCCGGGCTTCAGGTCCGGTCCTCTCTCAGCATTCCGAGCAAGGTGGCGTCAAGAGACTTGTAAGTTTCCGAGCTCAAAAGCTCCAGCACGCACAGGAGTCTGCTCGCAGAGCTTCCACGCCTGTGCCAAACGCGTCTCTGCTCTCCAACTGGTGTGCACGCGCAGCTTGTTGACGTGAAGCCAGTCTAGCTGACACCTCATTGGCTGAGGACAACCAAAGCGCACCTGAGGGATTGTGAAGGACTTGACTGACAGGTGAATCAGCCAATCGAGAGCAAGCTGATCAAAACACCTTTCAAGTTTTTTTTGGTCTGCATGTTTATACCTGTCTTGTGTCAAGATTGTAAAAAAATCAATCCAGATATAACATGCATTTTTTTTTGCATTTATGCAAATTGAATAAGTAGTAGTTCTTAAACAATTATGCAAACATTTAAACGTAATACAATTTAGAAATTAGTTAAAAAAAAAAAAAAATCTCAATGCCACTTCTTAATGGGGCATTGATTGGTGCTTCCTGTCGCGTTGTGTTTAAGTCCCATTGGGCCAGGTTTCAAAAATAATGAGATTACAAATTCCATGTTTTCCAGCTGACTGGGTCTGCTCTTCCTCAAAGCTTCTTGCAAATCCCCTGCAAACAAGTGGAATAGACCTACACAAGCCCCTGGAGAGTTCATTAAACTGCGGGGAAAAGAACTGTAAACAAAGAAAAGGGAAATAATCCAAACAAAAACAGACAACACAAAAAAAATTCTGCATAAATTGAAAACAAATACAACAAATTCAAACTTTAACATTAACGCAAACAAACATGGACAAAGCCTAAAAGGCATATGACCTCCCAAACTAAACACTAATTCCTACAAAAATATTCTCAAAAATACCTACATAAAAGGAAAAACTCCCACACAAAAAAAAAAAACATCCAAGCACAAATGCACAAAAATGAAAAATGGAGACACCAAGAGCATCTTCACCTGAAAATCGTCATGGTTTATTTTGCCAAATTGTTTAGACGCGAGATGGCTTCATTCATGTTGAGCCTGACTCGTCTCTTGTGAGCAATAACAAAAAAAAGTATTACAAAAGCCACTTTTATCACATCTGAAACTATCATCTCATATAAAAGTGGAGGGAAAAAATGCTGATTTACTGGGGACCTTGCGCCTGACTTTAAGGAAGCCTCATAAAAAAAGTCTTATCAGTGCCGCTGGTAATCGCAGCACAGCAGCCGGGACGAATTCTGCCCACGAGGTATTGTCGGGGACAGCCAAATTAAGTATTTTTCCCCTCCCCCCAAAAAAAACACAAATAAAAAAGTTTATGCTGGCTGACCTTGACACGAAAATGTCATCAGGCAGCATGAATCATCTAAAAGTAATAAGTCATGAAAACATCAAAAAGAGATGAACAAAAAACAAAAAGATGGCTTCCTTTATCATGGCACCACAGTGTACGGCTGGTAGGGCAGCAGCTTCTGACGCTGGTTGATGGCATAGATCCAAGCTGGCTTGACAAAGTTCAGGTTGCCGTTGTCCATCAGCGCCTAGAAATTGTCCCCAGTGAAAATGAGTTCATTCAGAGAAACCTTCTATGGCCTATTAGCCATCCGGACAAAAGTATTGGGACACGCCTCGTCAACACAACATTGTTGACGACATTGACTAAACTCACGTCCTCAAAAGAGTCGTCCCATCCTTCGCCGGTCACCACAAAGTGCACCGTGTCTGACATGTAGTCCTCCAGAACGCTGTGAGGGAGAACATCAACACACAAGAGGATGAAAGTCTTCATTCAGTTCCGTAATAATCAGTGAAAAGAGGTCAAGTAAATAAAAAGTCGTGTGTTTTCTCGGGAGGCAAACAAGGTCATGAATTCTACAATGGCGACCGCGATGAAACTTTAGCTTTTGACCGCTAAACTAAATTCAATTGGCTGTAGATCCAGGGGATGAAGATTAGGAGTTACCCATTAAAGGCGGTGATGTAGCGCGTCAGTAGTCGTCTCTCATTATTGGGAAACTTCCCATAGAGGAAAAAGTGCTTCCCGTTCAGGTAGTCTGCAAGACAGAAAGAACCTCAGTGGGAGGACAAAAGCCGCGCCAGATGGAATCCCAACGGTTGCGGACTTTCACAAAGGACGCAGAGACCAACCAGGAAGCTCCGGGATGGGGTGATCCTGCTCCTGCTCTGCATCCGTGTTCTCGTCCGTGGAGCCGGCGTAGGGATCCTCTTCCTGCTTGACCGCTTTTGTCGTCTTCTGTCTGCTCTCGCTCTCCACCCTGACACGACAAAACCAAAAAAGCCATCAGTGTTTAGCTTGTCTTCTATTTATTTACTAAACAGCAAGTCATTTTTTTGTTCATTTTGTTTGGAGACTCGCCATTGAAATGTCTCGTGTGTATTTACCTCTCAAGTTCGTCCTCTGTATCAGCTGCAGAGTCCTCGTGAGCACCTGTGAAACCAAATGTGCATTTGTCAATCCATCGTCACACACGCCAACAAGGTGATTTAATGTGCTTTATGTGTCTAAAAGTACAATAAGTATTTAAAAACAAAAGAACAGAAGACGTGGAAAAAAGTACACAAACACAGAGCGACATCCTAAAATGACAAAACCACAACATTTAGTATTTTCTTCTTTCTACACCATGCAAGCGGGGTCGAGTCTTAACGCAATCAACGCTCTCGTGTCGGAGAATTAATGGCGTGTTGTAGAGTTGGGGTCCAAGCGGAGGAAAAACAAAATATAAACAGAGCAACGGCGCAAAGGCTGAAGGTGACAAAGCTCGTGGAGGGCCAATTAAAATGCCGCGCCTCTCGTAGGCGTTTTCATTGCACTTCTTCGGCCACTTCACTTATGGCCTGGCATTAACATAGAAATGAGAATCATGCCCAAGTCCTGTCACGGCCATCGGGCCCCCGCCACCACACTCAAAACGGCGTCCAGGTTTTTTATGTCCTTCAGAGTGTTTCAGAAAAGTGACTACACAGGGTATAAATAATAAATAAATAAAAAACATTCAATTGTGACCAACCTGGTTCGTCGTCCACGTCAGTGGAGCCGGCGTACTCATCAACGTACGTCGTCTCTGCCTCCATTTTGGGAGTCGCTGGTCTCGACTGCTTCTGCGGCGTCTGTAAAACCAAGAACAGGTCTGACAAAGAGGGCACCAACAAACATCCCACAGTTGCAAGAGTACCTTTGCGCTGGCTTCCTCCTCGCTCTGGTCGTCAATTTCCATTTCGCTCTCTGAGCTTGATTCTGCGTCATCCATCAAATAACTGCCAGGCACACACAAAGTGTCAGCAAGACAAAAAGCCTGAGCGATACTTGTCACTCACCATTAGGTACGTTTGGTTTTTCTGTTCTGTGTGAAGGTCAGTCAATAGTCGTCATTGTTTTCCTTAAATTGTACATATCCCTCTGAAGTAGTTTTGTTTTTTCCAATTTATTGCTTCAAAGATCATTTCAAAGCCACTTTATAAATGCAAGACCTCTCGCTCAATGAATACATCTTTATTCGTATAGCGCTTTCGCAAAGTCTTTTGCCGTAACAAAGCGCTTTACAAAAACATTAAACAGCAATACAAAAACCTGGAAAAATCTTGCAGAGTCTTATGTGTGTCTTTATGGCAAAACAAATGAATAATTAAATCATTGAAGTGGCAAGTCCGTTCATATGTTTACAGTGAAGGTTAAACTCTTAATTCCTAATATTTACTGTCTTTCCAAAGTTTAAAAAAAAAAAAGAAACTAGCTAAGCTCTTATTATAATGGTACCTGAGACGCAACTCAAACTCCATTAGTGGAATTGTGAATAATGTGTTCGGCCATATAAAAGCTGCAAGGGGCTTTTAGACATGCTTCCTCTTGGCGGGTGACGCAGATGAAAAAAAATGAGTAAAATGGACTCCTGGCTTATGATGAGATTGATTTGCTCACAGACAATCAAGTTAGGATGTCCACTGCAGCGTCCTGGCCCAAATCGACTGATTTCTTAGCAACACGAGTTGGGGATTTTACAAGCTCGTAATGAAAAGATTTCAAGCTAGCACGCGCGTGTGCACCGTACACGAGCCGACGTGACATTTTGGCTCGGAAGTAATTTAAAAATGTGACGGTGTCATAATTTCCAATTACATCTTTGTTGTTTTGTGACGCGAGTCAGAAAGCGGAAAATTGGAGATTGAAGAAAGGCCGCGCCAGGCTAATACTCTCACTTTTGACTACATTTGATGGGAAAAGGGCATTTCTGTTCTGCTGCTCAATGCAACACATGTCAAAAAGGACGATAAATCCTGTCCCAGGTTCACTAAAGGCCAAGTATTTTTCTAAAAGAGACTAATTAATGTCTTTATTTTTATAAGAATTAAGGGACTTTTTATTCCTCATGTGTTTTTTAAATTAATGGGAATATCTTTAGAGATGTCACATAACGGCGTACGTGCAACCGCATAATTAGCGGTAACTTGCATGGTGACGTCGCCGCGGACACTTGGGCAGGTATTCAAGTGTTTGTGCTCCGGGCACTCGACGCCATCAAAGTAAGTGCTGGCTTTAATTAAGCATAGCAGATGCGGCCCAGTAAAAAAAAAAAAAAAAAAAAAAGATTAACAAAGCACAAGCGCTGCACAATGGCAAGTGGGGTGAATGCTTCGTAACGGCAACGCATCTCTGGGAAAGACGTTGGGATTCTACAAGATGAGCCCTCGCAGCTTACTTTGGTATCAAAAGTGTCACATGGCCTGTCAGGATACCCGTGCTCGAGACCGCATTGCCGAGCGACGGTCCATTGTGTAATTAATCAAACAAGTGAATAAATTGTTCACTATCACAAAGATGAAGCGGCACAGAACAATGCTGTCGTATGAAAGCGATCATCCATTTTCAAAATGATTAATGACTCCGCTCGAGTCCACCGTGTGCTCGGTATTTGTAAGAATGGGTTCAATTGCACGCTCAGCAAATTTATTTTTTTAGAGGGCAGACAAAATTGGCATCAACATTTGTCTTTTATCCACGTGTCTCAATTAATTCAAATTAGGGCCTGACCGATTGATTGGCAGAATAAAATTCTGATCGACTGGCGGATTGATTTCAAAAGCACAATGTATAAAACAACCCCGATGAGAATTGTGTGTTGCGTTCGGTGATTGACGCCGCGTGCGCGCTCTCCCCTATTCCCCTCTTGCTCACCTCTTGTAGGAGAGTTTCTGTTTCCTTTTATGGCAGTCCATTACCCATTCCTTGCGCACGATCGTGCCGCCCGCTGACTTCACCTGGCTGTACTTGGGGGTGTTAGCGAAGGCACAGCTAGACATTAATGAGAGCAGAGAGACACACAGACACAGGAAGAGACGGGATTAGCTGCACAGGGAGTGCAAGCAAGACCCCTTTTCTGTTCTTCACGTCTCATTTAAAATCAAGACTGACGGCGTGACGCTTCGAGAGCGGGAGTCGGGTTGTGTGGAGTGTCAAGAATTGTCCAATAAAAGACAACATTAATTTGGCTGTATTTTCTGGTGGCTCTTGAAGTTCTTTGTTTTGTTTAAAAACCCAAAACCTTTACTCCGTATTCTGTATTCAATTTAAACACAGTAGAGATTTAAATCGAGCTGGGAAGAGTTGCGTGGCGGATGCAGCTTAACATCCCAGTGGTGACTCACATGAGGTGCGTGGAGTCGGGCGTCCAGTCGGGCCGGTACTTGGCTCCCATGTCCAGGGCCTTCTCTCTCAGCTCGCCTCTGAAGGGGTTTTGGAAGCCGCTGAGTACAAACACCACGCCCTCCATGATGCGCTTGAAGGGCACTTGCTCGGGACTCTTCACGCCTTTGGACGACTCCTGTTTGGCTTTGGGCAAACTCTCACACTTCTTTTCGGCAGACGCCTTTGCTGTTTATATATAATTGTATTTATATATATAAATTATTGAATCGATAAGATATGGTGGTAAGGTAGTATGGTCGGCGTCACACCTTTGGAAGCGCCTGGGCTTGGCGTGGTCGTCTTGACTTTGGGAGTTGCGGGTTTGAATTCCGGCGAGCTTCCCGGGGTGCTTTTCTTGGGGGGAGGAGGGCCGGGAGCCGAGTGACGCTCTTTGCTGAACTCAAACTTTTTCTTTGCGGGTGCCTAGATAGGTTGGTGGATATAAAAAAAAAAAAGTAAATATTGATAGGTGGTTGCTGATGATCCAAGCGCGTCGCCTGAATGAACAGCAAAAAGAAGCCATTCGAAGCAGGCTGTGATTATACGCCGTGCTAACGTGAAGGACGGCAAAGCGCCTTTTGTGCTCATTCATCGCCTGACAAGGGACAATCGAGTTCATCAGCGAGCGTCAGCTGAAAATGCTCGCTCAAGATTCCAGGCGCCGAAGCAGAAACCTTCCCAAATGTGAGGGAAAGAAAATTACTTTTTTATATTTGTGTTTATCTTTGTTGTGTTGAATTCTATTAACCAACAAACAAAATCTTTGTGCAGTTAAGACTTTCCTATTATCGAGCGCTTGAAGACTCGAGCGGTTGCCAGGCAACTGCTCATTGAAAATTGACATTGCCTTGGAAAACCTCCAGAAAATGGGAATTGTATTTAAAGTGGGACATTCTGAAGAAGTTTGTGATGACTGCTAGGAGTCCTCAGGTGAAGGATAATGCCCAGTACCTGCGGCGAGGTGGAAGGTGACGGCGAGAGGCTTGCTGAGGCGGTGGGGCCAGCAGCTTGCAAGGCAGCGGCGGCGTAGCTCAACTTGTTACTCTGCGGCGACGCTGCAAAAGGAAAAAAAAAAAGCGCATTAGATGAGCACAAAAAATCCCGTTCATGTCTTTTAATTCTGCTCCCCTAGAAATAGATTTCATTCGAAGCTCAAAAGCGTCATCTTGAGCGAGTAAATGTATTTGCCTTTGGGGGAAGTATTGGACTTGGCGCTGAAGAAAAGACTGCCAGGCTGAATGCCGGAGCCTGAGGCGGGATCGTCTTCTTTCATCCGGAACTGACCCAGCTTGGTCAATTTCTGCTCAGGCAGAAAGAACGGGAAAAGGGAATATTTGAAGAAGAAAAAAAAAAGGTTTTAAGAGAGTAAATAAATAAATAACAGATTATGTGTGTGTTACCGGGGATGTAACTGGAGGGTCGTTTTTGTCCGGGGGAGAATGAAACTTGATGAAGGCCAAGCCATACGCTATGTTCTGAAAAGAGTCGCACACGTGTTTGGAATTGTAAAAAAATTCTGTGTTACAAGCAGTTCATAATCAAGTAATTCCTTTCAACCCTACTTAAGTGCACAGTGTCAGTAAATTAGTGCGTTTACCAGTATGCTCACTCCCTGTTCAATAAGAGCCTTACTTTACTATAAGGTTGGCTGCAGACAATTTTCACCCGGTCCCACTTCTCCTGCGCCGTGCTCTTCTGCAGCTGTCCGGGTCCGAAGAAGCGCACCCTGTTCATGTTGGTGCCGTTGCGGCTTTCCGTGGGCGACATGAACGACGATGTGACCAGCAGCACCTGAAAAGCCAAACAGGTTTAAGTTAGGAATATAATAAATGTTCATTAGGGAAGGGGGAAAAGCGGGTAAGATGGATACCTCGTAGTCCTGATCTCTGACAGATGATGAGTTCCCCACCAGAACCTCCACAAATGCAGAGCCTTCATTTCCAATGTCGATGCTGTGTACCTGCTCCTCCTTTTCAAACTAGAAATGCCAGAAAGAGGAAATTGTTGACAAACGTCAGGGAATCTTTGGTTTTGGAATAAAAAGGAAATTGTTTCAACAAATATGTACACAAATGCAAATAAGTGAATCCACGGTTGCCGACTGTATATGCTCTGTACATCTCATTCTTAGCAGGAAGTGACGAAGCTCGTGACGTCACGAGGAGCCTGGACAAAACTGTCACCTGCAGAATGACTGACGTCTGCTTCTCTCCAGCTCGGGCAGCTTTCCACTTTCTGTACGTGTCCGAACTCAGCAGGTTGTCCGCCTTGTGAGTCTGTTGTTTCCCACAAGGAGGACGAAAGATCATGTTTGCAAATAACAACTCTACACCAGTTAAAGTGAAGCTTCTTACAACGCAATGGAGACATTTTACTTACATTGTCCTCTGTGCTGCACGATACGACGTGCTGGAGTTTGATTTCGGGCATAGTGGACACTTTTAAATTTAATAAAGGCCTTTAGGGTGGGTATACGATAATCGTAACTTAATAGACATACATTCGGGAGAGAAAATAAGTACTTTCACCACGAGAAACGCGTCCGATTGCCCCTGCTAGCGAGCTAGCAAACAATAGGGGATAAACTTTTTTACCCCGTCAACCCCCCTAAAAAGTCACAGAATTCAAATGTATTGCTCAGTGACGATTTACTTTCATACTTGCTTACGATCAACAAGAGATGCAATTACATTAGAAAAAATGGCACACTAGAGAATTTCCCACCGAAATCCTGGGTGTTATTGTGACGCTATTCCGGGATGTCCAGCCAATCACAAGGCGCGTCTTTTTTCTTCTCGTCATTTGATTATGTGTCAGAATTTAATTACTGCCACTAACTGGTCAAATAGCACATTGCAAGTGCGAATATTTGATTCCCAACTGTTAATTCACTTTTGTTCTATTTGTGGTTAGGTTTATTTGATCTTTGTTTTCTCCGAGTTATTTTTCTTTCGTTCTCAATTAGATAAATATTATTAGTCTGTTATATTCTTTATATATTATGTACTATATTTCTTTAATATTTTTTGCTTATTTTATTGAAGGTTACTTTCATTGTTGAATTTATTCTCATCAATTTAATGTATTTTTTGTTTTGTTTTGAGAAAACTTACATTTGCTCATATTTTAATTCAATTTAATTATTTCAATTAAATTCACGTTGTAATTTCATTTAAATTTTCAAGACTCATTCCATTCCACCCCAACTATTTAGAAGTATCTTTTATTAATCGTATTTTTAGGTCACATTTTAACAATACAGAACATGGCGCCGGGTCAATGTGATTTATGATCACAATGAGGTTTCAAGGGCTGGATTCTAGCAGAGAAAGTACATAGTCATTGTGATATGCTTTGTCACAAATTGAGTTATTTTTTTATGGCTTCCTTTTTACTGAGGACCATAAAACGTCTTCACAAGAATCCATTTGTGCGCGCCCCAGATCGCAGGTCGTCATTGCTCAGTGAGTTTTTTTGTTGTTGTTGTTGTTGTTGTTTTTTTAGAGGACCTCCAGGTAGATGGCTGTTTCCGCATCAGCCTCAATGGCGCCTTGCACCTCACTGACGGTGACTTGTGTATCCACCCCTCCGCGCGGACCTCCTCGCCTTCTCTCGCCGCCCCTTCTGCCCATCGGACGTACCTCACAATTTGAAGAAGGCCATCACAAATGTGGAATGAGGAACTCGTGAGAGTTTAACAAATAGTCGAGTAGAGTTGAGTCATCATCGGTCTAACCGTTAGATTGATGATGACTCTACTCGACTATTTGTAGAGCACGATAAAACCAACAACCGTGGCTTTAACAAAGTGCTGCAAATCAATGGTACAAATACAAATATTAATGCATATGTACTTATATTAGGGAAGTTCATTTTTGAGTAACCAGTGATTCTGAGTATCGTTCTGGAGTGTTGCTGGCATACTTGCTTGTTGCGCACAAAACGCGGCGTGCAGTTCTGGTAGAGCAGCTGGTAGCTTCCGTTGGTGTACACGTGGCTAACCTCCGAGCAATTGATGTAGACCGGCATGCGGGCCTGGCACAGCCCAGCACCTGATGGACGTCCGCTCACCATGTGTCTGACAGAACAGAAAGACTAAGTTGCAAGTTGCGCTCTAAAACGAGAGAGCGATCATATTATTGACTCACTTGACGGACTTCTTGCGATGGCAGTAGAAGAAAACAAGCACACCCAAGGAGATACCGAAGAGGATGACGGCGGCGGGGGGAACCAAAAACCACATCAGCCGCCAAGACCCTGCAGTTTCATCTTTCAGTTGTAAATTCAGTACATCAAATAGTTTAGATTTGTTTTCATGGATGACATTAGACCAGGGTTTGTCAAACGTCCGTGGCGGTATGACAGGTGGTCCGCGAAATTGGAAATGGAAAATATTTGTAATATTTTTAAACCCCCCCTTTTGTTTTTTTGTTTTTTTTACTGGACTGGCAGTGAATGAGTTCAATATTGCATCTTAGCAGTCTATTCTTCTCTGGTGCCGTCATATTTATGAGAGTACAATCTGACATGTACTCGAACTCACCGACTTCTGCTTGGTGCTGCAACAGCGTGACCGAGTCGTTTCCAAGGGCGTTGTGGGCCAGGCAGGTGACCGTCTGCAGCCCCCCGTCCACACGGCCCCTCAGAGTGGCTGTGAGGGCGTCGGCCGAGAGTGAAGCGTTGTAGCCGCGCGGCGGTGTGCTGTTGTTGACACTCCAGCTGATGGCGGGCCGCGGGTTGGACTGGGCCAAGCAGACGCAGCGCAGCATCCCATCTGCCACCATGCAAGTTGATGAGAGGCGCTGGATCACGGGCTTATCTGGAGGAGAGAAGACTTTAAATCAATTTTATTCATAAAAAAAAATCTGAGGTTATTTTGTTGTTTACTTTAAAGCCTTCGTTGTTGGATTATGATTTTTTGACATGCATTGTAAAACATGTAAAATTACATTGAACGTTGAGGACGGTGGTCCGCGACTGGGCGCGTCCCACCAGGTTCTCGGCCACGCAGCTGACCGCTGTGTCCCGTGTCACGTTGTATAAACGGATGGTGTGCGTGCGTTGGCCCAAGTGGAACGTGCGGCCGCGGTGAACGTAAGACCAGCGGTACTCGGACACCGGTGGGTCGGCTTTGCATGAGCAGGCCAGCAGGACGCTGCCCCCCTCCTGCACTGTCAAGGTCTGCACTTGAACTGTCACATCTTTGGGTGGGACTGCAGGGTGGAGAAATGGCATTTGTTAAAAAATATAGCAGGATGTTATAATCAATTTTATACCCAATGACATATAACTGAGCACTCCAAATTGCCCATAAGTGTGGGTGCAAATGGTTGTTTGTCTCTGTGTGGCCTGCGATTGGCTGGCAACCGGTTCAGGGTGTCCCCCGCCTACTGCTGGGATAGGCTCCAGCGACCCCCGTGGGGACAAGCGGTACAGAAAATGGATGGATGAATAGATGACATATAACTTGTTGCTAGGCAGAATTCGTAGGGCACAATTAGACCCAATCCTCAATGAATATTTATAATCAATATTACAAATGATCACAACATGCCCGTATCTTCAATTTTTATGTGATAGGTGCTCACATGTCACATGCAGATCCTTGAAGGCAGTCACCATATTGGCTCTCGGGTAGCTGAGCTCACACCGAAGGCTCACCTTCACCCAGCTCAACACTTTGAAGGTGAGCGAGGTCTGCAGCAGCGGCTGTTGGTTTTGGGCTTCAAGGATCCGGATCTCCTGCTCCCCCACCGGCTGCACTCCTCGCTCCCATTTCCAACAAAGGGTCGGTGGTTCGGAGCGGCACTGGTAGCTGACGCTGCAGTTGAAGGTGACCACCTGCCCGTCTGCGGCTGAGGACACGCCGCTGATAACGGGAGCCTCGGGGGTGTCTGCCGGGTGAGAAGACATCTGCCATCTTGGTGCTAATATGACATGTATGCCGCATTGACGGGCCGCCTTAGAAATACAGACTAAACGGGTTATGTCCCACTCACCCACAACGTCCAAACCGAAAGACTTGGCCCTCCCCCAAGCAGAGTCTCCAGTCCTCTTCAGAGACACCTCGTAAGTCCTGGCATCTTCCACGCTGACCTCGTTCATCCTCAACGAGCAGTCACCGTCCTTCACCGGACCCGATAAGGACATACGCCCCCGGAAGACGTCGCTGACCTCCTCCATGTCTCCGCTGTTGAAGGCCACGCGGGATTGGCGGAACAAAAAGAACCGTGCGTGACCTCGCAAGCGCACCCGCACGTCCACCTCGGCGCGTTTTTCTGCTGAGGGTGTGTAGGAGCAGGGGATGATCACACACGAGCCCACCACTGCGAGTACTCGGGCGGGCATGGAGGGCTCCAGAGGGGAGGCCTGCACCCCTGCAAACAAGACTGCTGATACACAGGATAGAAAATAAGGATTACATACTCATCTAGATTTAATTCAACTGTGCATCTATACAGAATACATATCGATTCATATTAATTGACATTGTCTTAAAATTTTTTACTTGGCCTTCTATTTTTAGAAGAAGAAAAGGGCAACTATCTCGCCCTTTTTTTTCCCCATAATGTGAACACAATATCCCGCAAGTTGTACAACTGTTGGATAAATGGACAAATATCCAGGAAATGATAAGATTGTTATAAATGTAGATTTGTACTCACCAAAGAGCAGAGGCCACATGAGTGCCACGACGCCGTCCGCATCCATATGACTTCGCTGTCAACACTGAACAAGAAGAGGAAGAGGAAGCGGATTTAGGATGAAGGACCCCCCCCCGGACATGATTTCACAATTACCTTCGCCTCATTATCCCGCGGCTAAGACTTGTTTTATTGATCTGATTTGTAATGTTTCTCATAAGGTTTAGCAATGCAGAGACAGGAGGTGGGGGCAAATTGAGTCAAAATTAGAATCAAACTTTTATTTAGACAGATTTATTATAACTTCAACGCTTAAGACGGAGACACTTGCAAAGTGTCAAACGTGCAAGTCTATGTTGCAAATGAGCAAGATGGTCGCTTAGAACTTAACTGAACAGAAGTACTAACTTGCTTCAAATCTAACATGGACAGTCGGATAAAGTTTGTGCGTGTGGAAAGTTTCCGAGGTAACACTTGACGGCCGCGCATGAGTCATCTTCACATTGTTTCCTCAAATTTGCAGATGCTTAAATCATTAGGGATACCTGCAATATCATGTATATCGCCTTTGTACTGCATATTTTCAAATCCTTCCTTATGAGACCCTTGTGTGTATTCGTTAAAAGGTTTGCCTAAATACTCCGCTAATTCCCATTCAATATTGTGTAAAGTGTCAAAAATAAAAAAGAATATATGTAAAGTCATCTTCTGACACTTGTTTCTAATATTTGCCCCTTTACTAGCATTTAAATACTAATCTCCCATAATCTGTTGGAGCATGCGGAGAACGCTGACATCATTGACATGAGACACAAACAGGAAGAACGTAGATAATAAAACCATCTCAGCAAGAAACACTTCTCCATGAAAAGTAAATTTAGCAGAAAAACAAACTGCAGGATGTGATGAGACCCCTGCCATCTCGGGGTAGCTCACAATCACAAATATTACAATTTTAATGTTAACGACACTATGTACAAATTGCATCTCAGAAGTTCAGGCATTTTCACAATCACAAATCTCAGAAATAATTTTTTTCATCTGCTATTGTATGAATCTAGAACGGCAGCTTCGTTCTGGCACTTCAGATGCACAGATCCATCTGGTGTATTGCAACTTCTTTAAAAAAAAAAAAAAAATACAATGTTTGAATAATGAAAAAAAAAATACTTATTAGGAAAAGGGAATAATATAAAAAATGACACCCATGTTGAGCTCATGCCGTTTTTAGTTACGCAGGGCGCCCCCCTTGTTATCTCCGCGCCCGATGGACGGTGAAAGAAAACGTGCACCTCAGCAGCTTCTATTGAGTGACGCAGGAGTGCAAGCCTTTGCACATCCCGGCTTTTCCAGAAGAACACCCCCTCTCCCACTCAACACTGGCGGCAACGGCACCCCCAAAACACCCCCAGCCCGCCCCTAAAGGATTTTGCCTTCATCGACAGAAAAACGCAGGGGATAACTTTTTGGACTTGGGCCTCGGGGTCCTCTTTTGACGTGGCGCTCGCTAGCCGACTTCAACTCTCGGTTGCTCTCGCTGCCTGAGGAATTAAGGTAAGGTGGTACGCGTACTTTTATGAGAAAATATCTTCCATAATGGGTCAACTGATAAGTGTGTGTTATTTTCAAAAACACACACACAAATAATAATGTAATTACCCCCACGTCGTTAGGGGCCTGAAGAAGCCGTCCGAGGCTCTCGCTCACGATGTACAGCTTCATGGGAGGGGGGCTGTTTTGCGCCATCGTGGGGAACATCTTGCTGGTGGTCTCCACAGCCACCGACTACTGGATGCAGTACCGCCTGTCGGGTAGCTTCGCCCACCAGGGCCTGTGGCGCTACTGCATGTCGGGAAAGTGCCACATGCAGACAGACAGCATCGGTAAGTGATTGCGGCTGTGACAACCCAAGGGCAATTGCATGACCTTCAATGTTTTACTCCCCATCACTGGGATATTTTTCCCCCACTAAAGTTATATCACATTAACGGTGTTTCTTTTTTTTTATCTCAAGAGCCAGAAATCCAAATAAGGGTGTGTAGACTTTATATGTCCACTTTATGTATTTATAAAGTACAATAAAGTGCTATTTGAAAAGTGCTTTATTAAACAAATAGTTTTTGAGGAGGAGCTGGAACGGATTAATGAACTTTTAGTTCGTTTCAATAGGAATAAATGATTTGACATGCTTGGTTAAGGAACTAATGAAACATTTTGTACCTTGTTTTTTTTTCCCCCAGCTTACTGGAACGCCACGCGTGCCTTCATGATCCTCTCAGCTATGTCCTGCTTCGCCGGCATCATCGCAGGGATCCTGTCCTTCGCTCACTTCTCAGCCTTTGAGAGATTCAACCGCTCCTTCGCTGCCGGCATCATGTTTTTTGTGTCAAGTGGGTGGCGAACAAAACAAATTAGGTGTTGTTAAAAAGTTGAAAAGTGTCACTTTCTTACCGGCTGTAGCGCTGTTTGTGCTGCTGGCGATGGCCATCTACACGGGGGTGACGGTCAACTTCCTGGGCAAGCGCTTCGGCGACTGGCGCTTCTCCTGGTCTTACATCCTTGGATGGGTGGCGCTGCTCATGACCTTCTTTGCAGGTAAATCAAAATTCATCATTTGGGAGAAAACATACGCTATAACGGAGATGTTTGTGATTGTCCTTTGTGTTGTAGGTATATTCTACATGTGTGCCTACAGGATGCACGAGTGCAGAAGAGTGGCTGGCCCACGTTGAAGGCGAGGCATGAACGCGTCATCCAGGGCGTCAAAGATGACGACTACAAATGCTTCCCAGTGGGAAATACACAAGAGAACTTTAAAAAGCAATAAAATTTGGGTTTATCTATGTGCTAAAATCTGTATTTTGTTTTTTGCAGTGAAAAGGTACAGTAAAATAATACAAATTGAAACTAATGAATCGAATAGTACTTTAAACAAGTATTGTATTTGAGTAGTTTTTCATATAAATTTACATAGATGAATAAATATCCAAACTCACCTTTGCCAAACCGAGAGCATGTGAGATACAATTGTAAACCATTTTAACAGTATATACACATTTACCAAATGATTCCATTCTAACAGAAAAATACTGATCTAAAATCTTTGCACAATGCATATTTTAACTCTCAATAAACACAGAAAACTTTCAAGCGGAACATTTAAGATAAAAACATTTAATTATATAATAATACTAATTCAACGACTAAATATGATCACAAAATGACCATAAACTGCAGTTAAATTTGTGCTAGTGTAAAAATCTATCCTTGAGGAAATTGTCTTCTGATATGTTACAATACAAAATGAAAAACAAATCCTACTGTACAAAATTCAACTGGCTCAAACTGTTGTTGCAACTCTGACGGGCGGTGGGGGGACAAAGGTGGGCGGGGCCACAGAGAGGCTGGACGGTGTCTGCAAGATAAAAACAAACTGCTTATTGTTTGTCATTTTTCTCCCCTTAAATGTGGCCAAGGCAATCGGAGGAAGCACCTGACGCAGTCTGTTGTAGTCGGGGGGAGACTTGACGCCTCTTGGCAGTAGATTCTGAGGCGTCTGCGTCTGGGTGGTCGTTACCTGGACACAAGGGGGAAGAAAATTCACCTACATTGTTTGGAAGGGGGGGTTACCAATACAATTGTATAAGAGCTCATAAGATGGAGACAAAGCCTTAATAATACAGAGTTGTTTTTTTTTCCTTCCATCAGTTCGCTTGATTAAAAAAAAAAAAGGCTTTTAAACCTTCTCAGCAGCCCTGGACACCGGATATCTGGTCTGCTGTCTTTTAGCTCTGCTCCAGTAGATGGCCAAATAAATGAGGCCACACACAAGAAGCAGGAAGAGGAGGCTGCAGGGGATTCCGGCCGCAATGCCTGCAATGGCTGGACCGCTCAGACCCTCGGCTAGAACCAAGATTAATAAATAAGACAAATAAATAAGACAAATAAATAAGACAAATAAATAAGACAAATAAATAAGACAAATAAATAAGACAAATAAATAAGATTAATAAATAAGACAAATAGATAGCTAGATAGATAACCACTGTTATGTATTTGAATACCTGGGCCGATCCGTCTGGCATTCGTTGGCTGGCCCTCGACCATTAGAGCTCTGGGAAGAACCCGAAAACGATACGTGGATTTGGGATCCAGGTGGAAGATGTCGGCACTTCGGGCCGAACCGGCTTTGGGCAGGATGGTGCGGAATGTGTCTGCGCTGCCTTTGGACTGACTGAGATTCCCGTCTGCACTCACCAGGGCTGGCCCGCTCATCTGGATGTCAAAACCTACATTCGAACATGTTTGGATACAGTTTGTATTCAGCACTTGTTGAATGACACAATGTTTACACAAAATGTTTATAGTGACACTTTTGTGGACCTGTGACGATGGAGGTGGGGGGGACTTCCCACGTCAATGTGATGATGGTGCCGTCCTTGTGCGGGAACAAACTGAAATTGGAGATGGACGGCTCTGGAGAGATTGGGACAGAAGAGGTGGAGTCAATGGTCAACAGTCAAGCGCTTTGTTCCACGGGAAAACGCAAGCGAGGTTTGCTCTGAGGCCTCTTTGTTGTCTTTCAGTTAGGGAATGCAAAGTTTTCGAAATGAGAGGAAGAGCACAATAGACGCCTTATCCTGGGAAATGACTTTAATATCAGCTGAATGACAAGGTAGGATTCCAAGTATGCGAATTAAAAAACAAAAAAACAAATGAAACTGGTCAAGTGGACTACCTTGCAAGCGGATGTGCTTTGTGCGGCCGCCCAGGAGGTTTCGGCAGGTGCAAGTGTAGTTTTGGAGGAGGAGTACACTGACGTTGCGATGACGGATATCCAAGCGGGCGGTGTCATCACTGATGAGGTCACCGTCCACGACCGGCTCGCCACCTCGGAACCACGACACAGTGGCGGGAGGCGTGGCCCGGCTGAGGCAGCTGATGCTCACCACTATTTTGCCCTCAGCGTCCACGTTGGTTCGCACGATCGGGAGGAAATTCTGCGGACTCCCTGACAGAGGTGATTATTTTGGCGAAACTCATCAGCACACACCAAATATTGTGCCAGGCCCTGACAGAAAATTGTATTTTGGGGGACACAAAAGTCACATGACACCCACCAGCCGTAACGTCACACTTGCTGTTTTCCACAGGATGTTGTCCCTGGCATGTGACAATCTTCCCGTCCAACTGGCTCGATACGTTGATGCTCAAGGTAAAGTTCTCAAGGCTGCTGTCGTCACCAAAATCTGGGAAGGAGAGCCTGGCCGGCGGCGTTCCGCCCGACCACTGGCAGCCGTACCGCAAGCGTCGGTTGTCCTCGGACACCACGGAACACTGTGGACCTCCTGGTGGTTTCTCTGTACCGGTGAAAATGTATTCTCGTGAAATAATACATTTATTTTTCTATTGCTCGGACTTCACTCTTATTTAAGATTTTCTCAAGACTTTGTATAACTTTATTTTTTAAAAAATCTATAATATTACATTCAAATGTATTGTCAGCATACCATAAACATTTAGCGCGACGGTTTTGTCTCGTTGCGCTCCTGTCCTTTGGTTGCGCAGGTCACAGTTGTAAAGGCCATTTTGCTTGGTCTGTACTCCTGTGAGATTTAGGACACCCATGGAGTTATCAGACAACGTCTCGCCATCATACGTCCACCTCACGAGGGGCTGTGGTTCCCCATCCGCCAGGCAGGACAGGGTGAGCGAATCTCCTGGTAAGTAGAAGTCCTGAATTGGGCTGATTTGGATGCTGGGCTCATCTGGACCATCTGCAATTGAACACAGAGAAGATCAAAACTGAATGAATTACATATTAGACAGATATTTTCATATTTCTCATTGTTAAAACTTAGCGTACACAAGACAGTGATGTTCAAGTCAAGAGTCACGCTGCTGAAGGGGTTGCTCAGCGACACGGTGTACCGTCCTGTGTCGTTCCGGCGGGGCTCACGGACCACCAGTGTGCCGGGCCGCAGCGAATAACGCGAGCCGCCTTTTCCATCTGCTACGGGCTGGCCGTTGAAGAACCACCGCTGCTGCTCCACCACACCTCGCAGCATGCGGTACTGCAGCTGCAACTGCTCGCTGCCCTCTTCGATTAAATCCGGAAAAGCCATCATTGTCACGTTCTCGAAGAGTTCTGAGGTAGAAACCCATCAACTTGTAAATAGGTGGTTTATTTTCAAAAGAAGTGTAAAAACTTTGACTCACCAAAGACCCTCAGAGTGAAATTGAGGGAACCGGTCCCCAACCCAGACTTGGTCATCTCCACTGTGTAGTTTCCGTCGTAGCCCAGCGGCACGTGGACAAAGCTGAGGGATCCGTTGGGTTCCAGCCTCAGCACTTCCCTGTATTCTTCCGCTACATCCGGAGGGGCGTCTGAGCCCACCGTCCAGGTGACAATGGGCAGGCGGCCTTTGAACCAGTTCATGGCCGGGTCCGGCGCCCCATCGAATGACACGGCCAGGGTGAGGTTGGCGCCCGCGAGGGTGTCTACCTGGGTGTCGCCCGGTGCGGACACAAGAAGCTGCCCGTTGGCACCTGATAGTTTGAAAACAGGCAAAGTACACAAATAACACAAAATGTCTTGTTAGCGAGCGCCTTGCAATTTAGCTTATTTACATAACAGAATTGTTCGCTAGGCTGGGTTAAGTTTCGTCAACGCTTGCAATTTACTTTGTGTGTGTGAAGTGCTGCTTCCATAAGTGAAAATGCTATTGTATATACTGCAGGAAATCACCAAAAGCTAACTATAAAAATAAAAAAGGGTACTCACCAGAAAAAGCAAAAGCCCAAATAATCATCAAAACTTGACCACTTAATCCCTCATGCGTCTTCATTTTTAAGGAAAACAAAAATTGTGGACCTTTTGAAAAGTTTTAAAAAGCCATTTTTTAAAGTGAGGACATATTAAGCAGGCGTGTGTAAATGTCCTTGAGGAGAGACAGCGGCGTCACCCGGGCATACCTGTGCTGCTCCATATCGAAGCCACACCTCTCATGGAGGCCTTGGCCTATGACGCTGCACTCGAGCGAGAGTGCCTGCTGATTGGAACGCGATGAACGGTGCAACTTGTCGAGTCAGCGTTGAAGATATTTGTGGTGGAAACAATTACAACTGTGGCTGTCACACAGAATCATGAGGGAAAGTAGAGAAATTCATGAATATTGGGTTTGTTGTTATAACTGAGACGTGTGTGAAAATGTCACTTGAAGTGCACAGATTAGATTGTTGCAGGATTTGATATTTGCATTTCTTTTTTTACTGGTCAAAGGTCTTATGACCTGTGGTGTTTTTTATACTTTGGGTGTTTTTTTTTTCCCGTTTCAGATTTGGCTGAGTTAATTTATTTTTCATTTTGTGTTTTGTGAAAGAACAAAAGACAATTGTGTGTGTGGGGGCCATTGTTTGGAAATTGATGAGACCAATCACGATTGAATTTGGTTATGAAAAAAACTCCAAACGCTGCTTTATTGTCATGATCATGTACAATCGAGGCGCTTGTGGTGAAATATTCAAAAGTTTGATGGTACCGAGAGACACTGTCCTCTTACCCAGCTAATATGCGACATGCGTGTCTCTATATACTGTATTTACAATCATTTACAAGCGCGTTTAGACATAGCTACTTATTTGGGAGATGAAAACAAAATGGTTCTGTATTGACCCCTTAAGTGGATTCCCAGTTTATAGTACAGATGTGATGATTTAAAAAATCAAAGAGATAAGGTTTTGTGGTAGCAGCAGGACAGTGTTCCTCAGTCCTTGGCCTGTGAGAGAGAAAAAAAAAAGAGAGAGTGATACATACAATAATTACAAATACAAAGACATCTTCAACTTCTGCAATCTACTATCACTTACCTTGCAGTTATTTTCCAAGCTCCATTAGGTTCCGACCCAATTTCGTTATATGCTGCCCGTCTCCCTTAGTTTGCCCACCAAGTCCTCCACTGTCTCCACCTTTATGCCAGCCAGCCTCTGCGGAGGTTCGTCCACCCGCAGCACTTCTAGACGGGATGTCAGATCCACGCCCAGCTCGGACGGCTTCACGTTGGCAATTTTCTTCTTCTTGGCTTTCTGAAGGAAAGAACAAGACAAAGATGCCGACGTCATAGTGCATGTGTTGCTTTGCTAGGTTTCTTCTTTCTATTGGACTTTAACTTCTCATGCTTGCAACTGGGGATCGAGAGGATTATTTTAATGTTATACTACATTAGATGTCAGTTTGTGCCGATTCCAGGTGCCTACCATGATATTAGGCAGGGTGGCATAGCGAGGTGTGTTGAGTCGGAGGTCCGCGGTGACAACGGCGGGCATGTTGATCTTGATGGTCTCCAGGCCGCCATCAATCTCACGCACCACTTTCACTTTGTCGCCTTCCAGTGTCACCTCTGACGCAAAGGTGCCCTTACATGACAATATCAAAAACAATATTAACAATACTGTGGTAAGTAACTAGGAGTAATGAGAATAACTTCAAAATGATACAAAAACATGGCAATATTTTGTCACGTCTGTCCCACTGTGTGCTCAAAGTGATGTCAAGGGTGCCACCAGCTGGCCAATCTGTGAACTTCACCCTCACATGTCCAGAAAACCTTTGAACTGTTCTGCTCTGGATTGAGCAGGATCACTGCGGTTCTTTCAGCTCATGTTGATAAGTTTCCTTGGACTGGAGAGGTGGTTATATAATATTGTATTAGAGCTATCACGGAAATACTTAACTCCCTCAATGACTACAGATTGAATTAAAACACTTTAAAAATTGGGGACCGGATTTGGCTATTTGACACATTTAATAACTCAAATAAAAATGGTGAGCTCTTACCTGAGGCCAGTCCAGTAGGGCTGCTGTCATTTGTCCCGTCTGATTGCAGTCATCGTCAATGGCCTGTTAAAAACAAATATTACCATGTAAAATAGTGCAGCGAAGAAGGAATGTATTTCTGTCTTTTTGACCTGTTTCCCAAGAATTACAAGCTGGGCCTCCTCCTTCTTGGCCAACGCAGCCATGATCTTGGAGACTTGCAGGGGACCCAAGTTGTCGTAGTCCTTGCCAGACACCTCCACGTGGATACCGCGGTCAGCTCCCATGGCGAGGGCAGTACGGATGGTCTCCTGAGAAGAGGGAGATGACATATGATGAGAATCAAAACCTTTTTTTCCCATCGCACTACAGTGGTCCCAATTCTGCTCTCGGATGCTCTTAGGATGCCAAGCCCACCTGAGCCTGCTGTGGCCCACAGCTCACTGCCACCACCTCCTTGATGAGCTTCTTCTCCTTCAGCTTGACCGCCTCCTCCACGGCGATCTCGCAGAAGGGGTTCATGGAGTGCTTCACGCCATCGGTCACTACGCCACTCTTATCCGGTTTTACCCGGATCTGAGGGTGGCGGGCAAATGGGGACAAGCAGAAGACAGGCAGAGATTAAACTATCACTATGTTTCGTTTATAACATTTCATCTCATTGCAGTGGGGAAAAACGGCAGCCATCAACATGACAACACACTATTCATTGAGTAATCTACACAAGTAACTATATACAAATATGCTATGAGGCAACATTATTAAGTATTCACCGCAAAGTGTCCTGATAGGTGCAGTTAAAGGTATGCTTTCCAACATAGGTCATATGTGGCGCTACAAAGCTGTTACCATGCGGACGCTAGCTAGGACTACAGATAAAGTCACCATCTAAATATTGTTCAAAATATTCATACAAGTTCATGTATGATATTACCTTAACTGCATAGTCAATGACACGCTTGACACCGACAAGAACCCGGCCAGACATAGTAGGTGGAACCGTGGAAAGGAGTTGTGGACAGCGGACGTAACCGAGTCACCGTAAGTGAACCTTCAAACAAGGAGGGGTCGGAGATATTTTAGAGTTACACTAGGAAGAAACTCCGGGGGGCCGCCTCCTGATTCAACCAGTGAAAATCGGCCATGAGCAACATACTCGGCGCTTATTGGCTAAGATCACGCTCCTTTAGTAACCTCGACAAAACTAAATAGCGCCGTACTCCGAAAATACAAACATATTTCTTTGTTAAAAAATACAATTGGATTTCATTTTAGAGATTGCTTTAATATTGCATAATTGTTTAAGAAAAATATTGTGGGTCCAAACTTAAAATGTTTCGTGTAGAAAACTAAACGAATATATGTTCCTACTAATTGTGGCAAAGTTCATTGCGATCAAAACAATTATTAACACAATAACCTTGGTTATTTACCATTAATTAATCCCGTCATAAATTTGGGGAAACGTTTTATATATTGCAGGGCTTTAAAAATGAATAGTTAAAATGTAATCAACAAAATGTATGCAGTATACAGTATTGTAACGTTCGTATTGGTTAACTAATGTATTACATATATGATTAAGATGGAGCCGATTTTGATTGTGATTAAGGTGTATACAAAAAATACTGAATTGACTTCATAACAACAGTCTATTCAAGAAAACACAAAGGAGAAACATGTCATGGCCCAAACGGAAATTTGTTTTATTTACCTGAGGTGCAGCATTTCATTAAAAAAAAATTTTTCAAAGAAAATACAGACAGACAGACAGACATCACTGTGCAGGAACACCATTTCTAAAATCATAGAATCAATCTTATGAATAAACGACGGATTTGGATAACAATGAATACGTGTTTATGTATGTATTTATAATACAAACCGCTATGTAAAAACACCAGTTAGCAACAAATAAAATGACTTTATTTGGTCTGATGCCTTCAATGTTATGGTACATTACAATACTTTCTGGCAAAGTCAAACGCCAAGCAGAGTTAGCTTGGAACCCACTAGCACAAAATAGCTTTCGTGTTGCGTTTAGAGGTTCATTAAGGCAAATCGGAAGTTTAGTAATCGATTTGGAATACATCGCTGAATGATTCATTGTTGCTATACGTCACAGTTTCGCCATTCCAAATCATCTTGTGGCCGCGGAATGTACAAGTTAGCATCAAGATAAACCGTTGAAAGAAGCGGCGTTGCAGTCACTTTATCTTACCCGGCAACACCGAGCAACTCGCCGGACTCCATTTTCCTTCCAAAGCCGAGCTGCGTCTCACGTGTCCTGGTCTGTCTCCTCTCACATGACCGGAGTGTTTGTTCCCGTGATCAAGCACTTCCATCTCCATCCGTGGCATTGAAGTTTCCTTTTTTTCTCGACACTGATGGATATGCTCGAACAGAGTCTGGACGACGCCAGGTAAAGCTGTTTCACAAAAATGGCTAACACCCACAAGCTAAGCACAACATGCTAATAATCCTTTCCAGAGTTAAGAAGGAGTTACTTTAGAAAGCGGATATTTTAGCTTTTTACATTTTGTTTTTGAGAAAACTTAGTAGCACTGTGAGGCAAATAGACGAGTATTCATAACATGAACAGGGCGTTTATCGGAAAAAAATGAATTAAAAACAGGCTAGCAAAGTTAGCTTTGGCTAGCTTTCAAAAGTAAACAAGTCAGGTTCCAACAAGTATTCATGTTTTGAATTTATTTGATGTGGAAACTCACAGAAGCTAAGATAGCTCCTAAAGTTGCATTTAAAATTATGATGTAAGTTCCCCTTAAATTAAGGTTTCTTTGGGGTGACAAGTCAAAGTGACATGTGTTATGTTTTAATCCGCAGCCAAGACAAACAAGACGAGGAGGTGCAAGCATCTGACGGTAAATTTAAGACACTTCTTACACGACTTGCAACAATGCACAAACGTGTTCGTTTCACCCGATTTTGCATCCCCAGCCACTTAAGTTCATGACCTATTTAATAATTCATTTCTCACTTTTCTTGATTGTCAAAAAAAGTAATTCTCTCCGTTTTCCTAAGCAAACGGTTTGCAGCAATATGTTTTACCCGGTACTGTGAGTGTTAATAGTTACAGATTAACCCAGTGAGGGGATCTTGCTTTGTAATATGATTTGTAACGATTTAATAACTACCAGGGCAATTGAAATAAATGAGTTTTGCCCCTATTTTTTCACTTCGTAGGCAGAAGCGTCAAAGTTCAGTGTGACTTCTCCAACTGTGTTGACAAAGGCCGTTTTGACCTTAGTGTTTCTTTTCCTGTTTATATTTGTTTCTGGTGTACTGTTGTAAGAAAACAAACCAATTGAAATATCCTTCCCTCAGACGGAACTGGGGACGAGCAGACGGCTGTCACCATACAGGAGGCCACGGCATTTGGTGATCACAACATCCAATACCAATTCCGCACTGACGGGGGACAGGTGAGACTGGACAACATGACTAGAAAAAATAAATTTCTGGGTCACAATCAATTTCTGGGTCATGATTGCATACTAACTTCACAGGTATTTTGAAGTAGTCTTAAAGGTTTTTCTAATTTGAATCAAACAAAAATAAGTAGTCTTAAAGGTTTTTCTAATTTGAATCAAACAAAAATAATTATAAAGGTGCTACTTAAAAGTTATCCTCAGCAGTTATTGAATTTATTTTGGTGCTGTCTCTGTGGCGTGATTAAGGTTGCAATTATATGTCATGTGATTTTTATCCCCAAGAAACAAAGTTTGATTTCTCCTTGCTGTCCTATAACTGATTTATGTTCAACCATGAAATTATTGTTTTTCTACATTTTGTTTTACAACCTCATTCCAAAATTAAATGAAACATGCGGAATAAATATTTGTTTTTTGTGTTGGACAAGGCTTTACCTTTTAAAGCCACACACACTCAAAGTCACAGTTATTATTGTGGAGATTATTTTTGTTTTATTTTTGTAACGGTTTCAAAGCTTTTTTGGTATCAGGAGATATTAGGCACAGAATTGAGGAAAAAACACAAACATAATGAGAACCAAGTTGGCAGTTATTCAAATAATTCACATTTTTATGGGTAAAAGCCCTCCATAATTTTATTAGAGATGAATTTATTCTGGAACATGAGTGTGGCATTTGATACCCGTTCATCCATGCGTGATTTGTTTTGGCGTAAACAGAGGGTGACCGAGAGTGAGAGCGTGAGCAACATCATGTGATTTCGGGTCGGGACGGGATTGGCACGAGGCTGCTGTCACATGTCAGTCAGGGGAGGGAGCGAGTCACATGATACGGGGCTACAAATTGGGTTTCTATTGGAACACAAGACTATTTTCTCATTTGGGAAAATCCAGTCCAGAGCATTTTGTGTGGGACCTTGTGGGATATGATCAACAAATCTACTAGCCAAGTACGCACACTGTAGAAACAAAACATCAATTTTCTTTCTTTTGTAATTTTTTTTTCTTTTTCCCTTTCATCCTTACAGGTGACGTACCGCGTGGTCCAGGTCACTGACCAGAACCTTGAGGGACGGGACGACGCTGGCGAAGCGGTGAGCGTTGTCTCTGCAGCGGCCTTCAGCGGCGCTCCACAGGCGATTGCTCAGGTACCAACCCTTGATTAACATGAAATTATGCAATTTTTTTTGTTTTGTTTTAGCTATCACAACAAGTCTTCAAACATGCTGTGCTTATTCAGTTTTACTTTTGCAACTTACCTTAAGTTGGATGCGAGAAGTGTCAGTCGAAAAGATGTTCCGTGAGGAAAATAAATGGAAGGAAGATGGAATGCTGCCGTCGTCAATCACTTTTCTGCCACTCAACTCACAAACATCAAATTCTGTAGTTTATTGGGCCTTTTCTAGTGAGGATTCATTGTTGTTGTAGTGGCCTCGTTTGGCCTTTAGGGGCCGTTAGTCACCTGCGTTTCGACAGCATATAAATCAGTTAGCAGATTAATTCATGAAATAAATCAAAGAATATTTAAACTAACCATTTTAGAAAAAAAAATCACAGGCCTCTTGATCAATTCTTGGCCCAAAAACTTGACCCACCCTTGGTCTAACGAACGTTTTGTCTATGCAGATGCTTACTTATGATTGGTATTAATTTAGCAATATTTTTATTATTGTGGCTATTGCGGCCTACAACTGCACTGCATTTTTCTGAGAGGCGTTTATTAAATTACAAATTCATACAGTCTACCGTTTAAAACAGAGCAATTGGTCAAGGCAAGCTATGTTGTGTTTAAGCGCTCATTAGATTGCGATTGGCTGGTAACCGGTCCAGGGTGTCCCCCCGCCTACTGCCTGATGACCGCTGGGATAGGCCCGCGACCCTCGTGGGGACAAGCGGTATAGAAAATGGATGGATGGATTGTGGAGGTGTACGTAAGGATGTGGCGAGAAGCATTTTAATTTGAAGTGTTCTACCTTTCAGCATTCATATGAGGAAGAACTTAATGAGAAAATGGATTCCCGGTGACCTTGAATGCACCACCTCACCTGCCACTTCAATGAACATACCTACATGTGTAATTAAGGCCCTCTTGGAATTGCTGTTTATTTTTTGACTAAGTGATTGGCCTCTTTGGGTCACACACTCGTACATTCGACAGTTCTCGCAACAGCGGTTTCACCCATCGACGTACATAAAAATGGCCATCATGGCAGGATGCACAAGAATGACTGAAGAATCCTTGTAACTTTTAAAATGGGGTCAGTTTGACCTGCCACGTAACAGGATTGTTAAAGACTTGTCAAGCTAGCAAAGCGGCATGAAGGGTAAAACATTTGTGGAGGATAAAGTTTGCTTAGCAGAATAAAAAAAAAATAATTAACTTTTGGGTTTTAACCAGATTTCTTTGACGGGAACAGTGCTTATTTTTATCTTACCACACTTCCTTTTTTCCCACTTTATTACGGCTGTCAAATAGCACTTTGCTATGTGTGGGATGGGGAGGGTGGGTGTCTGGGGGTGTCTCGCTCAGCTGAGACTCGTGTTTGGTCTGACAAGAGAGCGAGGCGGGCTTTTTACCTGCTGCCCGCTCACGCTTCTCTCATCCTCCGTCCATCTCTTTTATCTGTCAAAGGCAGTGATTCACAACCCTTTCAGTAATGGAGGAAGTCCGGCGGGGGAGTCGGCAGGCGGGGAAGCGCGTTTCGCCTACTTTCCCGCAGCGACTGTGAGTGACGGCGCCGTGTCTGTGCAGGCCGCCGCCGACCCTACGCTTACACAGGCGGGAGGTGAGTGGGTGGGGTCTCACGCTCAATTTGAGCATGCACACGATGCGAATCCACTCTTGTTTTTAGTCCAAATCACTTTTTACTGTGATAAGCACCTGTTTAAACTATTAGCTAATTTTTTACATTTTATTTTTTGTTTTTGCCACATGTTACGTGCAAATCTGAATAAGTCACTCTGATGTGTGCGTGCGTTTGAGCTACTTAACACACAATTCCTTCAGTGTGATAGGATTGTTGAGTGACAGTTCATAAATTCCATCTGTCATATAAAGTACATAACTAATTGCATTACACACACATAGCATTGGTTATACATATGACAGACCGCAAAGCTTACGGGTAAATAATGTATGGAATTCGAGTAAATCACCTTCTATGTTGTGTGTTTACGGGTCAGTGTGACCCACTGTATACTTAACAAGGACAGCAAACAGGCAAGCTTTATATAAAAAAAAGTGAGAATGTGTCAAAGAAATAAAATCAATTACTAGTACTATCTTCCAACAAGATTATAAATGCTTAATTCACCGCACACAAAACAATTCGTTCCCGCTTTTTTTCCAAGTCCCCGATTACGGGGGCGCACTGCCGACGTGATTGACGTCTCATGAATCACGCAGGTCGCTCAGTCCATCACTAAATGACATTACACAACATTTGTAATGTGGTGTCATTTTGCAAATGAAAGGTCCCCATTTCCGTTTTGAAAAAAAAAAAAAAAAAATCCTAGATTTTAATGTCGTTAAGCTCCCAGTTGCTTCTGTCTTTGAGCTCATTGGCCTGATTTATGACACTTGGGCACAAGCTGCACATTGTCTGTCTGATTTATATTTTTCACTAGCGTACGACAGGCACAAGCACGTTGAGAGAACAAATGAAAAGTGAGGAAAGGCGCCAAGCGCGCCACGTGAATGGATGGGCCTCATTTGTCACAATTGGCGCCACGAGTCATGTGAGAAGCTGGCTGATGTGTCATACTTAGCGACGAACTGTTGCTCAATTGACGACAGGTTCGCACTTGTTGTTTTTAAAAAAAAAAAAAAAAAAAAAAGAAAAAAAAAAACTCCCTCCTCAACTTTTCTCAACAAAATTACTGTGAGTGAAATATATTTGGACAAATGGACACAATTTATAATGTGTGATGACATTGATGTGAGGAGTGCCAATATGCTTGATGGGGAAAAAAATGAACAAAACAAAAATACAGATTAAGAGCTAAATGCCTTCCTTTCCACAGGGCAGTTCTACGTGATGATGACCCCTCCTGATGTCATTCAGACAGGCGCCACACGAAACATCGCACCGCGCACGCAACCCTTCCCAGCGTGAGTAGCCAGCCCATTCATAAAAAATCAAATGAATCACTCAATCTGGATTTTCACTGCAGGTCCAAGAGACAAATTTCCTTTACTTATTGTTTGGGCTTCACTATTTGAATTTACAACAGAACAAATGATACAACATGCATGCACAGATGCCTAAATAGCACTTAAAAAGAATCCTAATTGTCATCTAAAGATTTCTTTATATTTTGGCAAAACAACCAGAGTTGTCATTTGAAGCATGCAGTGTGAATCCAGTCTAGTCATTTTGCTTGCTTTTATTGTCTTATTTTTTTTTTTTAATATCGATTGCAACATCAGGCCTCACTCCAAATATAAACACATAAAGATGAATGATGCTTATATTACAAGGCAGGGATAAAAAATGTCAGATACAGTTAAGGAGCATAACCATTTTTCAGTTTTTTCGCTCCATACTAATTCTTTACTTTTTCGACTTTGGTAGTTTTACAGGTATGAACTGTTCTGACGTACAAAAATAC
The DNA here is from genome assembly GCF_033458585.1 of Syngnathus typhle. Classification (NCBI taxonomy): domain Eukaryota; kingdom Metazoa; phylum Chordata; class Actinopteri; order Syngnathiformes; family Syngnathidae; genus Syngnathus; species Syngnathus typhle. Next base: position 10,856,299 of record NC_083747.1, on the reverse strand, counting down.
ATATTTGTGCCCCGCCGAAATGAAATTAGCTGAAGTTTTCTCTCGTCAAGGCAAAGCTGCAACGAGCACATGACCAGTTGTCAAATTGAGTTACATCAATATTCCCCGTTGTTAAACGTGCTGTTGTTTGGACACAAAATCCGCATTGTTGTCGGTTAAGCCGCATGACAAACAGGAGACGCAGCATACATTCTTTTTTTAATGGCTGTCTTGTTATTGTTTACATAAATCTTCCCACACTGGCCTTTTTGTTTTTATGTTTTGAGTGTGAACTAATCAACAGTGACATTCTCGTTTGCTAAAGTGAAGTAAAAACCTCCCCACCCTATGTGCCGTCCGCAGAAATGAAAACGAGACGCTGCGGCACGAAGGTTTAAACTGGTGAGGAATGCTTTCCACTTCCTCCCCTTCCTCCTTCTCCTCTTCCTCCTTTTTTTCCCCCATCACCGGCATCACAGCACATTCCTGTTTGCAGCAAATGAACTAATCAAATTAGATCCCGAGCAGAGAGAAGCCTCCTCCTCTCCCTCCTCCCGCTCCAATCCCCGGTGATTCTCCTCGCTCTTGATGTGTGAGACGCAGACGTAGCGCTCCCTCAGCGCTGACCCTCATCCATTGTTGTTAGCCCGGCAACTCGCTCCGCGTCGGGAATCAGAAATTAGGTTGCCGCGCTGCGTCTGCAAACATCTCCAGACTCACCGCACTCTCATCTCGCACGTGTCCACGCTGGCTGCTTTATTTGTACAGATAGCAAAATGATGTACACTTTATTGGGTGCACAGGTTGACGAGAGTCCGTTCAAAGCCTCATTCACATTGAGATTCTCAAAAATTGCAGCGTGAGAAAAATCAATCCCATATTACAAAAAAATCCAGCGTAGAAAAAAAACGTAGATACTTACTTGGCGCTGTGTGACAGCGGCCACAAACACGGCACTGTCCCGCTTCGCTGCATTTTGCGTGAAAGGCACAGGTCGATAAATCCCCAGCTACTTTTTTTTAAAATGAGTAAGACAGTTTGTGGTCCCATTTAAGAAAATAGGTCATTAATATTTATACGCAATGGTGTTACCAGACCCTTCATGCTTTGCCGCCGTTGGAAATGGTTCCACTGCCGTGTCTTAATTAATGGCGTACCTGAGGGAAGACGCCCATACGAGAGACGCTTGTCTCATTAGCCGGCAGCTCGGGACGCCAGCCGACGGCTCGTCACCGTTTTACTGCGCCGTAAAACAGCAACACGCTCCCCCTGCGAGCCGCACTTGGAAAGCGAAGAATGTTGTTGGAGCTCCAGGCAGACGTTTAGGACAGCGTGAAGCAAGCGCAGTCTAGGCTCCTGGCATTAGAAAAGACATTGTCCATGATAACAGCCCAGAACAGTCGGTAATAGTCTCGGGTATGAGGTGATGCAAGGAGAGATGGGAGATATTGCGCTGTGTGAAAAACAAGTGTGTGTGTGTTTTGTTTCTCTGAAGGAAAATGGACGGTCCGCGAACGCCACGAGATGAAAGGAGGAGAGCGCAACATAATGAAGGTGGGTAATTAGCTGGGATTGCGGCCTTTTCACTTGCCTGACAGGGCGACACAATACACGCTCTGTCTTGAAATGGATGTGAATTCACAACTGTTCTCAACGTGGCCTCTAGAGGCTGCTGTGGAGCTGCCATAGCCCGGCAACCCAAGGAAAAATGACTGCTTCCTGATATATATATATTTTTTTTTAGTGGAAAGGCGGCGGAGGGACAAAATCAACAACTGGATTGTGACACTGTCTAAAATCATCCCTGACTGCAACATGGAGAGCACCAAAACCGGAGCGGTAAATTGTCTTCTCTCATTTGTTAAATGGCCACTTTCCCACTGAGAAACATATTGTTGAAACCACACATAAAGAAAGCTTCAATGTCAAACTGTGAACAGCAGGATGGAGAGGATTGACTGTACAAATGCCAATTGTAATTGGACCAGGAAGTCTATTAAAAGGGAACAAAGCGCCATACATTGTTTGTGCCCTCACTAGTCTAAACATGATATTCTGATTAATAATATTGTTTCTGGAATAAGAGGATTGCCATTTTGGCTAATACCGCCCTCTGCTGGCGACTGTAATTACCAACAAACTGTCCTCACAGTTGGACATGCTCTTTCAAAAGTTTAGAAAGTCAAATTAAGGTCACCTGTAAAAGATTTAATGCATTCAGAAATTTTACCAGAAAGTCCACCATGCCTAATTTTTAGTGACGAGTGTATATTGAAAAATTGACTTTTTGTTAGTAAATAAGTTGGGTCTGTAATCGTGCCTCCCCACCCATCAAGTGTGAAATTAAAAAATTAAGGTTAAGTTAGTCAGTGATGGCTTTGCGCAGGCAAAAAAAAAAAAAAGTTGCAACTGCCAACATTTTGTCCTTCCAGAGCAAAGGAGGCATCCTGTCCAAAGCGTGCGACTACATCCGCGAGCTACGGCAGGGCAACCAGCGATTGCAGGATAGCCTGAAGGAGGTGGAGAGAATCCAAGTGGACAACGAGCTGTGCAGGCAGCAGGTAGGCCAACGGGAAGATTTTTTCCAAACTACTTCCAAAACAACAGCAACATTTAAAAAAAATAGATATACCGTAATTTTCGGACTATAAGTCGCACCGGAGTATAAATCGCACCAGCCATAAAATGCCCAAAAAAGTGAAAAAAAACATATATGTATATAAGTCGCTCCTGAGTATAACATTTTGAATGCCTCTCAATATGGATTCAGCATCGGAAAACAGTTAAAGTTATTTAGCATGGGTGTGTAGATGAAACCGGTTTAACAGACACGTTTGCCTCAGCGGCCTCTATCAAGCCTGACTCCGCCGAGGGTAAAATCCAGCAGCTCCCCGGCGTGCGTCTTCAAGTCTTCTCAGAGTGGATCCCAGAGTGCTTTCAGCAGTTGGCGCCTCATTCGCAACCTTCCCAACGATCAAAGCGCTCGCTGCTACCTGAATGAGCCCGCAGGAGTAAAAACAGACAGTCAGTTTGCATGCTGATCTCCTCCCTGAGTATTGAGTAGGAACGTACCCGCTAACCCCCCCCCCCCGTAGAAAGCTTAACGTGATCTCGTGGACTCCTCCTCACCTGAAGGAGAGTTGGCACCCAGCGGAGTTGACGCACCGTATCATTCAATAATCCTGTTGGTTATGGTCTTGACTTTTGTGGCCCGCTGTGTTCTAATCTCGGTTTACGTCATTGGACTAAGGTATCCCGACACAGATAGAATGAAATGCGAAAAATGATTCATCTTTAATCCCCTCTTTTTGAAAAATATGTTCTTGTGTTCAAACGGGTTATTGTGAGCATGCAGTTTTCCAGTTAGCAAACTTTAAAAAAGATGCCAAGTGGGCACGCTTCAAGCTATCTATTGCCCAAAATTGATTAACAAAAAAAAAGCGCCACGACGTAGATGCAAATTAACATTAGCATTGAGCTAGTGGGGCAGCTGTTTTGAATACACAAGGGGTATTTCTCTTTTCCCAAGATTCATGTTCCGTAACCTTGCGCTAGTGGGGTGCACGAGATTGGATGAAAGGGCTCTTAACGGAATCCTCCCTTCTTCTTCTTCTTCTGTCTTTTTGGTCAAGATCGAGGAACTGAAGAACGAGAACGCCTTGCTGAGAGCGCAGCTCCAGCAACATGGCATCGAGATGGTGGGGGAGACCTCTCCGCAGTAGCGACGAAGGAGCCGCCACCGCCGAACCATTTCGGAAAACGAACCAAGGACTTGTGAAGGATCATGCGTAGCAAACTCGCCGACGCTACCCTCTTCACAGCCTCACTGAGGTCGCTCTTTGGGCGTAGAGGCATCAACACTGAACTCCGCCGCACTCAAGGGCGGTGACATTTAATTTCATGAAGTCTGCCCCCCCCCCCCCCCCCCCAGAGGCTCCCCAACTTACCCGGATGGTCATTATCGTTACGTTGGACTATTAATTGACGCTTTCTGTCTTCTTTATTAATGTCCTTTCTTAGCTGCTTTAACTTATTAGTGTGCTTGCTGACAGGTTCTGGGATGGAGTGCAAGTTACAGAGGCGAGACCCCGAAAGAGTCAACAATCAATTACGGGCCAGCTTTGACACAATATTATTGTTTTGGGGGGTAGGACATCCGATGTGCAATTGTGACGTTTGATCAAGAGCGGTGAGAGAATACTTGAAATGTTGGGCATTTTGCAGACGAATCCCACCGTGTATGACACGCTTGGAAATGCGACGTAAGCATAGGAAGTGCGGGAGGGACCTGCAGCGCCCCGTCCCTCCGCCTATCAGGGGGAATGCACCTCAAAAGAAAAGCAAACCATCTCTCCTTCACTCAGACGTTATCCGATTTATTTTTCTGTGTGATTGAAAATAGCAGCATGTCAATCAGTTTTTCATAAAACATCTTCACTGATCTTTTCTCATCACTCTGTCAGCCGCTTGAGCCAACGTCGGAATCATGGAGGCTTTCTGCTGCAGCAGAATGTGAAGTTGAGGTGAATAATGCAAATGCTGTACAGACATTCGCTAATTTGCTAATCATGAAAAGGTCATATTGTGGCGGATTCCAGCCCCCCCGCCTCCTCTCTCTCCCCCTCAAATCTTCTTTTAAAATGGCAAAATGAAGAAGACAAACTTCCACTGAGCCAATCCGACCCTGTGTGTAGCAGATTCATTGTCTCTCAGGTTAGATTATAAAACTGCTTTTCTATCTACAAATGGTTTAAAATAAACTAGCTATTATCCTCCACATTGATTGGTTGTCACTTAGCCCCGCCCCTTGGGCGCAGCACTGTCCAGGTGTGATGGTCTCCAGGTTCTGTTCATTGTTTGGAGTTTGGAAGTCAAAAGTAACCCAGATAATTGCAGGCTCTGGATAAAGCTATGTATAGTCGGCATAGCCATTTTGTATCGTTTCAGAATGTACTGGCACACTACTCGGAAGTGGATGTTGTGGGTTATTCTTACTCCCTTTCCGAAGTCTTAAATGTGCCAAGATGAACCTTACTGCTCCCCGCATGGCCATTTACATTTCCCAGATAACGTGATGCACACCGAGGTAAGGAATGGACTGTATTTGTATTAGGGCCAGGCCAATTTAATCCGCAAAAATGGTCTCTTTTCCTGTAAAGAAAATTGACAAAATTTGACAGTTTTCCTATTTATTACAGTAACACATTATGGCTGGTTATCAGTTCTGGCAAATACCAAAATCAGTATCGGCTTATAAAAAACTATATTGGTCTGGCCCTTTATGTTATTGATAAGATATTCGAATTTATTTTTAGCTTGTTAACCGAAATGCTAAGCTAACAAGGCTAGCTAGAGACAATATTATGCAGGTGATTCCGCCTCCTGCTAATTGTTGCTAGGCACCGCCAAAGAACTGGAAGAGGCAACAAAGGGTACGGAGTCAGGTATACTTTAAGTTTTTTTTTGTACCACTATTAAAGTATGAAACTGTTTTTTATATTACCTAATGGTAAGATCCCAAAAATTGGATTCTGTTAATTTATTTTGGGACAGAACATATTTTGGCACCCTTCAATTGTGTACCAAAATGATTTAAGAATACCCTAATCTGCTAATCTCCTCCACTACTTTTGGTTTTTTTTAAATCCTCCTCATTAGGCAGTTTACGGGAACTTTTGCATGGTGCAAACAATGCGGAATTTCCAAAGTGAAGAAGTCCAAGTGATGCAATAAGTGTCTCCTTGAATCATGCGGGGAATTCCTGTCATATGTACTTCCTATTTTCACCACATTGTCCCCTCAGACAGAAATCTGTCATTGTTTTACCCCCCCCCCCCCCCCCCCAACATCTTGTGTTTATGTTTATTTTCTTTCCACATATTGACCTCCTTTGGCCCATTTTGGGGGTGCTGCAAAGAGTCACAGAGGAGACGGTTTGTCGGGGTAAAAACAGCGGGTGTTTGCGCAACAGACGGGTGCAACGGCCTCCACCAAAAGGAACATGGCGGTGGCGCCTTCTGAGGTGAGTCTGTCCGCCACCATGGTGCCAGGCTTTGTTTGGCCGCAAGATCCCCCCTGCTGATAGGCCCACGGCCAGACAACCGCGGGTCCAAATGTACAGTATATCCCAGCAGACACTTCATTAGGAACACCAAAGCTCAAATTGGTAGTGGGAGGTGTACATATACAATAATTGTACATTATTGGTATAGTAAGCGCCTTTTACCTTAATTCAATCCGATTTTCAGAAATGCAACCCTAGTGGATTAGAGAAATTGATTTGTCGACTAATCAGTCTAACCTGTAGTATTTCTGCCCCCTAGTGGAAGAGCATTTAATTGTTCTGCCTTTCTCTATTATACAGGGGTGTCAAACTCATTTTCGTCGCAGGCCGCATCGTCGTCATAGTTTCCTTTGAAGGGCCATTATGACCGTCAACAAACTGATGCAAAATTTTGAAACCGGAGATTAGTAATAAATATTTTTAAAAGATCAAAGGCAATAAAAATTGCTAGCAATATCTGTATTTTTTAAGTGAAGACTATTTGTAACTTTAATATCGACACATGAAGTTGATGGACAATTTGTCTTCGGGGGCCACATAAAATGATGTGGCGGGCCGTAGCTGCCCCCCCCGGGCCTTGAGTTTGACACCTATGGAATAGAACGTACTTTACAATTCTCAAAAACGTTCTGAAATATTATAAAATGAACTATAACCTTTTACAGGAGAAACTAATTTGACTTTCTCTGAACTTTTTAATGTACTCTCCAACATTTCACTGTTCCACTGTAAACGTGGTAGTCTGACATCATCATACTTGTAAATTGACAAAAAGCACGGGACATCGTGTCTTGGTGGAGAAACGTCACAAAAACACGTATTGTCGCATGATGGCGTCGGGAGGCCCCATTGGCGCTTTGTTGACTGTGACGCAACTACGGCCACCGAGGTTATCAGTAAGCGAGACAGACCGGCGCACGGTCGCTACCGGCACTCGGTTGCCGCTGCCACCGTTGCTAATTGAGTCACCCTGGGCAATTTTCTGAGCTCTTTTAAGGTGGGATGAAAATTCAAACGGCCGTCGATTCTATCTGCACTTTATCTTTATCCCGCCTCGCCTGCCGACCACTGCACGCCCTCTCCACCATTTTTGTTATTTCACTTCCACAGTTATTGATTCTGACGTTTATTTTGCTCGCAGGTTAATTAACCATCGGTTGTTTATCGCTCTCCCGCCGATAAGAGGAAATAAAATAATCCTTTTTGATTTGTTTGGGCCCCAATCTGCCTTATTATGCTTATCTTCTGCCATAGTCTCAAGGCTGTTTTATGAAGCTATGAATAATGAATCTCGTGTCATTAATAATAAAAACAACAAACACACCAAAGAACCAAAAAGATTGAACAAAGTCGGCAGAAATATCTCAAATTAAAATCGACGTAGGTTTCTTGACCGTATTCTGAAGGTCATGAATATGTTAACAAACCACCAACTAAAATGATTACAAAATATCATGAACCCTTTGGAATGTGCTGAAGTTTGTGGTAATGTGTTTTCAAAATACTGTAGGAAACGTATTATTCTATACTGTGTTTTACAAGTCATCAATACAATAAATAAGCATTGACCATGCAGGAATTTCTAGAAATTGACTGGTAACGGGGCAGCATAATACAAGCGTATATATATACAAAAAGCTCTCAACTCTTCATGAAGCTGCAGTAATATTAGAAATATTAGTCAGTATTGTCACAGAGGATAAAGAATATTTACATGTGAACATCTACATATTGTCAATCTACATATGTTGCTCCTCCGTTTGTGTTCAAATATGCGTTGCTCAAAGGGTTGTAGGACCGCATGATGGTAACTTCTGAAATGTCCTAATTGGCTGATTTTTAAAAATTACAGATATGTAGAACTATTTCCCATTAATTGATACAAGATAAGAATAGATATAACAAAATAATGAAACTGACCCTGAAAGAATTTCTAATGAGATTTTTAAAACATTTGATAGAAAATAGAAAAGATACTCATCTGTGTCCAACTGGTCTCGAAATATTGTGGGTAAATGAAATTAAATCAACAAATAAAATAAATACAAAAGAATGAAAGCAAGCCTGCAGCAATTTGTGTAATTGACTTGTTATGGCTCTCCAAAAAGATTCTTGACTGTGCTCCACAGGTCAAAAATGCAATAATAAGAACAAGCTAATGAAAGTCATGAATATAATAGTTGATAAATAATAAACACAACACTTTGTCAGTATTTGTGAGTTATGCACAAAAACAGTACAAGGCATGTTCCTTAGATTCGTTCAAAAGAAATAATTCAACTGCTGTCTAACGGATCAACAACAACATTGAGTGCTTTGGCACCCTGCTGGGATTTAATTCCGCTTCTACTGCAGTTTTCATTCAAGTATTACGCAAATTGGGGAAGAAGGAATATTCTGAAAAAATGAAGCACAGATTTCTTTCACTTGAGACCTTGTAATTACGTCATTTGAAAAACGCAGCGGTTATCGTGTTGAATTGAGCGGATGCGGCAAATGGCTCCAAAATTCCATGCCATCTGTTGGCTACCGAAATCAGGCTCTCATTGGCTAGCAAATAAGTCACAAGCATAGATCCAGTTGACATAGATTGGAACCTCGACTCTCATAACTGCGAGGCAGATGTCCTAAACTTGGGCCCCGTGTCGCAGAGCCAAAGAACAGGAGTTTGCAGAAAACATCACCCCCCCCCCAGTCAACAAATTCTTTCAGTTTTTACAGAAACAAAGAGGTTCAAACTTTCCCTTGCTGAGGTTAGATAACGCCTGCCGGGAAAGAGGCCAGGCGGGCCTTCGCAGGGGAAAAGGGGGGGGGGGTGAAGCAACACCCACCATCAGTAAGCATAAATACCAGACATCATGCGCTCACACGGACAAACTGTGGAAGCAAGGACGTTAGCGAAAGAAAGATCATCACCGGATAGTCGGCGGCGGCGCCACATGCGAGAGACGACCGCTCCACTCTTGACGATTTTCAGACCCATTTAACAAGCCCACGTACCTGCTCATCAAAAATGAAGGCAATAAGCATTGCAGTTGCAGTGACACTCGTGCTCGCCTTTATTTGCATCCTGGAGAGCTCTGCGCTCCCCTTCAACCAGGTAAGAAAATCACCTCTTGGCTTTTATTTGCAATTACTTGCCACTATTTTCCATAACAGTAAAGTGAAAATGTCTCTTGGTGGTTTTTAGCTTCTCATATGTGCCTTCTAAGAGGCGGAGCCTTTAGAGTTCCTGTTTTAAAAGTGCATTGTAACTGTGGCTCTTCCCACATGCCAGGTTATCACAATTTGTATGCTGTTAAACCTCCTAGAAAACAATTAAATGAAAAGCGATGTGAATTGGAACGTCAAATTGAACAGAATGCTAGCGTTCAACTTTACCGCCCGCCCTAGAATTATATTTCAGTCATTGAGATTCTGCTCGTTGAATGTTCTTTTGTTGAGAGATACACACCCCTAATATATATGTATACGTGTTGATGTGTGTATGTGTAATCCTACTGAATCGAATCAAATCACTCCGCTTTAAAATGATCGTGTTTCTGCTATATTTCAAAATTGATCACTCTATTGCTTGAACGCATATATTTTTTACGGACACAGGTGCAGCAGCAAATGGAGGAGATAGAAGGAGGCGATGGTCCAGTTGCAGGACAACAGGACGTGGCCGACGGGGAGCCTTGGACGCCATATCACGCGCGACTCAAGCGGCAGAGTCACCTGTCGCTGTGCCGCTGGTGCTGCAATTGCTGCCGGTCCTACAAGGGCTGCGGCTTCTGCTGCCAACACTGAAGAAGAGGGAAAAAAACAAGCGGATGGAAGGAAAGGAAAAAAGAAAGAAGGCCCCTCGCATCATGATAACAACCAAGACAACCTTAATTTATTACGCTTCCTCACTGAGCTGGTTTCTAATTTCTATTTGACTCGCACATCATTTAGAAGGTGTCGTCAAAAGTGGCACAGTAGTATTTATTTTCATGTTTGTAATAGTTACATTTTTGTAAACTTTTTTTTAAATTCCGAATTAAGGCTGCCATGTTGCCATGTTCATATATGGTGATGAATAAACACACATTTAAATTGATTTGCTTGTGTTTCCATTTTTATATGGAACTTTTGATAATGCACATTTGATAAAGCACAGTTATATCATATTTATTTTAAATTTCTAAATGTTTTCATTATTCATTTTTTTCATTAGTTTGTTCCAAAATAGTTTTTAAAAGACTATTCTCATCTTAATTATAATCTCTAATTCCCTTTGCTAAAATGTTATTCATTTAAACATATTTTTATTCACCTTTGATTTAAATTATTTTCTGAAAAAAAAAAAAAAAAGAATTGTACTTATATACACAATTATTTTTACGCTTTTTTAGCATTATTGTACAGGCCAGAAAGGCACAGTCAGCATATTCAGAATCAACATTTGTGAATAGGAAAAAAAACATCAAACACATCTTTGTTTATTTGAGGCGTGCACCATGCATGACATCATCATCTATTCTCCAGCATCGGCATCCATTTTACAACCCATCATGGAGACGTTTAATATTATCCTGCTTCCAGTTATACTCCCAATTTTTTTTTTCTTACTCCAAGTCTTTACTACGTAACCACATTTTACATTGTAATGGAGTGTTCAACCTGACAATCTGTCATAATTATGGGTTTGCACATGTGAAGGAATGTGTGGATAGCAAAGGAATGGATGTCGGAAAGTGGTCCCATTGATTGGAGGTAAAGGAACATTTGCATTTAGATGGTCCCTTTTCTTCCTTGTGTGTGTGTGTGTCAATACTGTGGTGGTCTTTCTTAAACATAATGGATCTGTGTGTGTGTACGTGTGGACATGAAGCCAAACAAACCATCACAAAAAAGGGCCACCGTTTTTCTACCGGTGACAAACGACACCACCCGTCATTCGTTTTAATTAAACAGAGGCAAATGTAACAATTAAGTGGGGCGTCCCTGCCAAGCCACCACGACAAAGGACACACTTGCTGGCCATTCGTCTTTGTCGCCGCGAGAATGCTATTTGTTTTATTTGAACAAAACTGGACACACCATACCCATTAAAGTCAACGTCAAACTAGTGGTTTCCATGATGAGAATCTCAATAAGTATCAAACTATCATATCACCAATGTCAATGTAGCAGCTGAGCATAAGGAAAAACATGGCCGCCGGGCAGCTTACTAACACACTTAAGATTCTGTCACTGTTCAAGAAAAGATAACACGTTCTCCGGGCAATATTCTTCACTAATCTTTTTGAGATTTAGGAGGATTTTGCACAAAAAGTCATGTATGGTAACAACAACAAGACAAAGGCTTCTGGATTAGTGAATGGCAACGATGCCATTGTTCTTTTTTCCAATGGTGCATTGTCATTGGTTTATTTTTGAAGGAAATAAAACCATTTCTAGGGCAGCATGGTGAAGCACTGGTCACAGTTTGGAGGGTGTGGGTTCGATTCCACCTCCAGCCCTCCCTATGTGGATGACGTTTGTGTGTTCTCCCCGTGCCTGCGTGGGTTTTCTCTGGGCACTCCGGTTTCCTCCCGTATCCCAATAACATGCATGGTAGGCTGATTGAGCACTCCAAAGTGTAAGTACGGATGGTTGTTTGTCTCTGTGTGCTCTCCGATTGGCTGGAAACCGGTTCAGGGTGTCCCACGCGTACTGCCCAATGACTGCTGGGATAGGCTCCAGCACGCCCCCAACCCCCATGGGGAAAACCGGTACAGAAAAAATGGAATGGATAAAAACAGTTCTCATTATCTCGAAAATGTCATTATTATAAATAAAAGAATATACATTTAAGATTAGAAATTGTTTTTTAAATGTAAAATATTCAACTAAAAATAATTACATAAAACAAGAATATTAATGTACATTGTCATCGATTTTATACACTTAAAATAAAAAAGATCAAAATTATTACATGCATTAAAAAAAAAATCATTTAAATTAAAAATAAAACCTCATTGAATAATAATAATAATAAAAGTTCAATTGTTTAATCAGGAGCATGTTGCGTCACATCATGTAACATTGCAGAGGAATAATGACTGCGATGAGCAGCCTCCTTCCTCCCGTCTCCTTTTGTGTATTGGACTGCAACCCTCCCGATCCTATCAAACAATAAGCACCATGAGCAGAATGCGTAAAGAGGGAGCATCCCGCCATCCATCCCAGAGAGAAGACAATATATATATATTTTTTTATCTTTATATGTGGCTCGGAGCCACCCTGGGGTTGGCAGATAGTTGTCCTACTTGGCACGGAACATCACGGCCTCCCCACTATGTGTACCGTTTGCATTGCAGCGCCAACACAATCGTAGCGACCACAATTTTGTCACCTCACGTACGGCGTCATTTTACCCATAAGTGTCTTCCTCGTATATACAAACACACACATGTATATATGTGTATGTGTACGTATGTTTATACTTTAAGGTTCCACTGTACCGTATTTTCCGCACCGGACTATAAGGCGCACCTTCAATGAATGGCCCATTTTAAAACTTTGTCCTTATATAAGAAGCACCGATTTGTAATCCAAATCAACTCATTCTCCATTTTATCTTTTTTATTTGCAACAAATTACTTTATAATCACAAAATAATGATCCAGAGTCTTTTTGATTCATGATTCATAGTCTTCAGCGGGCCACTTATGATTGATTTCATGACACAATGCTTCGGGGCAGTTTAAATTTAGGAATTTGGTCCATATATAAGGCGCACCGGACTATAAGGCGCAGGGTCAGCTTTTGAGAACATTTTAGGTTTTTAGGTGCGCCTTATAGTCCGGAAAATACGGCACATGGAAAAGCTATGTTTCTATTTTTCACCCCAAACCCCGGGAATAGACAGTTGGATCGATGGACGCCCCGACCATAGGCTCATTTATAAGTCACAGATTCGATGACATCAGCAAGAAACAGGCCTCACTCTCTCAGGGAACGAGACGGCAATATCCGTCTTGGCGGTTTGCGATGCCCGGTGCGACCTTACAAATCACCGGTCTACCGGCGCTCGGCTACCCGCGTAACGCGGAGAGAGGCGGCTAATCGGAAGCATCCATTATTGCGGCGCGGGTTTGTTTGGGGCCGGCGGGCGTTGGCGCTGATGGATGCCAATGAAGGCTAAAGGAGAGCGGGAACACATTAAGCACGTCGTTTCGAGCATTATGCTGTTCGTTTCAAATGCGCCTCTGCATGATTTGAGCTCAATCTATATTCCGTGTATATACATACTTGGTGACACATTGTAGACTCATTTGACTTTCTGGATACGGAGGCACCAAGTATGGTTGAGAAAAATAGGGCGACAACTGGTCATTGGACGATGGATTCAATGGGCACAAATGAGCGGAAAATAATCCTAGTGGTTTATTTTTCTAATTCCGTCCTAGTCTAAACTATGAATGCAGACAATTGTAAGTTTATCTTTGACTATGCACACCGGTTCAAATCCAGGTTGAAGGCACCGGTGCGCCTCATGGTGTAAACAACGGTGCCCAAAATGGAATGTTTGCCCGCAATGATGATGATGATGATGATGATGATGATGACTTGCTCGGGCGGGTGTCGGCATTCCAGTGAGTGTCGTTGCGTATGCATAAAAAAAGCACCCTGTTTTTGTTGATTGTGTTTTTGCCAAACAAGCACACAACAGGGGAGTTTTTTCTTGCTGATGCGAGGAAACGGGAGGCGATGATTTGAGCGAAGCCTATGAATATATTTGGGTTTTATGAGCTGATTTACTCCCGGAATATATTTTACTGCTCTCTGGCGCTTCTCGGGAATGCTTCATTAGGAGAAACCGAATAACATCGGACGTGGATTCAAAACTTCTGCGGGAACTCCTTACAATCTCTCTTTTGTCCATTTGATATTTGACTACTTTTCATGTCATATTTTTGTATGTATTTTTTTTCCTTAATATGTTTGTCTAATAGTTTAATTTATGATATATTTTTCCAATCTGCACGCAGCCCAACTCATATTTAAAAAAAAAAAAAAAATCCTGCATATATTTTGTAGTTTTCCTGATAATTGTTTTGTTTTTACATATGCTTGCATCATTTCTGGTATTCTTTCTTAATCAATTCCCAATTTTTCTCTTTTGTTTGCAGCCCTGCCCTGACTCAGCCCTTTTGCGACAACTTGGAAGGATCAATAATCTTGTCTGAACACCCATGGTGACACGGGCGTTCCGCGGGGGGAGCTTTCTCATCAAAAAGTGATCTCGCCAGAAATCTAGAGGTTCCTCGTCTGGCTCCTCTGGGAAGAAAGACAGCAAATTGAAGAAGAGTTATTTATTAGACGCACACATGGTGGGTATTGCCGCCCTGCTGATTCAGCTCACTATGGCAAGACTGCTGAGTATACATCAGTCGATCCCACCGCCCCGAACATCCCTCTGTCACACTTCATGGACATCAAGTCCCTTGCCTAGCAAGCTCCAAAATTGCAATCAAATGACGGATTAGCAATGTGATCTAGTAGGGTTAGAGAAGTTCTTTTTTCATTGGCAGTCCTTGAATTTGGGTGCAAGGAAAATCAGGAAAGAAGGGAGAAGGGAAGGAAAGAAGAATTGAAAAGATGCTGTCACTCATTTCAGGTCACTTAACAAATTTGCCAAACTTCCCGAGGCTGAGCGTCACTGTTTTTGTTTACAGATCTGGCGAGTGAGACAATTCCACTTCCTCTCCCTTCATACCTTCTGTGGAGTAACTCTGTAACATTAGAAGGCCACTTATGCGGCCATCTTTGTCAGTCGAGAAATGGATGTGAAATTGGGTGTTTTCTTCTTCACCTTGCGCCTGACGTGTTGTTGGTAAGATAAAATCTCTCTCTTTTCCTGTTTTATGTCCCCATTTTCCTGGCAGGACAGTAAAAAGGCTTCCAAAAAGCTTGTCGGCCATTATGACCTTTAGCGATTTCTTTTTTTCTCCCTGTCGCTTGTAAAAAGAAGACATTTACCAGCCAGCGTATGACATCCAAATAGATAACAAAATCACATTTGATAGAAGCTCTTGGGGCAATCTTCCTCCAGTGCGGTAAGGCCTTGAATGACGCATTCTGGAAAAATAAAGGATTGACCGATCAATCAGTGAATAAACAAATGAGCTAACTAAGGGACTGATTAAGGTCCATTTTGCATAACCTGATTGCTAACTAATCAGTTAAGAAACACTGAACTAATTCAGTAGCAAAAAGCTTGATGCTAATTAGTAATTGCTAAGGCTAATTAGTGAACTTAAAACTAACACATGAACGATAGGTTAGCTAACGCTACAGAATGTAGGTTTATTACTAATACTATTTGCTTACTAATTTACAAAAGAACATTTTTTGCAAAGTGACTGACTTATCAATTAATGTGCATGTAAATTAGCTTGATAGTTAGCGATTTGGTATTTTGTTTCATAAACAGTTGGGTTATGGTAAGATTCAAGGTAAGCTCTATGCA
The DNA here is from genome assembly GCF_033458585.1 of Syngnathus typhle. Classification (NCBI taxonomy): domain Eukaryota; kingdom Metazoa; phylum Chordata; class Actinopteri; order Syngnathiformes; family Syngnathidae; genus Syngnathus; species Syngnathus typhle. The sequence goes on along the minus strand of NC_083747.1, from coordinate 10,840,772 downwards.
CTGGAGAGGTCCAGTTGGCTGAGAGAGAGGTGAACCACAGCAGGGACAGAAGCAGAGGATGTGTGTGTGCAAGACAGATGTCAGCGGGCGGCTACAAAGAGGGCCTGGCTATGATCTGCTCAGTGTGCAGCTTCTCTGATGTCCCGATGTGTTTTTATTTAAGGCAGGAAAGATGTGGGAACAACATCAAGCAACAGGCAACCAAAAGCATGCTGCCCTTTGCAAAAACAGCAAGGAGTATGACTTCTACTGAGGTAGGACAAGCTTAACCACATCAGGCAGACTTGTGGCACCTTGGCTTGCTGCATTTGCATTGGATGCAAACTTTGCATCACTCGTTTTACTCATTCCCTTACGTTGCGCTCTTGGAATGGGCAACTCTCAGACAGGCGATACCATTTTAGTAGATAGTGCTTCTGTGTTCTATTGTGACTTTCTTCTTTTGAATTCTGGGAAGAGATCAGAGAGTTGTGCAGGCACAACCAATACAAACATCCTTTATGTCTCTCTGTCAGTCAAGGTTCTTAAAAGCCACAAATGAATGTGAGGCAAGATGAATGTACTCCATTTATGACTCCAGCCGAACTGTGTGCAAAGACAAGCATAAATAACAGCGACCGTTTCTCTTCACTTGTTACTGTGGATGTTTATATTCGTCAACTGGAATCCCAGTTTACTGCCACTGACGTGTATATTATTTGTCCTATTTACAGCAACTATCCATATGTCAACTATGGTTTTCCAACAGGTAGACATGGAGATGGCCTCACCCATCTTATTTGTGAATTGTGAACTTCACATTCAAATATTCAATTCGGACCAGAACAAAAGAATTGTTGCCTTCAAACATGGTAGCCGTGAGCATGTTATCGGGCACGTGATGTCACAACTTTGAACCTGATGTAAGTTTGAGCTGTGTTTTGTTTCCGCCATGTGCTTTTTCTTCCCTGTTTCAAATTCCTACCTGGTGCAGACCAATAACCTAATGTAAGCTAACTAAACTTTAGTGGACTGTCAACAGAACCTTGAGGGACTCCTGCTCTTCTCCCCTCTATCTGACATTGAAGACAGAAAACCTTTTGAATTTTAAATCTTTATTAATCCCACAGTGAGGAAATTTGTTAGCCAGATTCCGAATTATGAAGGTCATCATAGAAGTTGTGTTTTTGTCTTTTTTTATTTTTATTTTTCTGCCTGCTAATCAGCGATGAGTAATTAATTTGTGCCTATTGACAGATAGAAAAGTTCTGATTGACTTGAAAAGCATAAAAAAAAGATTTTTTTAAGAGGAAGAATGGAGCAGAAAAAGATTGAGATAAAGTTGTAATTAGGCCACTCAGACAAAGCATAATTCTTGTAATTGTTCCGGCCTGCCTTTTGTTTTGTGGCTGTGTGAATTAATGAAAGCCTTATCTTGATGTGGCCAGCCCCCAGGAAAGAACCATAAACGTAGAGGACACTTCTAGAAACATGCTGTTTGTTTTTATGTGCTCTTTTTCGAAACCAGGCTAGCATCTTGCAAACCTGACCTTGGCTTTAAACCTTAAACACAGATTTGAAACCCTGGCTCAAGGCCTGGCTTGAAGTCCAAATTCCAAAATTTGAAAACCCTAACTCTTGTGTAAAACCTTAAATCTAACTTGAAGCCCTGATTTGAAGTCCCTCAAAAAAATTACACTCCCATTGACTATATTTCTTGTCACATTGGAAAGGAGGCGTCAAGTAAAAGCATATTAATAGACAAAATGGACGTGCGGACGGCTTAAGGGCAGGAGAAGGCAAGAGCTTTTGTGGCCTGGCAAAGTGAAGGGCGTGAAATGAAGAGAGCCAGGGGGGGCCCGCTGGAGTGTGTCCCACATGGGAATGAGTGCCACCGGGTCAGCGTACAAGCGGCTAAAAAGAAGAGAGAGACGGTCAAGGCCCATTAGGTCGGGATGGCGCCAGAATGGCGCCTGGCGTCCTCGCTGATGGGAAAATGGAAAGTTTGCAGCGGGCCAACTTCTCCAACACCATCAGGGACTCGTCCGTTACGCCTGCACGGCCAAATATCGAGCAGATCTTATTGCGAATACAGAGCAGCCATTCAAACGTTGGAAAACAATTAAGAAAATCCACAATTTCAAAATTGTAGCGTAAATAATTTGTTTCGTCAAGTCATAGTTTTTGCAATTTAAATCCTAATATTAAATAACATTTGAAAATGACATTTTTTGCCAATAAAATTGTTAATTATTAATTAAATTATTACTTTTAAATTGTTTTTTTTACTCTTTATTCATTATAACCAACAGAGAATGTTGCCTTTACATCACCACAGCAAATTGTAATTCCAGTTGACACAAATAATGAACACATCCACTTTTTCATTATCATCAGCATGTTTATTCTATCACGTGTTGATGATCATGCACTTTCATCCATTTCCAGACCCAGCACGTACAGAAACAGGTCTCCATCGGGCTTCATGCCCGTGGTGCAGATGGAGCCAACGTGGCCCAGAGGCTCAACCTGCCGCGAGGCCGCACGGCAGCAGATGTTTATCTCGGGACTGCAAGGACGACAAAACGATACTGAAGCAAATTCAACAGGTAAGGAAAACAACAACTCTTAATATAAGCCCGGAGTGGTAATATAGATGTGGTGATTTCCCAGTGGGCTGGGCTGCTCTTGCTACATTTCCTTTTTAACTCTATTATCACCTTCTTCTTGTGTTCTTCTAAATGTGTTATTTATTGGCAGGCAAAAATTGACTAGTAACAACCCTAGCAAAAATATCGTTTTTTTTACAGAATCTCACATTAGTCATTCGAAAATTAAAAAAAAAAAAATCTGTGGCCAAATCTGCATTCTCTTGCAAATTCTTTGCTTTAAGAAAGAGATAAAAGGTGCAACGAGAACTGCAGATCAGAGGTGGCGGCCTCTATTGTTCAGGCAACACAAGCATTTTTCTCTCTCCCCTTGTACTCTTTGTGCTTTCCTGACGACAAGCTCGGTCCTGATACGCACTGTATTATTCCCTGCGCACACTTACAAGGTACTGACACGCCGGATTCGCTCCTTTTGTGCCGACAAAGCGACATGATACGCCTCGGTCTCGTAAGAGAAGGTCTCGAACTTCAGCGTTTGACTTTGCCGATGCGGTGTTGCAGAAAAACACTGACAGGGCACGGTTTTGTTTTGCTCAGAGGCTTCAATGAATATTCATGTTTTTTTTCCTGCACCTGCTATAACAACAATTTCAATTTTCTTTCTTGTTTAAACAAATAAGACAATGCTGAATTGTCATTTTTATTTCCGTCTTGTGTGTGATGTTAATTTTAATCTTTAATTAGACGCTAATGTCTTCACCGGAGGCTTCTTCGTGCTGTGCGCGGATACGACACACTTACTTTCAACAGTGCGCCTAATGGCAACTATTTGTTTGCCCAATGAGACTAAAAATCCTTTCTTCTTCATCTCTCTCAAAAAGCTGTCTCATCATCTGTCACCAGATTAAACCAATAGTTTTACACTATGTATGTCATCAAGTCTCAAGCATATCAATATGTAGACAGATTTTGAATAGCTGTCCGCTGTCATGCCTGATTCACAATGTTGACATCCAGAATTTTTGCTAAAATCTTTGTCATGACGGTGCCGACAAGACTGACTGAACATTTTAATAGTTGTCCAAAGCCGTGCCTGAATCACAACGTTGACATCCAGACTTAAACAGCTTTTGAAAAATTCTGTCGTGACTTTTTTGTCAAGACATAACATTTAAATAGCTGTCCACTGTCGTGCCTGATTCACAAGGTTGACATCAAGACTTAAAAAAAAAATGTGGAAAACCTTTTTCTGTAGTGACTTTGACATCAAGACTGATCATTTAAATAGCCGTCCACTGAAGTAGCTGATTCACTACTTTATGTTCAACCATTTTTTTTACACGGTACATTTTTTATTAATATAGTAGTTCTTTCCATAGCTGTCCTAAGCAGCTCTTGAGTGAGGCCTAACAACAGTTATCAGCTTGAGCGACAGATGAATAATAACGCCACACAGCCTGAACGCGTCACTGTGGCGTCAGAAGCGAGGCCACCGATTCACTTCCCGCCGAGTTGCGAGCACCTGAGTCTAACGCTGATGAGGCGCGGCACAGCGACGTTTCAAACATGGCACGTCCAACTTCCTGAGCTATTATTCTGTCGGTCAGAGAACGCCACCGAGCGATTCCTGGGGGGAGAAAAATGGAGGGCAGTTTTTTTTCCTCTTTGTCTCCTGGGAAGGACTTTTTCAAAGGTCATGGTACCTGTTGGAAACGAGCCACTTTGCATCGGTCGCCACTATGCAGCCTATCACAGTCCATCTACGTTAAAAGTGGCTGTCTTTGAATAAAAGCAATAAGCACAAAATAGAAAAGACAAAATAGAAAAAAAAACCTAATAACAATAATTTCTAAGCTATTTGCTTTAATGGCGCTGCAATAATGACTGACATGTTTTTCCCGATACAGATCAATTTAATAGATTTAATTAAAAAAACGTTGCCTTAAGTGACTTGTAGCGAATGATTTTGTTGGGCTGGAAAAAATATCAACTCAGGGAAAACATAAGTGTGTGTGCGTGTGTGAGAATCTTTTGCAATCAATACGTTTAATTATGATGTGAACGTGTTCGTGTGATTGTCAGCAACTGATGACAATCCCGCTTTGATTTTCCTCATGTTCCGGTGTAATTGCCTGTAAAAAAATCACACAAACGCTGACATTAGCAGCAGAGCGTTTCCGCCCCGCCATATCATTATTGTTATTATCATCATGGTTATTTCAACTGCGTATTGACGAGCCTTTCCTTTTCATTCCCAGACAACCCCTTTTTAAAAGCCAGTGACTTGGCTCTCTAACGACTTCTTAGCGCCGTTCTGCCTTTCACCTTTTTGCTCCATCTCTTTTCTTTTCTATATTGATTAGCGGCTGCAAAACTGACTATTATCGTTCACGATTAGACTTTCACTTTTATATACTGCTGTAGTGCTTCGGGACTACCTGAAGAGAACACCATACATGTCAAACATTACAGGATATTTGAGAAAACATTCCGGTCAAAATGGTGTAAATCACACTCAAATTAGTACCGATGCTAACGCCACAGGATAGGTTCCCTGGCTTGTCTTGGTATTGCTCAAACATGGCGACTAAAAAACTCTTGAATCTTGTTGCTGTAACCACACTTGGGTCGGCGCCAATGCTAACCTTGCAAAACTGTCTTGCATTAAAATGTGACTACTTAAGTTTTATTAGCATTTAGCATTCATCGTTGGACCAGCTTTAAGACCTCATGTAGCATTAGCCTTAGCATCTGCGCTAAAATGTCTTTAATAGTGAGTTGTCTGTAACTATCATACTATAAAAGGATCGAACGAGGTTTATTGTTGTCTGCCGAGGGAAGCAAAGCAATTATTCCTTCGTCTTCTATATCACAATGTTGGCTCTGTCTGTGCGCTAACTCCATCCAATCAAAACATTGTTTGGCCATTGCGCCAAGGTTTCCAACCCCGTTTGAATAACGACTCGCGGTGGCCGTTGGAGGACGAGATAGAGAAAGAGGAGGAGGAGATGGGTGAGATATAAGCAGGATCGCCAAGGTGGCGAGACACCATTGCGGGACACCATTGCGTCAGCGCGAACAAACGAGCGAATCAATGGTGGTCAGAATGAAAAGGCCGCCAGAATTCTCCAGTGGAACAAAAGAAAAAAAGTCAGGATGACGCAACAGGTGTCACATAGAACCAACAGAAAGCTACCCCCCATTCACTTTATTAGGTGCAGTACATCTGCAAATCTTATTTGGACCTATGTGAGCGTGAGCGCAATAATCCTTCCATAATTAATCATTTATCGATTAACGACTCAGTGCCTAAAGTGCCCCGCTGAGTGCCAGCAATGCGTGCAACAGCACTCCTGATAATAACAAAGCATAGAAGTTTAGCCCGCCGACAGAAAAGTTCTGCTTTGTTACGGCTCGTTTACGCGGAGATCGATGGCGTACGTGCTTGATAAATTGCGCGGGGACGGCTATTGACGCGCCATCATTAAGACTTTTTTTAATTAGTCGGCTGGGAGGGAGAACGGATGGGGCGTAGCGGCGGCAGCAGAGGACTTCGTCATGGCTACCCAACGACTGACTGCGTACGTGTCATCTGGCGGAAATTAAAAGAAAAAAAAATAAACTTAGTATTTTTACAGCTATTTGAGGGGTGAGGATTTCCCATATGCTCGCGACCCACCACACACTTTTTCCATGGTTTTATCAATCTCCCTGCATAATCCCCTTAGATGAATCTACCTTCATGTTTCCCAGAGATGAGGAGCTCGCGCCACAATTTCCTCCCCAGCGTTTCCTCGTTTCGCCTTTCCCTCTATCTTCCCCATCTTGCCTCATCCTCCATGTTTCTGTGCTTCCTTGCGCCACTCCGGGATGATGGAATTCAAAAGATGAGCCTTTCCAGACCAGAGGGCACCCCCCCCCCCCCCCCCCCCTTCTTCTTCAATCACACTCGGCAGGACTTCTCCAAGGCGCGGTGATTACATCGAGGGGTCGGCAGCCGTCGCCATGACAGGCGCTTTGGTTTTCAGAGACGTTATGACTTTCTCTTCTTGTTTCTTTCTGAATGGCCGTGACAACCACCATTGGCATTCCGAAGCATTGTGGGATGGGGGTCATGGTCGCCTTTACATAAAGCATCCCGTTTTGCCAGGTTGAAGGTGTCCTTTGCGTGTTTGTCCTCACTCGACAAGGTGCCAATGGCAGACATTAAAGAGTGGAGGTCCGCTTTCTACTTTATTAATTGGGTGTGAAATGACTGTCATTCCAGTCGAGGCGCTCAAGGTGTCTCGATGACGGAGCGCTTGGCCCGAGACGTTGATAGCCTCGCTGTGCTTTTAAGTGCAAACGCGGGTGTTGCCGCACCGCCCGTAAACGCTTTGGAGGGGGCGAGGGGCTCTCGCTTGAAGGAAATGATGGATAGCCGAAGGATCGGTGACGCGTGGTGGCTGATGAGATTTGGAAAAAAATATGATCGCGGTGGTAATCAGCTTGTCTGGCTGGGAGGAAGAAATGTAGATGCGAATGTTCAAAGGTCGATGTTATGAAACGAGCACTCAAAGGAGTCTTTGGCGCACCGTTTTGGCATATTAAGATATTCATGAGCGGGGAAGGACTTAGTTTGGACACAAACTGCAAGTGATTGAGTATCTGCAGTAATTGTTGTTTTCTGCAGAGGTTAAAGAAAATAAGCCTTTGTCAGTCTACATGGGTTGATGCACCATTGGTGGTCCAAAGACAGGGATGATTGCGTGTTAGCAGGAAGCAATCAAAAGGCAATATTGATGCGTCATTCTTTTTTATTTTTAGTTTGACAGTGCCACTTTTGTACTCGGCGTGGGGTCAATTGATAAGTCAAACTCTGTCCCCTCTGCCTTGGATAACAACCTGCCCTCGCCGCGCAGTCCTTATAAAACCCTTTTAGAATCTCATTTCTTAGTTCACTCAATTATAGAGCCATTATTGTCGCCGACTTGTGTAGAAAGACTAGATATAAAAAAACAACTCTTGCAATTTTTCTTGTTGCGGGAGGAAATTACTCAGCTCCCTCCTGGGACCTCTGCATTGTTCCAATTGACTCAATTGCGTCTCCCAGTAAGGGACATCTGGAAGCTTCGTGTACACGTCATCTTGAACAGGACGCGCTTTGTCGGGTGCCTCGGCATTGTCTGAGCACAAAAAGTCTTTGTGAAATATTTTACTTGTGTGACACGTTAGTCATATCTACAAGGGAGAAGAAAAAGAAAAAAAAGACCCCCACGCCTGTAGTGCTCCTGCGGGCTCGCTGCCACAGGAAGTGCTGCGCCGCTCCCAGTAATTGTCTTGTTTTCTGAGGCAAAAAATGTAAATTTATGCCAGCACTTTGTCAAGTGTAGCTGCTTTTATCCGTGAACTTCGCTCCCAGAATAGCGGAGAATGAAAACTTTATTTATAACAGTCCTGGGGAATATTTGGTAGATAGTAGGTCGCTGTGATGATTTTGACATTGTTACGTTCCATTGAGTTGCAACACGTTGTATTATCGCTCAAGATGTCATGATGTGTGTAGCACCTGTCTCCCCCATTTTTTTTTTTTTTTTTAAAGTAAAATCAGTATGCTCGTCCTGGACCAACCCATCTTTTGTTTGCATTGTGCCTCATCAAAAACTAAGCCCACCTGAGCCCACCTGACCCATCCTTCCTTCAACTCCCCCTTGTGATCTGTTAGTACTGCAGCGCCACACGCTCGCCCATAAATCACACAGCATTACCCCCACCATCCCAACGACGCGCACGACTCGCGCACGCCTGCGATTGGACAGGCGAAAACCTCCTCTCGGAACTAATGGCCCGCCTCCCTCTCGCCCGCCCATTGGACGAGCCCCTCGCCTCGGAGCTGCCACTCAAGACGCCGGAGCTTCTTGTTGCGCGCCTGGCGTGCTCTGCTGCGGGGCTGAGAGGGGGACGAGGCGCGCTGCATACCAACACACACTTCCACGGGAGTACCAAAGGACCCTCCACCCGGTCTCCGACACATCCACGCCAAGTTTTTGCAACGAGAATCCCAGAGCGCGCCACACTCTGATTCCGGAATAATTGCTCTTTTTTTTTTGGCCTTTGCTGACATTTTGCAAGCGTGATAAACCGCGCGTGGAGTCCCGTTGCAGCGAGAAAGACGACAAGTGGACCCGACTGATGTTCGGCGCGTAGAAGACGCTCTTGTTTGCTTGACATTTCCAACGCAGGAATATTACTTCCATCAACATAAACAGAACGAAGCGCATCGCTGGAATCCATCTCAACTCCCATCATGGGCTGCCCCCTCTTGTGGAACGCCTTGGTCGGCTTGGTCCTGGTGCTGTTGTGCAAAGGTAAGTTGATGAGACGTGCATTGGGATCCACGCGTGCCAATTGCTTCATGCGTTTATATGGAAGGATGCTGCGCGCCTGTACGTGTGTGCGCGCGCGCGTGTGCGCGTAATTCACCAACGCGGAGCTATGACCGAGTGCAACGAGTGGTGCATGATAAGATGTTTACTCGGAACCAAAATAACAGACTAGGAGGGGTGGGCTTTTCTGTACGTGACACGAATGACCGCCCATCTGCATGCACAGTGCGTGTGTGTGTGCAGCGTGTACTTGTAGAGGTGGAGCGGCCAATGCAGAGGACTCTGTGTTGTCACCTCTCAGAATCAACAAGGTCGACTGGGACAAAGAGTGACGCGTGGTGACAAACTGGACATGCAGGGGTCAAAGTTGAAGTAGGTGCAAGTGGAGGGCGTCCAAGGTGATATTACCTGCAAAGGACTTTTTTTTTTTTTCGGGGGCGACACTGCACCTCTAAGACAGGCACAAATAAACCCATTAAGGCTTGGTGTTGTTTTGCAGCAATAGAGTAAAATAATGGTTATCAAGTGTAAACGGGAGGTCACATTGTGGATTCCGGTAGCTGCAGTTCTACTTGCATTCCAGTAGGTGTCGCTGATGCGTGTTTCTGAACTGTCAGACTGTCAAACCAAACAACAGGTAGAAGACGTCATGGATTCAGATTGCTATAAAGAAATGCTCATTGCAATGCAGTGCCTCTCAGTGGATGTTTGCAACATGTTATATGTCTTTGGGACATTCCTAGTAACTTGTCTCGCTCATTCTGGAGACCGTCTAGCTAGACTCTAGCACGTTGTGGTCACTGTCTAGTACTTTCTAGTAAGTGTCGAAGTCATACTGGTAATCTTCTCACACATTTTTCATTGTGTCTTGCACATTTTGGCACAAAGCGGGACAGCAACCGTACTGTAACCGTCAAGTCGAACATTGTGTGAAACACAATCCTGGTAGTCTCTGGAAATTTTAGCACATTTCACAAACTGTCTTGTCTACTTCACGGACCTTCAAAAACCATGATTTTCTGACACCTTCCAGTTCCTGCCTATCGCTTTCTCATACTTTGGTTTTCAGTGACAATTGAACATATTCTGCTTGCTGTTTGGCACATTCCAATAACACATTCTTGCAGTGTGTGTTCTGAGTCAAGGACATTCCAGTAACTGTTTAGCACAGCTGTATGTGCATTTAAAAAAAAACACACGCTTGCATCAATGTTAAGTGCTCGAGCATCCTAACATGCTTAGTGATCAATAAAGTTTGGGATCCATTAAAGCCGTCTCCCATCCATCCTCACGTCATCCCCGAGCGCTCTTGGCATGCTGTGGGATGTCCCCACGTTTATTAGTTTTGCAAGACGTACTCAGCATGCTTGGTAATTATGCTCACGCCCCCACGTAACTCCCTCCAACCACACACTCCTAACTCGGTCTATGCACGCATGGAAAAGAAACACGCAAGCACACACCTGCCGCAATTAGTCCCGCCTCCGCCCTGTGGGAAATCAGGATATAAATAAATTACCCCGACCCTTAATAACAGTAATTGATGTGTCAGTGCAATAAGACGGCGGGTTAACAACCTGCAGCAAGACTCCCGCCTCACGGGGGCAGGAATGAGCGGGTGGGTCGGCGGCGGGGTGCGACCGGTCACGCTTGACGGTGAGCAGACGGATGGCGCTGCGGGACGCGTGAAAAAAACAACCAACTCGGTCTGGGGGGGACACGCATCTACCAGCACACACATTTCATTTCACCCGTCTCCCTCGCCTATGTCGCTTGATGCCCGATAGATGGGTCGAGAGAGCAGGTAGGGTCAATTTGTCATCTGCCTCTCTGATTTCAGCAGCATATGTGGGTTGAATTTCAGTGAGCCCAACATGCAAGCACACACACACATCCACACACACATCAATGCACATTCCCCCCCGCTGGATCAAATGTGTTGGCGAGCAGAAGAAGAGGAGGGCCATGCCAGCGTCAACAGATGCCTGCTGTTGCTAATCTTGAAGCTGTTTTTTTTTTTTTTTTTTTGCCTTCCCCTCTTTCCTCCTTCCTCCCTATGAAATCTTCAGTTTGTCTCCCGTACACGTCTCTAACGCTTTTCGCCTGGTTGGCAGCTTTCATTTTTAGCACGCCACCATTCCGAGTCAAGAGCCGCGGGGAGAAGGCTCGGCGGTTTAGCCAGCCTCGAGTGCGCTCGACATCCCAATACTACCACCCCCCCCCCGTACTCCTGCCTTCGGGTGCCGCTTTTCATTGCCATTCCTTTGGCTGGCCACGCTGCAGTGCCTCCAACATCTGCTTATTCCCTTTGCCTACACGCCGCCGAGGCGACACCTTTGCCGGAAAAAAAATGCCGCTGCGTTTTGACCTAAAACTAGAAGCCACGGGGAGCCTTGATGGAAAAATGATAAGAAAGCTCATTTATCACGTTGACAGTTTTACAAGGCGGCGCTGTCTGAGCACGACCACGAAGCAAATGTCGCCGCTGCCTAGATTTCTCCATTTTAAGCGCTAATCAGTTTAAAAAGAGCCCAGATGTTGCTGAAAATGAGTCAGACACCCCGGACTCACCAGGCCTTCATATTTCGTGGAATCACTGCACTTATTAGATATGGAAAATGAATTCCAACATGAAACTGCCACGTCTTCAGTCATGAATATTGAGCCAAGAGAACGGAACGTGTAATTTTGGTGATGACACAGGCTTACATTGAACACATCCTGACAAACGTCTGACATTTCCATAACGTTCCAGAATAATTCTAGTAACTACTGTGCCTATTTAGTAACTGTCTAGCACATTCTTGTAATAACTAACTCTGACCTAGGTAAACTCATGTTCTATTAGCATCTCCCCCACCCAAGTGACGACTGACAAGCTTATCATAAGAGGGCACCCCATCACAACCCGGACCCTTTCCTCATTGTTAGCATCATAAACAACCAATAAAGCCGCCACTTGTTTGCAGTTATAATTACCGTTATAATATACAGAGTGCAGTGTAGTGGAACGTCAGAGGCGGTTATAGCGGGTAATTGTTAGTCGCTGCTCATGACCGAGCTCCTGGCATCAAGACCGACCCGGACGAGAATAAGATGAATCCCACCCTAGTAAAAGTCGGAATGCTAAATCAATGTAAAGCCAATTCAAGCCAGGCCTGTTCTATATAAACATGTCAGTGTGGCTATTAATAGCACTCATCCAATAGCAATTATATGTAGACAATAAAAGAAAGGCCAGGCAGCAGGGAGCCACTGCTGTGATCTTCTGCCGACGCCTTTTTGTTGTCAAAGACGGCGAGCGGGAGAGGAAGGCAATCGAGATTAGTGCAGGCGGTTAGTCCTCGGGGAGCCGCCGGGGATGAGGGTCCCGCTTCCCTCCCTGTCCTCATTACCACCAGACAAGGAAGTCGCCGGCAAAATCAATGGGAAAGGCTTAGGTGGTAATGCAGGCCGTGCCATTGCTTTTGTGTGGAGCTTTTTCTTCTTTTTGTCTTGGACTGAGTTTGGACTTGTGAGTCCTGGCCCGATGACTCACTTTGTTTTATTTGGCCTGTAGAAGCTGTAGTGCTTACTGTCCAACATTTGATAACTATCTAGTCCATTCTGGACACTGTCTGGCGCAACACAGTAACTCTCCAAGTCAGTTCCACCAACCGTCGAGTACATTCTGGTTATTGTTGGCAATTTAGGATTAAATATGAGATTGTAAATGAACTACCGTAATTTTCGGACTATAAATCGCACCGGAGTATAAATCGCACCAGCCATAAAATGCCCAAAAAAGTGAAAAAAAAACATATATATGTACATAAGTCGCTCCTGAGTATAAGTCGCCCCCCCACCCAAACTATAAAAAAAACGCGATTTATAATCCGAAAATTACGGTAAAAGAAAAACAAGCATTTTATTTTTATCAAATTTTGAAAACTCTTGAGCACATTCCAACGACTGCTGAGTCAATTTTGGTGATTATCCAGCTCATTGCGGCTACTCCCGGGCACATTAGGACAATCTTATAGCATACCCAGCTAACTACCTAGCGCATTTGGCTAAGACAACCATACTCGCAAGTGAAAACTCTGATACGAAGGTAGTGTTGCATCCATTCTCGACTTTTGCTATATTTGCCAAGGGCATTGTTACCATGACGACATAGAGCGGGACAGCCTGTGGTGGGGTCCCGCGTTCCTGAAAAAAAGAGCAGCGCCTCTGTGTTTATCGTCAACAAAGCGCCGGTGGTGAATACACCACTGGTTTCACTTCTATTTTCTTCATTGTTTGCTGCTGTTTACACAGATAAAAGTAGCAGGCGCAACACGTGCTAATGTAATGGCTTCGTGTTGCGCAGGATTTTCAACCTGCTTTGACTCCAGAGCGAGGTGTTGGGAAAATAAATAAAAAGAGCGGGAAAACAGATCAATACATATTTCAACAGCTTCTTGTGAAGCCAAGAGACACACACAGAGATGGAAGGAAATAGAAGAGTAATTGTGTTGCACATTCTCATCTCTATCTCAGTGTGCGGGAGATAGAAGGATAATTGCGGCCCAGGCTTTAAGAGCTAAAGGGAAAGGGTGGAGAAGGAACACTAATGAGGAACACATAGCAAACATGCTAGGAGAGGCTGAGCACCCCGCACTGTGGCATTTCATAATAGAGTACATTCTGGCAACTGTCTAGCACCTTCCGGTAATGATCAAGCGGGTTCCGGGACGTGTAAAACACATTCTGGTAAGCAGTTAGTTTCTGGTACCGGTAAAACACGTTCTGGTAAGCAGCTAGTTTCTGGTCAGCAGCTAGTTTCCGGTACAACTAAAACACATTCTGGTAAGCAGCTAATTTCTGGTACCAGTAAAACACATTCTGTTAAGCAGCTATACGTGTGGCCTTGTACCGAATAGATGGGACCACATGTTTAGAACATTCTGGAACTGTCTTTTCCATTCTGGTAATAGAACATTCCATTAGCAGTTTCATCCATTCTATTAGCTAGCATTCTCATTTCGGTATCTCTGGTATCATTCCGTTTTTTTCCATGTGTGAGACAGTTCTATGTGCAATGAGAATAATTGCTTCCCAGGCTTTAATAGATAAAGAGCAAAAGGGCGGTGAAAAGCAATGTTGGTTGCTGCGCTAACGAGCAGCGCACATAAAAACATTCCGTGAGAGGCTAAGGCCCCTACTCTGTGGCACTTCAGAAGAGCGCCTGTAAGAATCTCCCATGCGTTATTCTACTTCCTGTTAGCCGCTGAGGGTACTTGGTGACAAGGATAATGAGTGTGGAACTGAGAGGAAAAAATTGACGGTAGGTTGGTGCTGGGACTGGTATTCCGGAATAAAAGGTTAGGAAAAATCAGGCAGAGGGCGTGAGGAAGAGCGACACAACAGGCAGCCATGGTGCCGGATTGATTGATTCAGCAGGCGTGTGCCGTGTTCAGGGTCACCGGCTGTGCGTTTTGGCGCAAAGGCCAATGTTGGTGGCGGTAGCATAGCATTAACATTTTGGCTAGCATGCTAAGAATAGCATAGCATTATTTCTAATTTTCCCCTAATTTGATTCTACGGCCGCTGTAAAGTTTTGTTATGCATCCGTCTACTCGGTGCTCTGGAAGCCTCATAAGGCTCTGCTGCTAACTAGAACGCTAACCGTAAACATGACACATTGTCACCCAACAGTTTTGTAGCTGAAATAAAACGATCCTATTAATGTTGCGCCGTGAGTCTAGTCCAGGGGTGGGCAAACTACGGCCCGCGGGCCACATCCGGCCCACGGGACCGTTTAATCCGACCCGCCAACCCTGAACAAATTGTATTATTAAACTTTTTTTTTTGTCATTTTGCCTGCAATGACTGCGTTTTCCCAGTAGATGGCGAAGCGCTCGCCTGCGCATTTACTACCGGAAGCCGTGTCAGAAAGCTCGGTGCACACTCACAAGTGCGTGTACGTACTCAGTAGTACGGACTTGGCGCACTCTCGCTCTATTCGTATCAGTCCCGAATTTAGAGCGTGGGCTTTGACGACAGCATTCTTATAATTCGCGCGCTGAGCTTTCAGATGCAGTTTTGCGCTAAAGCCACCCACAAACCTTCCCCTGGAATCCTTCCATTAAAATGAGTGGCCCGAAAAAAAGAAGTGAGTGCCGAGTGTTTAAAAAAGAGTGGCCAATTTGGCTCGACGTACGCGACGTGACGTTCAGCCACATCAACGTCAACCCGTCACAGATCAAGGTAAACGGACCAACACCTCGGATCTCGCCTAAGAATTGCCACAACAAATTTTACTCCAGACTATGACGCACTAGAAAAAAAGGGACACCAACAACACTGTTCCCACTGAAAATGAACGGGAGGCTCTCAAGTTTATTGTAAAAAAATGCATTTTGAATATGATTTGTACACATAGCAGGGATTGAAACTAGCGACCATTCTCATTTTCAAACAATGCAGGATGCTCAAGGACATTGATGCACCACCTATTTGCGACTAATCTTAACCTGTAAAGTTCTTAAGGCTTACTTTAAGGAGGTGTTTCCCGTTTCCTCACCTCTGTTACCAGGTGTTTGCGAGTTAAAACTCTGCTCTGATTTTCAGATACCCCTCACCGTGTTGCTGTTTTGATTACTTTATTTGGATGTATGCTTTCACCGATTCTTCAAGATGATATATTTGGTCAGAATGTTTGCCGTTTGATGTGATCTCATGAGATAAACATCTTTCATTAATCTGACCTGCAGGCATTGAAGTGATGGAGATTGTTATTCATAACAGTGTCGTATTTTATGAGAATCACTGATAGCAGTTTTTTAGTGAATTATTTTTTTTTAATGCTGTTAATAAATGCATTTGTTTTCAAAAAACTTGTTTGGAATATCCATGCTTTACTACCTACTAAAGGCCAAGATCTTTTATGCAATGACCTTTACAGGTCGCTTATATGACTTCACACAACCCCTACGTCCATCTGCTCCTGGTCCGGCCCTCCGGTCCAAATTTAGAACCCAGTTCGGCCCGCGAGTCAAAAAGTTTGCCCACCCCTGGTCTAGTCAGTGCTCGGGCAGCGGCTCTTTTGTATAACTTGATGACATTGACATCAAACCGAAAGATCTTTTTGATAATCGCGGAAGATACCACGGTGCTGGTTTGATCCTAATCTTAGCTTCCATGTCAGTATAATGTGTGATTGTGTCTCTAGGAGCAGTCTCGTCAGCACTCGAGCCGCCTCGGCTGATCTTTGACAAATTCATACATCGTTAGCTGCTAACTCGAGGCACAATGTCTTCTGCCGCCGTTTTGATGAAATGCTTTGTACAAACAGAGAAATGAAGGTTCTTCACTGAGATGCTAGTGCTTTTTGGATTTCGGCGCAAGACGTTATTTTTCCGGCATAGTTTCATGTAAAGTGTTAGAAAATTGTAGGATTGTCACCTACAATAGTTTGGTGAGTATAAAAAAAATTGCAAGTGACTCGAGTAGGCGCTCGGGCAGCCGATCCTTTATAGCCTTTCAGAGTTTGTACAGCAAAGCAAAGTGTCCTTTGCTCGCCATGCCACAGTGCCATTTTTCTTTTAGCCATTGATCCAATGTAAGGTTCAGGACAGTGCAGGATCCCATCTTTAGTAGCAGTCGAGTCGTTGCTCGAGCAGCTTCACTGACTCTTTTACAACTTTGTCCAATATCTTTATAGCTAACAAGTGAACACTTCACTGACATGACACACTGTCATCTGCCACACTTGTGTGGCTGTAATAAAATGTTCTCATACATTCTGCACTGTGAGTCTCATCGGCGCCTGGGCAACCTCGGCGGATCTTTCTTTTTCTATTTTTGACAAGCTTTCAGAGCTTTCAGAGCAGAACATGGGCTCTTTTGGTTTTGGCTGGGAGATGCCATTGAGCCAATTTGATTTTTATGCCACAAAACAAGTCTCAAGATTGTGCCCTGGGTTGCAGTCGATTCAGTGCAAGAGCAACTGAGTTGCTCTTCTACGAACTAGTACATCAAATCGCGGGTTCTTTTGATTTTAAATGGTAGCAAATTGAAAGCTGTTGTAATTTTGTGACTGTTATAAAGCTGTGCTGTCCATTCTCTACTCAAGCAGCTTCGACTGATCTTTTTCACAAAATTTTAGAGTCTGTATATCAAAGTAAACTCGTGTAAATTTTAAACAATGAGTCTCAATTTTTGATTGCGAAATGCTCTTCCCTCCATTTGCTGCATTTCAATTTTAAAATTGTTTTTCTAAACAACAAAAATGAGCAACAAAATGGATGTTAGGTGCGTTTTTTATCAAACAATTGTGCCAGCTTGAGATAGTTCGTTTAATTGGCTTTGAGAGCCGGCTCACTCCGCGCTATTGTTTTGTGATATTTTGCTAATTAGATCCCGGGTTGGATAGTGCTAAAAGCCCGTGCCGCTCTTTCCAGTGAAATTCCATTAGTGCTTTGACGTGGATCGCTTCGGGTTCCAAAACATTATTCATGACACTCTGAGGATTGGTACGACACACAGTTTGCTGTAAAAACAACATCACAAATTGCGCTTGTTGTGTTCTTGCTGGCTACATTTCAGCGATGACGCCAATTAAAACACTTTAGCCTAGCGTCCTTGGAGAGCGTCCTTGCTATCTACTGTGTGGCAACTGCATTGGAAAGATGCAATAGCAATGCAACATGGCAATATGTCCCCCATTTGGGGAGGTTAGCGAACGTATCCATGTGACCTTTTACACAGGTATTGGACCTTTGGTGCCATTAAGGAATAATGAAGGCGTCAGCTAAGGGCAATTAGCAGCTTAATCTCGGGCAACGGAGCGCTAATACGGCATCTTTTCGCTGACGGTTCAATAATGTACGTAGCAATGCCTGAAAGAAGTGCCCATGTTATTGACTTTGAATCCAGTTATGTTAAGTATGATGTGGTTAAAAGGTCTCCAGGACGTAGCCTATAATGCTAGCGTTAGCGTTTACGAGAGGCCTGGAAACTTCAGTTGAAGGAACTTTAGAAAGTAGCATTAGCGTCACAGTGGTAATACAATTAGCAACAATTGAAACTAGCACTGTTATCTCACGTTTTAGCCTTTATTAGGTGCGTTCGGTCTTGTAAATTCGGCACTGTGACATTTAGCGGAATTGACAGTGACATATTAACAAATGACATTGACATTAGTGGCAGTAACTAGTGCTATTGACATTTCTGTCACTATCACTTTAGATGCCAAATTTGCCGATTTGAAATTAGCATATTTTACATTAGCTGCATATACATTAGTAGCAGTAACATTTTGTGTCATTGACAATATTAGTGTTGATAACCTATACTGTAAAAATTTGTTTTAATGTCAGCGCTGGTAAATTAGCGGCCTTAAGTTAGTACGGCTATATTTAGTACTCACTGACATTAGTGGGATTTAAATGAGCGTCATTAACATTGACATAAGCAGTAACTTTGCTCCATTCACATTATTGCTACCATTAGTAGTTTTACTGCTATAGTAATTAATTAACTTTAGACCTCATTAGCAGAATTAATATTGGCACCAATAAAACAAACTAGTGAAAATAAACTAATGAGTAATCTAATTGCATAAATGTGCACACCCCAATTAAATTTGCTTTTGTCTACTTTTTACTCAACTCAAATGATTGCTTTCAACACAAAGTAAAAATTTAGGAAAATGATGGCTCATGTTTAAAAAAAAAAAAGGAAAAAAACGTATAAGTTTGTAAGTCGAGACACTGCTGATCCAAGTGTATAAAGAAGGACTTAGCAGAGTTGGCGTCTCCAATTAAGTGCTAGTTGTGGTTGTGAAGGAGACGGGGGCGGGCGCCACCCTTGCATTGTTTACTTCATCAAGCCGACCGACGGCCACTTTAGCTGGCATTTTTTTCCCCTCCTCCCGCCTCTGACAACCATAATCACAATTGATCTGTATTCCGGCGGGGAGGCGGCTCAATCAGACGTGACAAATGCGGGCAGACAATGCAGGTGTTTTCTTCATCAGGCCGACGCCGTCCATCCTCGCCTCAATCCATCACAATCAGGCCAGGCCGTATTGACGTAACGGACTTTCGATTAAGATTCCTTTTCAGCCTCTTTTTGTAGAGCGATCAAAGCTAAAAGTTTCCTCCTGTTCACAATCATAGAAAAGCCATTTTGCTAGTGTCATTGATTTGACATTCGTTATAATTGGCCTTATACTGGTGACCTGCAGGTTAATTTAAAAGATCAATGTGTCATATTTGCTCCACACTTAATCATTTACACTCCACACCAATAGGGGGCAGCGTGTTATCTGAACTTTGACATTAATGTGACAAATTAAAAGTTGCTACGGCTGGTGGGACAAAAATGTGACTTTCTTGTCATTTTCAGAGGTTACTATAAAAAAATAGTGTCCTGAAATAACAACTTGATTTATGTTATATTTCATCTGTATATTTCATATTGCAAATTATTTCACTGGTATCTGAAAATCTAAAAGTGTTTTATGGAAGAAGGTCAAATAGACAAAATCCGAGTCGGGAAGTGGATAAAAATGGGTTGTGGTTTTGGGGCGTGGCTGTTCCGGATGAAAATGGCGGAGACAAACGCGCGCCATATGGCGGAGGGCCGCGCCTGTGTCGGCGCTTGCTTGTTTTATTTATTAGCCGCGCCACATTCATTTCATGCCTGCGTTCCTCCACCTGCATCTTTACTCGCCGATAATGAATTCTCGCAGGTCTGGAGCAACGACAAAGAATCAATCAATACAAGAGATTAACAAGTGATTAAGTCCATATTTGACTTTTGCACAAATTTAAACTTCGGATTGGGTACACACTCGACTTTCTGAAGCCGTAATAAACCTCTATGTAGATATTCCTGCTCGGAATACAAATTGACAGCTGCAAGTCTTATCGAGCATGTTGCCATCATTAATAAAATAAGATGCTAATATCAATGAGATTTAGTCTACCTTGTTAGCTGATAATTTGACAGCAACCCAACTTGCTTTAATTTATTGGTCAAGAAATTTGGTTTTGAATGTCAAGTGAAAGATTTGTGAATTTATTTGAGGTATGCTAAAAGTGAATCAATATTGTTCTACCTCCACTTGTCATGTTTTTTTTCCCAAGTCCAATGGTCAGTTTCACCTTTGATGGGTGACTACTGTATTTTGTGTGCTTTAAAGAGTGCACAAGGCTAGTATTTGCTCGATAGCATGTTTGTGAGTTTCTGCGGCGTTACTCAGATGGATAGTGTGGTTAATGGCGGTGGCAGTTACCTATTGAAACTCTCCAACCCTGTCACCAGCGACACGAGAAGCCCTTCCTCTCAATGCTCAATGAGCCACAAACGGGCATCTAAAAGATTCATGCGTGTAGAATTTGGCTCATTAAAGAATAATCAGGAAAGTGGGTCCTCAGAATGAAATCCAATATTTATGAAATGGATTTTCACACCTGTTTGTTGTTAAATTCGCTCGGTGTGGCGTTTCCAGGGCTACCTATGCTGCGCTGAGGGACACGTATAAAGCCGTGCGGCCGAAAGAGTGGAGGCGCAAACAGATGTCATTGTCTCATCATAAAATTTGATGAATAAAATGCAGACAATGTTTAACTCATTCACTGCCAGTACAGCTAAAATAGGTAGTATTTGACATCTATAGCCGTCAATGGCAGTGAATGAGTTAATAATGTGCAATGTATAGATTGAAATCCAATAAAAAAAAGTCAAACATACTTTTACATATCAAGTTAAAGTCTGATTGGATTTGCTGGAGCAGTGCCGAAAGTCATCGACTTCCTCAGCTTTGGTAACAAAGCACCCAAATGCGCATTAAACAACGTCAGCTTGACGCTGAGACGCCGTGTGACCATTTAGAGTCCCGATCAATAACTAATCTTGAGGTCAGTGCGTTTGCTTTATGGCTCCTCTGGTGTTATTTCTTGAAATAAACTCCCGTAGTCAATGACATGAAGCCAACATTTTAAGGCCGACGAATTGAGCCGAGAGATTTTGTTCGATTACTGCCGGATTTTAACCGGGTGTGCTTGACAGATGGGCGGTCCTAAATTTGAAACCACATGAGTTTCGGTGGTGTGATGCGGCAATTTTTAGGATTATTTGGGCCATTTTAAGAAGTCTTTTTTTTAAAACCAGATTTTTTTTGTACTGACTGCTACCAAATTTGCAACCCCAAAACAACAACCTGAAATTCCGTAGCAATGTGTGTCATAAGAGGACCCACAAAAGAATTCTAAAAAAAAAACAATTTATTTCTATTGCCCTTTTGACCACGTCCAGGCTGGATGTCGCAAAACATTTTGCAGTTTGTGTTTATCGCCATTGTATGTAGCCATGAAACAGCATAAGAATAATTACTAAGATCACTGATTTAATTTGAGAGCTTTTGTTTGGATTGGAAACCCAAAAGCAAATACCTTGAAATGTTAAACACACGGGGGAACGCGCGAGTGGGAGACAAACAGCCTCAAATCTGTGTGATTAAAAAGTGTTCTGGCAAAATAAAACACCAGCGGCAGTCTTTAATCAAGTCTTGCATCTATTTTTATGATCGTTATCTATTTTTCATCATCATGTCGAGACTTTTGTCAGCATTTGACGTTCGCCTCCTTCGGCGCGATAACCTGCAGACGCTGCGATCATCAGCGGCGATAATCGGCGCAATCTTTTCTTGACGCCGTCGACGCTAATTTCCAGTTTCGTGCACATACTAGATCTGCCTCTGTGTGTTTGTTTACTCCAGCAAAGCGGTGGGGGTAATCCTTTCTTTCACTGCCTTTGATTCTCTTCATGTTTTCCCCTTTTGTACATAATCTGCAACACTCTGCGGTAGAAAATACTCCAAAGTGTATAATTATGTATTTTAGACTGTATTCTTCTTAAATTGGCCGGCTGTAACAAAGGTAGTCTTTTTATTTTACGGATAATACAACAAATATCCTGGAGCACACAATGGTGTACCTGCTGATAATTGAAAAGTAATTCAAAGTGATTCTACATGAATTTGATCGTTTCAAAAGAAAACAAGATACGGTAACTCAATGTGCTTCAATCACACAAGAAAAATATCTCTCTGTCAAAAACAAACCACCGCGCCCGAGGAAAATCTACCAATATGGAGGTTTTGACTTACCAGGTGTCCTTTTTTTGGTCACACACTTTATTTTTCTGGACTAAGAAAGGTCAGGTCAGAATGTTAATTTTGAAGCAGAACAAAACCTAACATATGTGCTTCAATCACACAAGAAAAATCTCTGTCTGTCAAAAACAAACCACTGCGCCCGAGGAAAATCTACCAATATGGAAGTTTTGACTTACCAGGTGTCCTTTATGTGGTCACACACTTTATTTTTCTGGACTAAGAAAGGTCAGGTCAGAATGTTAATTTTGAGGTAGAACAAAACCTAACATTTGTCTTGATGAAAGCGTTCCTGTTGGTCTTCGATGGATTCAAACGCAGACTGTTGCAGAGTCTGCCTGCATTCATTTTGGAAACGGAACACAAAATTCGCCTTCAACCTGTCTGGATTATAAAAAAAAAACTTGACAGACAGCCGTTAGACCTTTCCATAAATAATAATATCTACTGGGCAAGTCAAGCCACGGCGTGCGCGCACAAACACACACTCACCAGCGTGCGTGTGTGCAGCAAGAGTTAGACCAACAGCAAAATAAATCAGAGGAGGAATAAATTGCTGGTCGGCGTCTGCTTGCTTGATCTTTTCCCGTGAAGAGAAATTGAATTAAAAAAAACAAAATTGCCATTTGATATCTGCTGAATAAAAGCATCAGACTTTGTCAACATATTTCCCAACCAGCCGCCGCCATCCTGGTCTCGATCCACCCTCTCGATTAGAATCCGGAAAGACATTTTTGCTGTCAGGTTGTTGCCGCACCCCCCCCTTACTTCTTTGTTGCCCCCCCCCCCCCTCCCTTCTCCTCTTCATTCGCTTTCTCCTTTCGTCTTTATCCTCTGCCGTCTGCTGCAGGCCCTGTGGAGAATTTGCCTGAATTACCTGTCATAGCGGCTGCTACGTGTAAATAAGGCCGCATCGTCGATCGCTTTTCCAAGCTTCTCAGCCCATCTCGTCTGACTTCAAACCGTATCCCCCCCCCCTCCCGCCTCCACCACTGCCTCTCTAGCTTACCTCCAGCCTCCATCCATTTCATCTCCTTCGCCCTGTTTTCTCTCCTCCTTGCCCTTCACCTCAATCTCTTAGCGTCCCTTTCTCTGGCAGCTGCGCGGCAGGGGGAGGCTCTTTGTGCTTTCTCTCTAAGTTGGGAAATGAGTTTGTTGCTGACTCGGTAGGAGACGCAGCGCGCCGGGATAGAGGTCATTGACTACCTGTCATTTAGCTCGGGTGGCTTAGTGAATTAGAAATAGCAGGGGTGGAAAGGAGAAGAGAAAGTGTGCCTGTATTTGTTCCATGTGTCATGTTTGTTTGCCCTAAAGGGTGTGACCTAAACACCAATACATGGAGACAGGAATGGAGCCGGGCGAGCAATAAGCACGTCCGGAAAATGCGCCAAACTTCTCCACCAATCAGACCACATCTTGGGATGCACATTATCGCCTCAGGTGATCTGAATTTGTCCTCCTCCTGTGGCGTTCAGGATACCGTTGCCTTTCTTCTCTAGTTGCTGCTGTTTTGGTTAGCAACTGAATCCAAATGGGCTCTGCGTTTCACTTTGTCTGCGTGCGAATCCCAGCATTTACGAATTGAGGTCTTTCTACTTTCTACTAGTTCTTTGCCAGCTTCTACTTACTGCCGACATCTGCTTGAGGAAATACAGTATTTTATAGAGTCCGTATGGTGTAGCCTTTAAGCAAGACTCCACACAAAAAGGAATCAATAGATACTTAAATGAAGACGCTCCTAAGGGGGACGTTTTATTGCCAATAAATAGAGTCTGTGAAATCTTTGCTCCTCTCATTCATACAACAGCCGCATCTATTCACGTCCGTTTGCATTGATTTGCGTCAACGCAAATGGAAATCACTGTTTCTCGCCCACCAAAATCCGGCCGGCGGCCTCCAAATACTTTGTGTGTAAAATCCCGCTGTGCCTTGTACATTTGTTCATCCTTTTCTTTTTTCTTCCAAATGTCTCTTGTGAGCAAAGATTTGCTAAGCTGATGGCACCTGTTAGCCAAAGAGGCTTCAATCACGGACAGTCACGCTTCGCCTCCCAATCGCCTTTCGGAACACGGAGATACGCGCGGGTATGTCTATATGTGGGCGCCAGTCCAAGCTATTCATGCTAATTCATGCGCACTGGTGTAATGTATGCACCCAGAGGCTTGAGGAGGAAGAAGAAAGCGATAGAAATGCCTCTTCCTCCCCCTCCTCCTCCTCCTCCTTATTAACGTTGAGCCGACAACTGCTGGAGTCGGACTTGATTTTCCGGCGGACACTTTATGGGAGAAAATGATATGTAGCGTCTTTCCAATTTCAATAGGAGGAGTGTTCATTTCCATTTAGTTGTGTGAGTGGTATTTAATTGTTTGGCAAAAGGAGACGTATACAATTCGCTGATCATGTTTGTTTCTACAGTGTAAGGTGCACTCTTAAAATTCCAAGATCAAAAATGATCCAATCTTGGTTAAAGATACGCTATTCGGGTCAATTTGACCCAACTTTGGGTTGTTTTGTAGCAAATTTTTGGTGATCATTTTGTATCAAAACAGACGTTTTGATTTGTACAGAATGACCCAGAAAGCTTTTGGAAAATCACCATAAAAATGTGTTAATGTATTATTGTATTATTACTTTTTTTACTAGGATAACTCTAAATTCTCATCTACTGCTAATCCCCATGGACGGTTTCCAATTTGGAATACCTCCCAAAATCCCCCTCCTAAATTAAAGTTTCCGTAAATTGAAGAATGAATAACAGTGACAAAAATTAAATTAAAGTTTCCGTCAATTAAAGATTGAATAACACTCACGAAAGGAGCACATTACAGTAATGGGATGACATGTTGCGCATGTGTGTGTGTGGGGGGAGGAAGCCCATCGCGATTATGTTTTTTTTTTTTTTCCTTCAAGTCACATTTCTCCATATTGTTGCTTTGAAGGCATTCCTGAATAGGCCAGCGAGTGGAGAATAAGAAGGCATTCAATCAGCGTGTTGTGCGCCATTATGTAGGAAGGAATTAGAAAACATGCTTTCCCTAATGAGCTCGGCTATAAAATTCCCCACTACGTCGTGTTTCTTCTTTTCATGCTCTAGATTTCCATTCATCCAGCTCCTTGCCGGCAAATAGGCTTGGGAATTTATGCGTTTCAACAGCGGTCGTGGAGGCGCTATCAAAGAGGAAGGCTGCTTTTGGGATGGGAGTAGAGATGGTAAAAAAAAAAAAAGTTAGAGACGGTGATCGATAGTGTGGGCTTATTTGAGTTGAGCCAACAGCGTGAAGGTGTACGAGAGATTGAGGCGCTGGAGCCAGATGACAAAAAAGACGACACGGCCTTGTAACAGAAGTTGCGAGGTTTTCACTTGCTCTCTGGAGGCCAAAACTGAACGATGATAGATAGATGAATTCAAATCGACCTTGTGATGTAGTAGAATGCAATTTCAGTACATTGGTAAGCTTTATGTATTTTGTATCGATTGTCTTGATAAGTTCCATGCTTAAGTCCTCAGCTCTATTTAGTTCTTTAATCACAAAAAAAATCACCATCTGCCGGGTTGCCCTTCCTTTTTCGGATTGGGGGAGAGAAAAAAAGCGGAAGAAAACAAATCAACCAATCCCTGGCAGCCTTATTCACTTTGTCGCGCCACCGATAAGCAGGATCCTTCTCCCCTCCCAACAACACAACAACAAAAAGTTTCATTTGATTTTCCCTCTGCAAACCTAATTTGAACTTCCTCAAAGGGAGCCGAGCGATGCTTCGCAGTCATTGATTTCCACGGGATTTCCTCCAAGGGAGAACATTTTGCAGCTTTTGCAAATGAGCCGCTAATGCAATCCCCGCCATGCCTTCCGATTGGATTATGGGAGGTGCTATCCAGGAAGATGGCGGCTCGATACGTTTCAAGTGGGGCTGGGAAGCTGCGATTGATTTAGCGGGCATAGCGGCTCCGGTTATTCTCCGGGGTTTACCTGACAGTCGCGTTATCCCGTAAAAAGGGGAGCCAATTTACGCACAGGTCCGCGTTGGGAGATGTGCTCGTTGCTCAACTGGTGTTAGAATTGACAAAGATGTTGGCTGCTGAGAAATCTGCTGGACTGTCTACAGTTCAGATGTAGATGTAGAGCGGCCAGAAAACAAATCAACCTACTGTAGCTGTGGACGTCCCAAACTAAACACACCAAATAAATAAATAAATAGATACATAGACAAACAAACAAACAAACAAACAAATAAATAACTAAATAAATCATAGATAGATAGATAGATAGATAGATAGATAGATAGATAGATAGATAGATAGATGGATGGATGGATGGATGGATGGATGGATGGATGGATGGATGGATGGATGGATGGATGGATGGATGGATGGATGGATGGATGGATGGATGGATGGATGGATGGATGGATGGATGGATGGATGGATGGATGGATGGATGGATGGATGGATGGATGGATGGATGGATGGATGGATGGATGGATGGATGGATGGATGGATGGATGGATGGATGGATGGATGGATGGATGGATGGATGGATGGATGGATGGATGGATGGATGGATGGATGGATGGATGGATGGATGGATGGATGGATGGATGGATAGATAGATAGATAGATAGATAGATAGATAGATAGATAGATAGATAGATAGATAGATAGATAGATAGATAGATAGATAGATAGATAGATAGATAGATAGATAGATAGATAGATAGATAGATAGATAGATAGATAGATAGATAGATAGATAGATAGATAGATAGATAGATAGATAGATAGATAGATAGATAGATAGATAGATAGATAGATAGATAGATAGATAGATAGATAGATAGATAGATAGATAGATAGATAGATAGATAGATAGATAGATAGATAGATAGATAGATAGATAGATAGATAGATAGATAGATAGATAGATAGATAGATAGATAGATAGATAGATAGATAGATAGATAGATAGATAGATAGATAGATAGATAGACACCGTAGCGTGATAGACTCGTAAATTATCTCAAACGATGTATAAAGGAACCCCGCCGATTCCGTAATCATCTAACATGAAATGAATAGGACATAAAATCGAAAAAATGGCGTAAATGTCCATCACCGAAGTAACGGCAGAAAATTTAACGACCCACCATCACAGAAATAAAACCAATAAAAAGAAGTGACCCGTTTTTCACCAAGTAAATGACAAAATGTCATAAATGTCCAGCGCAAAAGTCAAATGCCAGTCATAACTGTCCTCTTTCTAGAAGTAGAACACGATGTTATGACATCAATCATCACAAAAGTAAAACGAAAAAATTGGATCATAAACATATGGACACATCATAAAGGTATTTAATGTATTTATTTAATTGACCATCACAGAAATAATAATTAAAAAAAAGGTCAAATGTTGTCCCTTTCCATCATCATAGAATAAACAATTTAGAAAAAGGAATATTGTGACCGTCCGCTATGAGAGAAATCCAAAGTTCCGTGTATCATTTAAAAACAAAAAAAATCATAATGGCCACAGAAGCTGACTTGCCTTCCCGTGCTGCCGTTGTGTGTGAAAGTTACATTTGCAGAGTGTGTCATGATTGACAGCCAATCTGTCCCTCCTTAGATCTGCCCAAATAGGCTTTTGTCACCCCGCTGACCCTCACCGGTCTAGAAAATAAACGCCCCACATAGTCCCCTACAGTGAGATCACGACAACACTGCCAAATTCCATCAAGGTGGCCAACGGCTTAATGCAGGAAAACGGCA
Source organism: Syngnathus typhle (assembly GCF_033458585.1). Lineage (NCBI taxonomy): Eukaryota > Metazoa > Chordata > Actinopteri > Syngnathiformes > Syngnathidae > Syngnathus > Syngnathus typhle. The sequence goes on along the minus strand of NC_083747.1, from coordinate 10,812,911 downwards.
AGGACAATTAGTCAGTCGTTTTTTTCCCTGTCTCTCTCCCCTCCTCTCTTTATACAAATGACTCACAAGGGCAATTCCATTTGATGTGACTCCCCAGGCGGATCAGCCCAGGCAGTCTGTCTGCTTGGGGGTTGGGGGGGGGGGGGGGGGGGGTAGCTGTCGAGCGGGATTGTGGTTTTTCCACATCACCTACTACCGCTGCTGCTGCTGAGAGGTGATGCTAGTGCAGCAAAGCCTCCAGTTTCCACCAATAAATTCCCCCCAAAATTGTAATGTTTAGTAAATTTAAAAATGGCTATCTTCCATTCACCAGCCTGCGTGAGTGTCTGGGCGTGAGCCGCGGCTGACAGCAGCTCCTGCGTGAGCATTTGATTGTGTTACCGTTTAGCTAGCAGACTTTTGTACGACTCATAAATCAAGCTAGTACCGTATTATTATAACGGAGGCAATGAGTCATCAAAAGGAAGACGATGCAATGACGGCACCGACGCTTACCGTGATGAGGCGCTTAGGGTTGAAAAGCGAGCCGCAGGACGAGCCTGGCGCTCATGCATTATTACTGGCCGTATCGATCGAGGCGGCGGGAGAAAAATGAGATTGTCTTTAAGGCCAATGATGGAGAATGGAAAAGTGCGCGGCGGCGGAGAGATGAAACATTCGCCGTCGGCCTGCAGACTACACGAAACCGAAACTTGCAAACAATCTCAGCCTTTTCTGGCAACAACACAGCCTGGTGCGCTTTATGTTTACATGAGGGGGGGGCACTTCTTCTGACACGATGATTGTCACAAACACTCCCAGGGAGGGCAAACTGTGTGTTTATCATTAATGATTGCACCCCCCCCCCCCCTCCCCTACACACACACGCACACACACGCACACAACCGCCTGCAGGCCGCACACACTCACAGGGGCAATTAGCAACTCAGCAAAGACGCAGGAAGGTGAGCCCGTTGCCCAACATGGGCAGCCTGAGATGACCTGTAGGTGTTCACGAGTCTTAATTTATGACTGAAATTTCAAATTTAATTTTATTCAAATTTATTTTCTTTATTTCTAAGGATCAATTTGTTCAAGGAGATCAGTTCACAACAAATATCAAACTCTTAGGATAGAAAAGCATTTTTTTACAAGTTGAGAGAATTCAGTAGATAAAACTAAATGATAATTCTCCCCATTTGATTTTTGGAAAAAAAATTGAAACAATTGAAGTATCCCCAAGCTTTACGTTAAAAAAAAAACATGGAGCTCAACTTCTGTATCGATCCCACACTAGTATCGATACTGATATCAAGATTGACGTTTGTATCGAGCCACCCACCACTCGTAATTTTAGGTGGAGCAGAGTCTCAAAACTGAAAACTGAGACGGCAAAAAATCAGAGGGGACGGCAACGGTCGCTTCTCCATTCTTGTTCTTGCGCCCCCTCGCTGTGACTTTTTCCGCACGTGTCCTACCATGTCTGTGGAGAGCGTCTGCGGGCACACACGCGAGCCATCAACGCAGGCCCGAGTCGTCCCTCCGGGTGTCTGCTATCTGATCGCTGCGATTGATCCTTCCAAGGAGAGCGTGAACTTCACTGGCTTGGGCGTCAAAGGCGTTGGAGCCCTTTTGGGAATGCAAAGTGATGAAGTAATGAAGCCCATCCAATCACATCTTCTCATGCTCAAGGTCAAATCAAAATAGTTTGGCAGAAAAAAATTGTGATCACAGAAAAGCGTCATTGGTGAAACTCTCCTAACCCTTATCTCAGAAAGAAAATCCAAAATATTGAGAAACTGTCTTAACTGTCCATCAGAAAATAAATGTCTTCTATCCATCATCAAAGAAGTCAAACAGGAAAGTTGAACTGTAAGAAATAAAAATGTAAAAATAAGAACTGTCCATCATCGCTAAAACGAAAAGAAAAAGTATTAAAACTGTCCATCACAAAATCAAAGCAATCGAGAAGTACAACAAAAATATTTTGTAAAAGTGAAACCAAACGTTGTAATCATCCATTATCACCAAAGAAAACAAATCTAAAACATGGAAAAGCCATAAGTGTCCATCACAGAAAACTTCGCAAGACTCTCATTGATCCCTCGCTGGCTTTCGCTGCGGGAAATGTCGTCGGCCGTCACCGCCGAACGACTTTGGCGCAGCCCATCAAATGAAATCTGCATCATACGCTGACTTGTACTAATGGGAGTGAAATTTCACCTGTGAACTGTCGCTTCCCAAAATAGTGCTGATGTTCATTCATATTGGCTTCTTGTCATCTGACTGAATATGAAAACGTCTCTTTGGCTTTGTTCCCCGAGCTGAAAACATAATTTCTTTTTCTTGCCTTTGTTGTACCTGCTGTAGTGGCAGCATGCTGGCGCCAGTGAGAAGTCATTTAAATATGAAACTCTATTTAAACTCCAGTCTCAAAAGGCACAGCAGACATCAATTTCTAAACATGAGCAAATATTTGATGAAAAATGCAAAACAGACAAAATACATGATTGACAATAAAGCAAAAAAATTAAGAAAAACATTCAACATAAAATGCCCATGAGAAAGAAAAACAAGAACGAGTGAAAAAATACATATTGCAAAATAAAATGAGTGAAAAAAAAGAAACATTGCAAAATATAGAAATAAATATGAGAAAATAATACAAAAATATATGCTATTTCCAAATACAAAATAATGCAGAATTAATTTTAGAACGCATTCAAATTCAGATGAAGAATCAAAAATCAGCCTAATATGTATTTCTTTTTTTCGCTGTCTTCTATTTTTCCATCTTTGCTTTTGCCATTAACAAACACCTAGTAGGCTCCTCTTAAGGATGCCCAATAATAATTACAATTCAAATCAATAATTGCAGCTATCTGACGTGTTAGCTCACTTTCTATTTTACTGTCTTGGCAAGCAATCTTGTTGATGAGCGTCGATACCATCTGGGTAGGGCAACGCACACAAAACCGCTCTGGATTGTTTAAGGAGACCTCTGCGCTTTGTTGGCAACACAACCAAAGTCAACCGCAGGTGGTCCGGTGACGCACGAGATCCAGATGGCCCGCCCGTCTGCAACCTCTCAGACGCTATTAATAGTTCAACAAGCACTTACGGTTGATTGACGAAAAGCATTGATATTTTATTTCTGATCTGTAGTTTGGTACGGATTGACGATCCGCGCCAAGCTGCGCCGCTTCTCATAACATTTAATCACTTGTTGAAAAAAGTCTTGCTATTAGAGGCTAATAACATGAGTGACACTCCAAAGCAAGGCAAGGGACCCCCTCAACGTAGCTTTGGTGTTCTTCTACTGGCAGATCCCAGCAGACGTCATTAACATTATCTCAGCCCGAGCTGGCCGACCGACCGCGAGAACATATTCGCTGTGTGATTCGGCCGCGTTGTCTTCTTGAGTAATCCCCCGGTCACAGTCGGCTCTTTAAGAAGCCAAAGAGCGATCATTAGCGCCTCGACGAAGGAGGTCCGAGGTTGCAAATGATGAGACCTTGTGCTACTTTCTACGTCAGCGTGTGGCTCCTTTTTTTTCCTTTGGGCGGCCGCCGGCTGTGATTTGTGTTGCTGTGGCTGGCGTAGTAGCCTCAGCGCTGCTGCAGTTCGCATTGTGTTGTCCCCTTGGCCAGTAGCCATGGCAGCCACGCCTCCACAATTACCTGCTGCTCCCCGAAGCCTACAATGCTCTTTAGTCTTTTTTGTCCTGTCCCTTATACTTGATTCTATCACTGGTGTCACCACAGGGGTAGGAGGCCTTGGGTTCAATCCCAGGTTGGGATCCGTGGACCTATTTGACAGTTTGAAAAAAAAACGCTTAGCTTCACTTAAAGAGAAGCCAACCCACCAAATTTTCTTTTCAATAATATGTTGTAAGTGCCCCCACTAGTCTCATTGTCATTAATATTGTGTTTCAGTTAAGCAGCAAAATTCAACTACCGTTTTTTTCCATGTATAATGCGCACCCCAGATTTTAGGACAATAAATTAGTTAAATTTTGCGCATTATACATGGAAAAAAAAATGTATGTTTATCCACGTTCGGGGGCGGCCATTTTACCACTTGGTGTCGACTGAAAATGACATCGCGACTGCTATGTTTCGTCTCACAACCAATCACGGCTCAGCTTCAGAAAACTCTTGAGCTGTGATTGGTTGTGACCTGGCCTGAGCAACCGTGATGTCATTTTCAGTCGACAAGTGGCAAAATGGCCGCCCCCTAAAACAGGTGGATTTTGCTTTTTTAAATCATTGTGTGTTTTGACTATTTGTGCTGCACAGAACACGTTATTACAAAGAACTTTTCGAGGTTGACTTTCTCTTTATGACTAAAAATTGACTTCAGTGTTTAAGAAAACAAGTATGTGATGACACTTTGTTACATTGTACCGACTCTTCCTACCTTGGTTCAGGTCCATCAGTTTTACTCTTGGAAATAGTGCCGCAGGATAAATAATGCGTTTGGTTCTGCATACCAAAATAAGGAACTTTTGCTTGCCCGCTAGTGAATGTGCTTTATATGCAAATTTTCTGAGCAGTTGTATATGTGGATGATGTGACTAAAGCCGTGAAACAAAACAAGCAAAAATAAATGAAATTAAAGGGTGCTGCAGATCAAAGGGCACAATCGGTGCAAATGTTCTTCCTTTTGTTATTTCATTCACGGAAGCTTTTCATGATTGACTAATGCGCCGTTACATTTGCATGTTCAGACACAATAATACGATGCTTTGAACATTTAGCCAGAAAAGACGCCACCCTCTCTGCTCCGATTTGTTTTCTTTTTTCGGTAAACACAGTGAAATGGCATCCGTTAACGACGCGATTGTGAATTATTTTTTATTTATTTTTTAATTGCACATGGGTTTTTCATTCGCTGCCCTTGCCCTGGCCGAGCGTGTTTCACTTGTGAACGCCATCTGTTCCTTTGGTTCGGTGGCTGGAAGCTGAACGGTCATTTTCCTCAACAAAAAAGCCGGCTTTGACTTTCCGTCTCGACATGAGTTGCGTGCGTTGCTTCAAAAAGTGTCTGATGCCACGTGTACCAGCATCTGTCACACCTCCAGCTGTCTTCTTTACCTTCCTTCCAGTACATAGTAGCAAATGTACTTAGTGACAAGTACAAGTACAGTCACTAAGTAAATGTACTGTTTTGAAAATGGCGGAGCACAAATGTGAGCCACGCGGGTCCATTTTTCCAACAATTCCCCATTCAAGCCAGCCCCCCCCCCCTCCATTATCATAATCTTCAGATGCTTGTCTTGTTCATTCCGCCGGTGACCCTGCTGGGCAAATTTCCTGGAATAACTACAAATAAGGCGAGGTGTCATTAAGCGTGCGCCGACAACGGAACGGAAGAGACGGAAAGGACATCGGCTTGATGGCAAATGATCTGAACTCGGCTCGTGAGGGGAATGCAAATGGCTCGTCTTCATGTAGGGCGAACCCGCTGACCTCCCGTCGCGGGAGATATGGCTGCTTGGATTAAAATGCGAATATGCGTATACGGTGACACGTCCACCAGGGGCAGCCATTTTGTCTGACAGGTCCCTTCACCCAGCTGCCCATCTCGGTTGTGTTCAGGGGGCCTATCATTATGAATTTTGACTCGTGTGGATGCAACAGATGAAAATCCTTCAATCCAACTAGGAATTTTCAAGATCACCTAGTGGTAGAGAGTCCGCCTTGAGACTGGAAGGTTGTGGGTTCAAACCCCGGCCGGGTCATACCAAAGACTATAAAGATGGGACCCATTGCCTCCCTGCTTGGCACAGCATTAAGGGTTGGAATTGGGGAGTTAGATCACCAAATGATTCCCGAGCGCGGTACCGCTGCTGCTCACTGCTCCCCTCTCCCCCAGGGGATGGATTAAAATCACATGGGGATGGGTTAAATGCAGAGGACAAATTTCACCACACCCAGATGTGTGTGAAAATCATTGGGGCTTTAATCTAACTTTAATCTAAAAAAAAATGAATATGTTCACAAAGCTTGACTTTTAAGAACTGACCAAGTCATTAATTTGACTTATTGCGCTGTGATTGACTGGTGATCAATCCAATGTTTGATCCACCTTTTGCTAAGTTTTCAAGCTTAATTGTAAAAAAAAATCCTCTTTTCACAATCACCCACCGACAACCAACCCAAGAAAAGTCCACCGACAGCAGTCTTTGTGGAACTTGAAAGGCTAGCGCAGAGTGTGCTACGTCCATAAAAAAAAGCACACTCGCTACGACTCGGCACTGCATAAAATTCAAGGGCAGCGGCAGGAGAAATAAAAAGCAGCGTCGCGAATTTGAACCGTTTTTGCAGGCCGCTTTCCATTTCTGTGATATAAAACGACCGTGGAGGTGCAGCGAGTTTGTGGGGGGGAAAAAAAGGCACCGGAGTAGATTTCTGAATTGTCGCCAAGGACAAGCTAACAAGAGTAAAATCTCTCAACAACCGGCCGAATCGGGTGCTCTCAGTCGGTGCTTGAGTAAAAAAATATTTGTACTCTTTTACTTCCCACCCCTGGAAAGCAAAACGCAATACGCAATACGTCGGCGTTCCCACGGAGAGCTATTGTCTTATTCTGTCACTTAGTCGCTTTGCGGGTGCCTTAATCTAACACAATTGGAGCCACTTACTTTTTTTTCACGCCGCGCCGCGCGTGCTAGCCAGTTAGTAGTGGCTGAGTGGACCAGATTAAGGGCCACCGCGCTGGCAATCAGAGCGGGCGGGCATTCCCTACCTCGACCTTTTTTGCAGTCGCGCTACCTTGAAATTGACGGCAATTCAAATATAAGGGTTCTCCAACATTTCAGGTCAAATACATTTTTAATAGACCCTCTGATAATGGTAACACTAGTTAAACATAACTACCCTGTGCAGTTAAGAAAAAAAGACAAAAAGAGGAAATGTTATGAGAATAAAGTACACTACATTAAAAACTCATGAGTGGTCTGACAAGGTAGAGAGGACAACTGGTTTAATGTTTTTTTTATTTTTTTATCCATGTGCTCATCCACATAATGGAGTTTTGCACTTTTTAAAATGATAGCTCGGGGAACCCATTTGAAAGCCATTTTTATAATTGACCTCAAAGGGAAATTTGCTTTTGAAAATCCCAAAGGTCCGCTGTCCTGGCAGCTTCCATCCTGGTTCTGATGCACTGCCTGTTGAGACTAACCCCCATTATCTCTTTTTATTGATTGGACACTTTATGACACGTCGCGGTAGGGACTAGCCGGCGGCAGCGGCGGCATTGTCCTCGTCGGATGTAGGAACAAGCATAAATCTTCCTCGTCGTGCTCACCGAAGCCCGATCATAACACTGTCTTGTAAATTCGTGAGCGTGGCTCGGTGTCAAGGAGCAACAGGGCTAGCGAACGAGGTCTTTATGATCGTATTGAGTGCGAAAAAATTAATTTGTTGTGATACAACACAAGAATACGCTATCTCAAAGTCTGCTTTTTCTCAGAGGGGAACCTCTCGCCGGGATTCACCATCTTCATTAGAGTGCTTCTCTCTCACCCTGCCAAGAATCTCGGGCCAGATTTGTGCCAACTTACTGTGGCCATCTCGCTATTTAACCCTCCACGATATCTCTGTAGTTAGCTTGATTGTTAGCTGCATAAACTTTGGTCTCGATCCAGACCTCGGTCATCTGCTGCTAGCTGCACTTGTCAGAGATGGAGAGTCAGGCCAGAGAAACCGGCATTGATTTGCTCGCTAGCACCTAAACATGCTGACTGCCGGCAGAAAAGAAAACGTTGGGAAACAAATATGTTATCAAAAAAAGTCAACCCTCAGCTTTTTCTTTTGCACGCCGCTAGTTTTAACATCACGCATGCAGGTCACTCTTGCTTTAGCGGCTACATAATACCGCAAACATCCAAGACGTGACTGCTCTCCTACTTAGGTGCCGTGTTTTTCTTTTTATTGTCCTTTCTGGTCACAGCACCCGTGAACCAATTTCCCCAAATATCCGCTCCATCTCTCAGACATCAAGCTCCTGCCCATTTGTCTTTCACCGTGTCCTCGTCTGCATCCCCTCTGCAGCTCCGTCGACACACATCCACATTCGCACAGAAAACCATTTATTTCAGTCGCCCCCCCCCCCTCTTCGTCCCCCACATATCAGAGGCTCAGTCATAGGGGATTAGCCACAGACTTGATCAGAGTCTCTGCGGCGACCAAGGTTGAATCTGCAGCCCTGAAGATTTACACAAGACGGTTAATAACAACCATGTCGGGGTCTTGATCCTGATGTCTGTGTTTGGGCGACATGCGGAAGGCCAGCCCGCTCATATTATAGCCTTCTTGTTGTTATTAAGGTCAGAGCATGTGCTGCACAAAGAAAGATTTGTCTTGGAGGTTTTGTCCGGTTGCCAAAGCTCTGTCAAACTCTGGGAGCGAGACCTTTGAGTTGTCATTATTTTGTGGTGCCCACGTTAGACTTTAGCAAACTCTAAGATTCCTTCCCGAAAAAAAAAAAAAGTCTCAAGAAGCCAAAAACTAAATATACTAGACAGCTGGACCTTGCATAACTGCCAGAATTCAATGTTTATCGACTCACCATAAAACATAGACGTTGAATAAATCAGATCCAAACCATCCAAGCCGGACTAAACTTTTTCATTCTGAGCTGCTTACTGCTTTAATTTTTATTATCATTGTTATTATTTGGAAGGCGTCGCACAGACGACATCCCATTTGCGTCTCCGGGATGAACTTCAATCTGATTAAGCTCCGTCCCGTGCCAATTACCTGATGGCATCAACCTTAATTACTTGCTGACCCCCCCGAGGCGGCGCATTATTCACGTCAAGTGATAAAAATTGTCTGGTGAATCAATGAATTAGCTTAGTGAAAACCGGCCGGAAGGGAAGAAAAAATAAAGAGATTGTCAAGGTTAACACATAAACAAACCAAGGTCTTTTTTTGAAAATAACAACCCTCCAGTTGAGTGCGATTTAATTATACCGTTGAGCTATTTTTTTCCGGGGCTCGGCTAACTCTATGTAAAGGAACTGCTCAAATATTTACAGCTCCAGGATTTAAGAGAAAGCGCACATTTTTCCCTTTGTCTGCAATGCATGATGATATCGTACTTTTTTTTTTAACTTGCTACGCTATGCAACTTTATAAATCAGACCAATGACTTTATCTGATATTAAAATCATAAGCTCCTTTTTTTTTTTTAATTCAAAGCTCGAAGCCAATATCACTTAGCAACAGGATGTCTGGTCCATCAACAAGCATTGCCATGAAGTCAGCCATTTTCATTTAAAGCAGCCATTTTGGTCAGTTTGGTCATTTGACAAGAAAAACAAATTAATTTCTATCAAATTCAATTAATCATACTAGACAGATAGGCGACACAACATTTCAAGGGGTTTGAGTTTTCTTCATTGTCTATGGGCAGAGCGTAGTTGCAAGGTTTGATGACTCGCCATAAAACGTGCAATGCTGTCATTCTATAGCAATAACTCAACACATTGGAAGCACGTAGTATAATAGACAAGCGATAACCAGGCGCTTTAAGTGCTTCAACGTTCCACCATGATCACACATGATGCCGATGCTTGCACGTCGACGTAATACAAAACCTCGTCATTTGATTCCGCGAGCGTCAAAGCAAGCCAGCGTTTACGCGTTTGCCCCACTTATCATACACCCCTAATTTATGTGGAATTTTCATCAAAGCCCCCGGCTGGCTGAGGCGTGCAGATTGAAAGTGGAACGCGGGGATGGTTAACGATGCCACCGCCGGCTTTTTTACAGCCTCGCTACGCGGCGACGGCGGATGGCAATGAGCCGGCAATCGGAGCGGGGGTGAAGAGATACTTGCCCTTCGCCTTGCCCCGATAAGGCCCGCCGCGCGACGAGCGACGCGGAACTGGACGGGGATGGAAAAGTCCGAAAAAAATTACTGTCTGTGATTTCCCCCTCGCAGACCACCGCTGTTTTGATACATTACATATAGTTACTTTATTTTATTAAGCCCCAAACATGGTGTGAAATCTCGTTTAGAAGCCCCACCACTGCGACCTGGAGCGAATAAATCACATGCAAAAAAAAAATCAAAAAAATCCATGTCTGTTGACACAAATGAGTGTCCTTGTTGCTTGTTAGTTCCCCAAACAAGGTCTTGATTGGTTAATTGGGTTATTACAACATTGGCTCCGGGGGGGTGACAGCGCGGCCCGGCTGTCATTCATTCGTAGGCCCGAGAAACGCTCAAGTGAGCCAGTGTGTTTCGTAGAATTAATGAGTTTCTTAATGCAATATGATTAATTAAATATCAATGACCTACCCTAATTATCATTTACACAACCTAATTCTAGCAGTACCTATAAAACGATTGTGTTTCTTCTCTATTATGTGTCTCTCAAAGGATGAGTAGTTTTACTTTATATATATTACTTTAATTACACAGTCCTGTTACCCGTTTATTAAAAATGTAACATTGCCCGTACAATTTGTAGGTGAAGTTAGCTAAGATATTGCTAATAGTCCATATTAGAATGGGGGGGGGCAATGCTTGGTTTGCTGTCACCTCCTTAAATTTACGTACGCAAATACCACGTGACTGATCTAACCAGGATGTTTGATGAATCCATTCAAATGCGGCGAGAATGTTCCTTTCATTTTCCCACGTGCACGGGTCACCGGCAATATGTCCGACAACCCGAGAAAATGTCGCATCGCGGCGCCGGGCTAATGAGGCCGGCGGTGATTCCGAGCCGTCGCGCACCAGGCGTGAAGGTCGCGACACGACGACAGGGAAGCTCCAGAGCTCGCGCTCTCTCGACTTCGCTTCACTTGGTCTGCTCGCTGATTAATTAGCCTCATCGGGCTAATTGAAAGTCACCCGCCGCCACCGGCTTTCAGCTAGTCTCCCCTGACGTGGCCTGGTGTGGGAGCTTAAGATCAGGGGATGCTTTGAGAATAATTGTCAATTTCTGTCTATGTGAAGCCCTTTGAGACTGCTTGTGATTTAGGGCTATACAAATAAACTTGACTTGACTTGACTTGACGCTATTGTCTGCGTCGTCGTCGCTTTGTGTCAGAAAAAAACAGCAGGCCAGAAAAAAATGCAATCAAAATATCGATTTAAAAAAAATAAAAATAACAACGGCTGAACTGAAATTAATTGAATTGTAGAAATTTACTTTGAGTTGGAAAAGTTCGATTCAGTCAAGAAAAAATGTAAACAATTTCTCAGTTTTGAAACAAATTGCGAAAATTGGAGAATGTGGCAAACGTGATAAATGGTTCCTTTTATTATGAAATTACAATTTAACGTGTTTATTATTGCTATGGATGTTAGATGCTACTTTTTTCAAACCAATATTCAAATGTACACTGATATTATTCACCGACACCACTTGTACCTTTCGTAGATAAAATTTCCCCCAGAAATTCCATTATTATTAAATTCCAATTTCCATTCAATTACATGAATTTAATTGCAATTCTCTATTCTTCTCACTTCTTATTTCTACTCGCCCATCCCTAATTATTGCAACTAATCATTTTCTTTCCCAATCATTTGTGCCACTGTAAATTTCTAAGGAGAAATGTCCACACAAAGCCGGTTGCTGCATGCAGTTGTATTGAAGTTGTATAACATCCAGCTACTTCTGAAAGGCGTGTGAGTGTGTATGTGTGTGTGGGGGCGTTGTGCTTTTAGTCAGTCAAGTGCAAACATTTTAGCCTTAAGAGGGAGAGCTGCCAGAGTCGGGCCACCATCCACGCCCACGCCATCTCCAGTGGCAGCCTCGACAGCAAACAAGCTCTTTCTTTGTACTTGTGCGCGTGCGCATCAATCACACATGCACAAGGTCGGTCTGAATTCGTACACGTGTTGATGATGCGATCGCTCGCAGGCCGCTTGAAGCCGGTCCAAGCCGGGATACCAACCGCGGGCTAGGCTCATGTTGCTTGATGGGAGATGTCGGTGGTGTGTTCAATGGATGTTGCATTTATGCAATATAAATTGAACACCAAAATCCACATTCATCTCAAGCGGCGGCCATTTTGTCACTTGTTGCGGAGTGAAATATAATTTCCAGTCAAATAGTCAAAATCAACCGAGGAAAATGGGTCGAAATTGTGGGGGTTTTTTGGTTGCGATTGGCTCCATCCATGTTGAAATGACACTAAATGACTTCCTTTCTGGCATTATTAAAATATGAGTGGTAGCAGCATGTCATACATAACTAACTTAAGTAGTAATAACATGCCACTAGCAAGTCACATGGACTCAAAAAGTCATTTCATGGACATTTATTGGATCCAGGCTGGCCAGGGTCAAGTGTTGCCAACTTGATCCTTTTAGAAGGAAGCACGCAAACCTTCATTTCCGTGTGATTGAGGCATAAACATGTTGCTGCTCTGCTGAGGGGGTGCACGGCATAAGGAAAAAATAAATAAATAAATACAAGCAAAAATCTGTCACGGTGAGCGACAGGCAGCGAGTGGCGGGGCCCAACGCCTCTCCAACGCTCGTTGGGCGTCGGTCGAATGAAAAGCAAAGAATCTTGACAGCGCTTTTTAGAATCGTCACGCTGCGAAACTCCCGAGAACGACGACAACAAAAGGCCGCGGACGCAAATAGACGCGCTTGAAAGAGGGCCCGCAGTCGCACTGTAGAAGGAAGGGGGCGGGCGGCAAAGTGATGGTAATGACACGGGACGTTTGATGGAACAACTGAAACGCGCAAACACACACGGGTGTGTACACAAACATGTACAATGCGCACTCCGGGCGTGTGTGGGCAACTTAAGTGAGGAGGAGCGGTGACAGCTCGGCCCCCATGGTGACGCCCACGGGCTGCCATTAAAGTCACTGATCTGTGACCTCAATGCCACTCTGCCACAAAAGCCTCACCAGGAACACACACACACACACAGACGTGTGGGTCTGTATTGTCAGTTAGCATCAGCCTTAGCATTAGCAGGATTAAAATCTAGTTTTTTTTTCATTTTATTTGACCAATTTATTGGTAATTAACTTTTACATCACATTTGCTAATTTTCAATCGTTTTTCTGAAATGTTTTGTTTCAGTTTTTAAGATGGTGTTTGAAGGGCCAAAATCAGTCAAATGAATGGTTGCGTCCCAATTTCTTATTGTTCAGTCAAACCGGCCCCAAGGGCTGATTCATTCCAACTTTCTTTCCACTTCCAACAATTCCTGAAGTCACTCATTCCTCCTCCTCACTCATGCAAACACTTCTGTCAGACTTTTCAAAGTTGTTTTGCAAAGTGCCACATCTTGTTCATATCTCCATATCAATCTCCACCCTCGCATGCATTCATCTGAAACCTTGACATGACTTTTCATCGGAATAAATACGCCGCTAAGAGGCTGCGTTCTGGCGCTTTGAGCTTTCCCACCTGCCCCCGAGGTCAGCGTGCTTTTAAAGGCTTCGGCCGACGCGTCCTGGAAGCTCTGAAAGCGATGATGAGGAGCAAATCAAACGACGTCTCAGAAAAAAAACCTCTGACGTGCGGGTTTCGCTGTCGTGATTATCAATATCTCGCTGACTTAAATGGATTCTCGCGTCGAGATTTACATCCAGGCTCCTGCCGCTCTAAGCGATGCTGGAAAAAATAAATCCCAATCCTCTCTATGAATGCGTTTATGAGAGTGGCACTGCACGCAGAACTCAGTTATAGCGAGTCTATTCATTTCACAATAACAGCTGCTTGTTTGAGTGGAGGCATTTATTTGCCCCATATGACACTTGGTAGTGAATGTTTTACTCCCTAACTCCCTGCTTAGGTTTCCTCAATAATATATCTGACAATTGGCAAGGGCACCGTACTACCGTAAATCGCCAAAACGTTGCACCGGTTAAAATTAGGGTCATGCAAATCCAAAAGTTGAATTTGTATGAAAACAAGACTGCTGTAAAAATGTGTGTAAGTATAATTATGATAACCCTAAAATGCCAATCTGTCAAAATAAAACGACATCTAATGATGAGTTAATGTATTCATATATAAAACTTGGACAGCAGGACGCGACGTAATCCACGTTTTTTTTCTTTTTCGAAAAATACGTCAAATATAGAATTCCGACTACCGTCAGCACATTTACCTGTGCGCTTCCGATATGCTGACAGTAAAGCTTTCATGTAGATCATAAAACAATAGATGACAAACTCTGCCAAGGCAGCCTATTTTCCAGATGTTCATCCTATTCTTTTTTTTCGGGTGTCTTTTAATTACTTGCCGCTAAAGTGTAATGGCCTCATTCTTGGCCCGTGTTGCACGCCGCTGCTGAGTTTCAGCCGACCTTGCTCGTTTCTTGTGCAATCACACACACACAGTAGGAACATCAGCGCCACGGCACTGCTAAGAAATCATTAAAGTCTCTGTGTTGATACTGCTGCAATGGATTCTTTTGAAGACTGCACAGGAGCATATTTTGCACTCAGCACCTGGCATCAAAGTGTTATCCCCACGTCGGCCTGAGCTGTGCCAGAAACTCATTAGGACATCCCGCAATGTACACATGAGCGACTTTGAATTGGTGGATTCATTCGCGAGAGAAGGAAGGTTGGGACGTCAATAGAGGATAGTATGTCTGTTAGAAATTCCAATACAGTCTATTTCCTTTTTACTCTAAATCCTGCAAAGGTTATATGTTCAAAAACCATAAATCCCCCAATAATTGAACAAAACAACACTAGAAAATTACCAATAATCGCAAAGGTACAGAAAATCTCCTCAAAGTTATTTAAAAATAAATTTACTGTAAACGTTGGACGCCACGCTGATTTCAGTGTATCTGCAGTAAATTAAAAAATGCTATCGTACAAATTACGTCCTTGGCATTACACTTTAAGTGGTTGTCTTCACTAAAATCCAAGCAAAGGCCAAATTGTTTACTCGTGTTGTGGGAGCAAAGCAGACTTGCGGGAGTTGTTGCGAATGTGTTCATCGTCGCTAATGTCAAACGTGCGTCGCTCCATGTTGCCGCGGCGGATTCAACAGCTGAAGGTATTTAATGGTCTGGCAAATGAGCAGTAAAAGTGAGCCAAAGAGTGCAAAATGGAGGGAACCTTGGGACTTGCACTGGATCCGCGCCAGTAAGCATGTACTTCATGGCTCGTAAATCGTCTCTCAGAGCCTTTCTGTGAAGAGACTATTGATCGCCAAAAGACAAACGGGGCCTCCTCAGGTCTCGAGGAGACTTAATAACGTCACTCACACTTTCTGAACGATCTGTTATCGCGGAGGGTGACAAGATGGCTCTAGTGTCCTTCCTCCTCGTGGCCGGGCACATATTTTTTACTCAAGTTGTTGTACAACTTAAAGAGAGACCTTAAATCCCTCAAAAACTCCACAGTTAAAAATAAGAATAACCTAAATCTCCCCCAAAAGTTATACAAGTTGAAATAAGATGAGTAAGAACCCCTAAAAAGGTGATAAATAAAAAAACAAGACAAACCAAAATCTCCCAAATATCGTGCAAGTTGAAATTGAACTTAACCCGATCAAAAGTTGAAAACCAACAACAAAAAAACTTTTGTAAATCTCCTAAAGGGTGAACCATAATTCTCTCCAAAATTGCACAGATGAAAATTAAACAACTCTTAATACCCCAAAAGGTACACAAGTTGAAACGACACTAACATAAATCCCTCTAAAATCCTTCAAAATAAACATAAGATTACTTTAAATCCCCAACTCTGCCATAAATCCCCCCCAAAAGTTGCATAGATAAAACGACGACAGTAAAAATCCCCGCATGGTTGCACAGCTAAAACAAGCACTGTAAATCCCCATAAAGTTGCGATAAATCTCGCATCTGGTTTGTGCACTATTGGCCTGATTCCCCGTGCAGTTTGTATTTTCATGATGCCGCTTTCATAAATCTTCTTTAAGGCCCAATTGATTTCCCAAAATAAGGGCACCTTTAGTCTTGAGGAGACTTCATAACGTCACTCACACTTTAAGAAGTATCCTTCATCCCGTAGGAGTACACGCTGGGCCCTTAGCATGCAGGCCTCGGGAGGTGTGCGTAGGTTGGCAGGCAATGAGCAAGCGAGCGGCGGGCTTCTCATGAGACTCTCGCTAGTCTACAATGTCAGTCAGGCAGCCGGCGGGAATCAGCCAACGTGTCACGCGGGTTAAATGCTAGCGAGTGCGCCGTGTATATATCTCCCGCATCAGCTGTCACCAGGAGCCAGACACAGATACAGATTAAAGTAGCCATGCTCTCTTTATCCTAGCAAAAAGAAAAAAATCTTGGGTGGCGTTGGGAATCTGAAGGCTACTTGAAATCGCTGTAGTTGTGATTTCCCAAGAGCCTGGCTCCACTGCTCTTCTTCCTGGATTCCCCAGCACAAATTTATGTCAAGGACCTTGTACAAATGAGACCACACCAATTGCACACATTGTAATAATAAAATAAAATGACTGTGAATCCTCCAAAAAATCTTCCCAAATTCTCAAAAAGTCTTCCACAAATTCCCCAGAGTTGCGTATGTTGAAATACGACAAACGTCAAACCTTAAACAGCAAGCAGATGACCAATAATCCCCCAAAATTGCTCAGTGTAAAAATTAGTCTGCTGAAAATCCCTCGAAAGTAATGTGGTATAAAAATGAGTCCGATGTAAATCCTTGAAAATGTATTGAATTTAAAATTTGAATCGTGTAAATCTCCAAAAGGATTATAAAATGATGCCCTCAAAAATTGCGCAGATTAAAATTAGATTACCAGTTGCCCATTTTGAAATAAAACAACTTTAACCACCCTAACAGTCACCCAAATTGAAATACGACCAACACAAATAATCTGAAAGTTGGTAAATTAAAAAACGGATCAAAAAGGACTACCATAAAAGCAACCCAAATTGTTTGAATTAAAATAAATCGACCTTAAAGCCCTAAAACAATTGTGAAGGGAAAAGCATAAAAATCTCCGAATGGTGACACAGCTCAAATAAATCCCGCAACTTCCTCCCGCTGTCCCTTGCGACGTATATTTACATGACGGAGCTGTCGGCCGTCCTTGGAAAGGTTAGCGACTGGCCAGAAAAAGTCTTTTCATATGCCGCGCCGCTGTGACTTCCCGCCGTTCTGTCTTCCATCTTGGCCGTAAATTGGCCCTTCGGCGCCAGCATGTGATTGCCTCGCATCTTGGTGTCTCACCAGAGAAGGTTAGCCGACGCCAGGTGGCTGGCGAGCTTATAATGATCAGAAACAACCCGTCATTTGGCCCAAGTGTTTTATTGAGTTCTCAAACCGGCAAGCTGTGTTGTAACGAGCGAACGGCAGGATAATGTTTACCTCGCGTATGCCGCAAAACGGCGAGACCCGATGAAATCGGCACATTCTCTGCGCCGGTTCCCTTTGGACGTGGCACAAGTATACTTATCCTGCTTCCCTCTGAGGAGATGATAAGTTCTTATGAAATGATTACAAGAAAAAGGCTAAAGAATTGTCTTGCTATCAGAAACCCGTGGGAAGAGACGGACGCGGCTGCACAGGCTGCAGACAATGGCGGTAGCGATTGCCGCTGCGGGTGGACGGAGGATTCAGTTAGCCAGCCGAGGCTAGAGGTCACTGTGTCGGAAGGGGGGGGGGGTGTAGGGGGGGCGTGATTTATGATAACATTGGACACACAAGCACCCCCAGCAAATGACTGACTCACGACATGATTGACGCCAAAATCTGGCTCAGGTTGAAATCAATTTACATAACCCCAGCAGTAAAAATAAGAGTACTATACCACAAATCTCGCAAAAGTTGCACAATTAATAATATGACTACCATAAATACCCAAATCTTGCTCATGTTAAAATAATTCTACAGACAGTCCCCGCAAAATTGCAAAGGCCCACAAAAGGGGCCAAAAGGGTCACCGTGGGATAGAGAAAACGTAATTTCGATCTCTTTGTGTGCCTCGGCATGTGAAGACGTTGACAATAAAGCAGACCTTGACCTTGACTTTGAAAGTTGCATGCTTAAAATGAGCAATTATGTAAATACCCTTTTTATTTTTGCTTATGTCAAAATAATTCTATCTACAGAAAATCCCCCCAAAATTGCAAAAGTCATAAGACAACTAAATCCCCACAAAATTGCACAGTTAATTACCATAACTACCATTACCATAACTACTAAAATAACTTTAGTTAAAATAATTCTATGAAAAGTCCCTCAATTACGCTCCCAAAAAGGCCATGAACATTTTCGAATCAGTTACGGTAGTGGCTAGGCGTTGAACTGGATGCTGATGCTGCAGATTCCCGCCACGTCCATTGCGATTTCACGCTGCCAATTAGACCTCTAATGCCCTCCGACGGCCTTTTAAAGACTCATTTGATTTCCATCTTGGACTACAAGCTCTCCACTTCACCTGCCAGTCCTCCTGCTTGGTGTCCATGAACCTCTCTCTCTTTTGCTCATCCTTTCTTCCTGAGCTTCCTTTTCCTCGTGCCAGCTGTGTGATGAGCTGGTGGGGGAGGGGGGTGATAAGCGGTGGTCAGCTGCTCTCCAGATGGCAGCCCCCTGAGCTGCGGCAGCTGCCTTCGAGGGAGCGCGAGTGCGGCCGGGCGGGCGGGCAAGCAAGCGAGGGTGTCCAATGTGCCGGTGGAGTGCTGCGATGATTACGGTGGTGTTGCATTTCCAGGTTAGAAAGGGCCAATGAAGGCGGAAGGGGGGTCTTCAGGTTATGCAACAAACACATAATGACACCCTCCCACTGTTGAGGACATGCTTGGCATATGATGCAAGTGTGATTTCTTCCTTCTGCAAAGCTGAATATAAGATGAGCGTCCTTTTGTTTTCTGCTCAGTCACGGTCTTGGCTGATCACTGTGGGAAAAGGCAGTTGGGAGGTCGGGGCGGGCCGTGGTTTTTGGAACACTAAGTCAAAAGATGAATCCTCAGCTCATTTGGTCTCATGTCGAGGTGAATGATTCAATATGGAAGCTGCATCGTCATCGAGCAGCCCAGGCATATTTTCATAGCACTTCATTTTATTTCAAGGTCTTGAAACACAAATCTGTGTATAATTGATGCCCATTGAAATGGATCATGACTTTTTTAATTTTATTTTATGCTTAATATAGTTTTCAAAATGAATCAGCCGAATAGTCGTTGCTTTCCTCCAGCATCCTTCACTTCGACTGTTTTCTCTGAGTTTTGACGCCGAATGGTGAGTCGCTATGGCTATTCTCCCAAGTATACGGAGATTGGACAACAAGCGGCGCATGATAATCAGGAGACGGTTCAATTAGCGCGGCTTTATGGCACCCGACGTTGATTACCTCAGACAGACCAGCGAGTCCCATCTTTTTTCCGCTGATTAAAAGTAAGACGAGGGAGGAGCGCAGCACGCTCGGCATCGGCAGCTTTTCTAATTCCGAAGGACGAGCAAGGTCACCGGCCGGCTTCCGCTGGCTGCTAATTGGATGGATATGTAAACACAAGATGGGGGAAGTGGAACTTGATTGGGCAGGAAGATGGCGGCGGTATCATTTGTGTGTCCTCATGAATGACATCATAACCTTCACTTGAAGTTTTATCGCCACCCTTAGCAAAGTAATTACATTTTATGAAGAAAAAAAAAATGGGTTTGTTTTCAAAATAGTGTTTGACCACCAGTTGCTTGCTTTAGGGACTATAATCCGTCCCCGATGGAAGTAGACAGCGACGTTTGTTGAGTGTATGCTCAGACTGTTTGTATTTCGTCAGATCCTGAGTGACAAGATGGTGGGCGGCGGCTAACACGTGTTGACATCAGAGCCTAAGAGAATTCTCGCCGCCTCGCTAAATACAACCGTGACGGACACTTTTGACGTGAACGGAGGCGAGAGAGAGAGAGAGAGAGAGAGAGAGAGAGAGAGAGAGAGAGAGAGAGAGAGAGAGAGAGAGAGAGAGAGAGAGAGAGAGAGAGAGAGAGAGAGAGAGAGAGAGAACCCCCCCTCCCCAACTTCTTATTCTGTCGCCACTGACCTTCAATAACCAAAAGAGGCTTCTGAAAATTAGATTTGATTTCAACTTAAGACAAATTTAGACTTTCAAATTGGGTTTTAGGTTTCAAGTCAGGATTCGGGTTTCAATCAAGTTTCCAAATGTCGATTCCAAAATCGGATATCAAGGCAGGAAATGAGCTAACATGAATAGGGTTACGTGTTGTCCAATGATAGGGGGACTCGGTCGAGGTCTCTGAGGCCCTGAAGTGTCAACCTCGGCTTGCTGCTGAGCGAGCATCTGAGGGCAGCGTGTGCGCACGTCCGTGTTTGTGTGTGTGCTGTGTAGGTGTCGTGAAGAGCGGCTCGAGATGATAGCGAACAATGGCGAGACGTAAATGTATGCAATGTGGGCGCGAGTCTGTGTGTCTGTGTGTCTTTTTTTTTTCCCCACCATAGAAAGGCACCATGAACTACCTCGGTGAGTGCAGGGTGGCCTTGGAGGTCTGCTAACCTTTAAAAGCTTTTCCATTGCCCTTGTGTTGCTTGAGTCACAGTTTACAGATTACAAAATCTAGTGATTACTAAACTGAGGTTACAGATGGGTGGATTACTTTTCAAAATCTGTTTTTCTTCCGGAGCAGTGACTAATAGCACTCAGTTTGGATGAGAAGGAATGGATGGTTGGCCACCGCACAGGAAAGTTGGATTCCCATTGAAACTCTGTCACCTCCCTCCATCCCTCCCTTCCGCCCTCCTCCCCTCCTCTATTGATCCCACCATCTCATCAGGCATGTTCCCTTGAAGATGCGATTGCCCCCACACATCAACACGGCCGGCGCGAGCACTTTGTTCTACGCAGCCGTGCAGTGCACCGTGTCATTGATCGAGCCCATGGTCCCGCCTTCCCCTTCGCTTTGCTCCGCTCGGGCCCTCAATCCCCTTCGTTCTGCCCCGCCGCCATCGCCGTCCCTGCGGGCAGCAGACAGTCCAGGCTCCCCCACCGCGCGGCAGACTGCGCGACTTCTCCGCCCCTCCCTCCCCACACGCGTTGCATCGTCAAACTTAGTCGGTAATATCGTTGCCGATCCTGACACAGACGTAACAAGGAGATTTGAATTAGCTGTTAGATGGATGTTTTGGGGTTTTTTGCAATCAATTTAAAGTATGGCCATATGTTAAAATAGCTGACCACATTAAATTAGACGAAATATGTCACCTCAGTCTGCCAACAGTAAAAACTATTTAAGTGCTGATTTCATTTCGTCGCGGTAATGCCGCCGTTGGCTCACTGGCCAAGCATTAAACAGGATTTGGGCTTTGAAATGGGCCGGCCCCGAAAGAAGCCATATCACCAATCAAACAACCCACCGGCCTGCCGCCGCCGTACAATTGGATCAGGTTGACGCATTCCCATGCAAGGACTTTTAAATAATAAACAGCTCTTCTTTTGCTGCATCCTCCTCCTTTGTGAGTGTGTGTCTCTCTCACACATTCATTCATAAGGTCTCCATTCGAAAAGAAAATACCACCCTCACGCACACTTATCCAAGTCAAGCAATGCGGCAGCATTTTTTTTTTCCTGCACCCCCCCACCCTTGCTCTCTCTCAATCCCCTCCTATACAAGAGTGTTTCCATGGCAACAAGCTCTATTTTCTGGCATTCACATTTACAAATAAAAGTTACAGGAAGTATGCGCGGCCTCGAGGAGTGGGGGGAGCTGGCTTGCCTCGATGTCAAGATGCCAGATTGAGAAGATGCGGGTGGGGGTGTGCGTCAGTTCTCTCTGATGACGCCACACTGGCATGATGAAAGCACCCGCTGCCAGCGTCATGCAAATGGAGCCTTGGTGGAGGTTGTTCTTTGTTGGCCGGACATGTCGGTCAAGTGCACTTGCAGATAAGTGGCTGTTTTCTGGCCTTCCCTTTGAAATTATCATATTCAGTACCAGCATGTCTGGAATTTCCATTCCCCGAACCAGCCATCTTGATGGCACTGGTCAAGGCTGTCTAAATGGGGTGAGTCACATCCTCAGTGATAAACCTGACAAGAGATGAAGCCATATTCAAATGTCACATCATGTGATCAAGATCAGACTCATGCAAAAAAAACTTCTTTTGCACTTTAAACAGCCGCACTTTATAAAATTAAACAGCTACCAAAATAAAATTGACCTCATGCTAGAATGGAAAAAAAAACCTTAAAATTTCAACCACCAACCAATTTTATTTTTTACTTCTGCAATAAATTGGTTTTACTTAAGCAGCATTCGATTTTACTTTTTCACAAAGACTTGACAAAATGTATTCAAAATTTCAAAAATATTGTGAGTGGTGAAGAGAAATTTACCAAAAATATTTTTGCACATTAGAAATTAAATAGCATTTTGGGTGTTTATTAAAAAACAACAACAACAGTAGAGAAGGTAAATGGATGAAACAGTAATGCTAAAAGAAATCCCAGATGCAGTCACCAAAAGCACTTTTTTGCCCATTAGCACTAAATGCAAATAGTAATACCAAAGGTGTGAAATGTACAAGGCTTTCATTCGAATATGGGCGGCCATTATGGTTGGGCGCGCGTGGCCTTAAGGCGACATTCTCGGATAGCTCAGCTGCGGCATCTGCGAGCAAGCCCCGGGCCATTTTCACACTTTCTAACAACACTTCATTGCTATATTAACGCATTTCTCCTCATTGGGATTCTTGCTCGGCATTCTCTCTGGTCGCCTGGGATCGCTATCTGGAGGGAGTCTGGAGGAGAGCGTGATTCCCATGGCAAGCATCTTTTATGCGAAGCTGCTTTTCCTTCCCCTCCGTTTTCTCGCCTATTCCTTTTTCCCGCGATCCTCTCTGACTGACACATGACAAGCAGCATCGTCTGGCATGGAGCTTGAGAGGGTGTGTCCCCCCCCCCCCCCCCTTTCACTATATGATCTCGGTGGGTTTACACATTTGCAAACACATCTGCTGGCAAGTGTGAGAGCTGAGATGTTTGTGAAGGCTGAGCGCTAGCATGCATTTTCAAGACCATGGTGTTGAATATGTTTCCTGGTTTAGAATGTCTGCTGGCCGAGCGTGACACGTAACTATATTTACACTAGGAATCATCAATAATCTAGTGGTTCATGTATTTACATAGCTCACTTGTAGTTCGACTACCTGCCAAACAGCCCAGGGATGTCGCGACATATTTGTTGTAGCGCTATGCTAGTATACTAAATGGCTGACTCGTATATTTATATAATGTAGGGGTTCATATAGCTGGCTTTTTGTTTAATTGACTGCTGACCAGTCAAGAGGTGTCTCTATGTATTTAATGTTGGCACTGTGGGTCATTGATAATATAGTGGTGTCCTGAGGCAACCTTTAGCTAGCTACCTAGACTGATGATTAGTAAAGGAATGAGTCATTATTAAACTTGTTCACGTAGCTGCCTTTATTATATACAATATGGATCATTGTTAGTGTAGTGCAGGGGTGTCCAAACTACGGCCCGCGGGCAAATTCTGAAAACATAATTGAATATGGCCCGCACAAGAAGCTTGAGCTCAACTCTGTTGCACTTCTCAGTTTCAACACTAGATGGAGCCCGCCACACAAATGAAATCAAGCGAAGAAAAACTTTTACCGCGAGTCCCTAGAAATGGCTGCAGCAGCCCCCCCACCCCCCGGACGTCCCATTAGCAAAAAGGAGAAGTGAACTTGACGTCCCAATTTGCATGAAATGTTTGTAGTTAAAAAATGTCTCAAAAAAAGATTGGCACCCGGGCCCCTTCGCGTTACTAAATCTGGCCCTCCTTGCAAAAAGTTTGGACACCCCTGGTGTAGTGGTTACACTGCGGATCAAAGCTAGGGTCGTGGTTGACAACGCTGACTTTTAGTTCAGAGAGCGCAGTCCAGGGTTGTCTCTCGATATGAGCTTGCAAGTGTGAGCTGTGACACAATGAGTCATGACAGTGTAGTGCTTCACACAGCTAAGTGAGCCGTAACGTAGGTGGAAGCTGAGCAGAAAGTTTGACCCTGAGGATAAGTAGCACGGATGGATGTTTGCATCAGCGAAGCCAAGTGTTCCATTCGTAGCAACGCGCCGCCAAACTCCCGGGTGAAGAAAATGCGGAATCGAAGCTAACGAAGCGCGTTAGAATTCCTGTAGCCGTTCAAGTTTGAAGACAGTAAGTTTTGACTGGAGATGTTTTTCCCTCAGAGGACCCAGAATGAGTGCTGCTATATGGTGGATTGGTTGAAATTCTCACATTAATTCAGAAACTTTCAAGCCGTCTCCAACCAGCCGCTGTAAATGAGCTTTTCCTTACTTTTTCCCCCACATTGAATTCAGCTCGTAATCCTCCCTGGAGTTTTCCTTTTCTTCTTTTCCCATCCCATCTCTGTACTTGTTTACCTTTTTGTTCTCCCTTGATCGGACCCGAGACAAGCCCGATCGAGTTCTCCCGACCCGTTGTCGGTATGTAGACCCGCCTCAGGTGCTTTCCGCTGGAATGAACACATCGGATGATAAATTCCTCCAATTCTCCCGCCTTCACTTTTTTGCGAGGCACGCACAGTCGAGCATCAAAAGGTCATCAATTGCGAGCGGTCGCCCGGGCCGAGCTACCTGCCAGGCAATAGTTACACCTGCAATAGAAACCTTGCGCTAGCCTCAACGCAAGCAATCCCGAAAATGATTTGGGGAATTGATTATTCGCAGGAAATATTCATGGAATAACGGCTTATTCCGTCGAGATTTAAAGGTATTGGTTTCCATTAGCCCTTTACAGTGCTTTCGCTTCTAAACCTGTCTTTGCTGTCATAAGAAACTCCCGGAACCACAGTCGCTTAAAATAAACGGCATTATTAAAACTGTTGGGGGAGCCGCCAAGCAGCAAATAAATCTACCGTCTATCGTCAACAGGTATGTTTATTATTCTCGGCTACGACATTCTTCCGCTTTCACCAAATTGATTCTTGATATCTTCCCTCGCTCTGGAGCCGCCGCTGACCTGCCGGGACTGTCTACACGTCCCCACCCCCCTTCATCTCTAATTAAAAAGTTCTCTGATATCAACACAACTCGTGTTCCTCAGGAGCCATTTGGAGTGAGTTCATTAAATGGGGTGTCTCTTTCATAGTATACGCCTCATGCCCGCTAATGGGAATGCTCCGCTATTAGTCTTCCTCGCATTGTGGAGCAAGCCGAGAGGTTGAGGACAAGTTGTCGCTGTGCTTCTGTTTTTTTTTTATTGAAATAAATGTGCCTTGAAAGGTTGTGCGGTGTTGAGATTGTGCCACTGCTTAGATTGTTTGGCTTGCAGGGTTGTCGCGTTCAAACCCAATCAATCCTGCTCTTCCCTTCCACTCGGGGTCTTCATTAAATAAGAGCCGCAGTTGCTTGGGTGGTACCGGGGAGGGGTTCCAGCTGCGTCTTCAAATTAGATGACCCGGGTTGGATCTGTTGGGTCTGTTTCTCTGTCGGAGGCCTGCAGTCCTCCCTGACTTGTTTATGGCCCAATTTGCTGAGCTGGACATGGTTAGCTTGGAGTCCCCGCACAGAGCCATGGGGTCAGTACTTAACAGCCGCCATGTGCTATACAGTACATACACATTCCTCAAGTTAAAGGTGCATCAAGAGCTTATGGAGACCCCTGGGCATTGGGGGTTGGAGACTTGTGTCAACCAGTTAGAACTGTTTACTTCTAATGGAGGCTCACAAGGACAAGAGGCGGCTTTCACTTGGGTGTATCACCCTTTTCAGCACTCATTATCTTCCGTTATACCTCCTTTGCCACCCGAAATAATCCATTGCCAAGAAGATCCATGCCATGATTAAGTGGGTCATTTAAAAGCCTTTGTGAATATGTTATTTCTTCCTTTGTGATTCCACAAAATGCTTTGGAACCACTGGTGGAATGCTAACTAACATACTCAGTCCACACCAGCTGCGACTGGCTAGCTGGAGCGGCTAAACAATTCTGCGAAGCTACTTGGAGTTACTTATTCTCCCCTCCATGGCGGCATATAAGATACTTTAAGTATGATTATCATGAAAGGAGGACGAGGAGTAAGTAACATGAGAGGATGGCGAAGCTATGCTAACAGCTAAGCTAACGCAAATGTTACTGTTAGCTCTCCATGGGAGACGTATGCGCCATGTTTAGTATCCAAACACATTCCGGTATCATTTTAATCGGTGTAGCAGAACGCTAGTATATGGCCACATTTTGATCTTTTTTTTTTTTGTTTGTTTTTTAACTGACTTCATATTTGCCATTTGACTATGAGCATGAAAGAAACAATAAGGGCAACTAGAAATAATTTTAAAAAAACACAATCCATCCATGCACAATTTACGTCCCATTATGATGTGATCATTCCTCCAAGGCTGCAGATCGATGTTAGTTAGCACGTGCGTGCCCATACAATACGATTCATTAGCAACGTTAGCGTTTGCCGGCCCCAACAGAAACACGTTGATTTCTGATTTGTTCCCGTAGGCTGCGCCACTATCGAGATTTCCATTGAACTCGGTCATGTAATTAGAGACGGCGGTATGGAGGACTTCACATCCATCCTTTGAAAGTGCACAGCTGTGTCGTGCTTATGGCCCCGTGGTGTTTCTCCGTCTCCCGTCCCCCTCAGTGGCTTTGACCGAGCGTGCAAATGGCAAATGGGCAGCCTAGCACCACTCCGTCCCTCGAGCCCGTCCAATGTCTTATTCATGAGCGGAGGTTGCCGCGATGCCCCTCGTCGCACACTATGTCAGAAACACACCACAGCCTCTTACTCACAGTCTCTCCCACACAAAAAAGCTCTTTGTGCCCGTTAAACCCGGTGTGACGTTCCTGCTCCCGTTGCTATGTTCCTGCCTAGGAGAGTGATTTAAAAATACTTTGTTTCAGCGAAACAACTAGTGGCAGCCTCAGGTCATGAATGTAATGTGGGCAGCCAGAACTGTGCAGTACTGTAATGTACAGACTTAAGTTTTGGATAGATGAGCAAAGACACTTTGATCTTACAAACCGAATTTTAGGCCCGGCAGAATTTTCATTGCATTCAGACAATTGAAGCTGATTACTGTTGCATTGGTTTCGTAACCCTCAAAGAATGAACAGTTTTTGCCACCAGAACTTCAGACAGTGAAGCTAATGTTAGCCACGGGAAAATAAATGATATTTTTCCAGTGCCGCAATCCTGAATGTAATGTTTTTAGCCGACGGACAGCGACAAAATGATTCTTACCACCATTGATGGAAGAGAATGCAAGCTAGTAGTCGGCGCTATCTGAGAATCCAATCGCGGCGTAAGCGAGGGGGGTGGACGGGATGAAGTGGGCTAGGCTGCGACGGGCTTGGGCGATGACATGGATCTACAGTTTCATGAAGACGTTCCCCAGGAAACGATGACATCAACAGTCTGACATTCAGGATGAAATGTCTACTTTGCAGCAAGTCAATATCGTAATAAAGTTGTCTGGGATGCCGGCTTTTGCTTAAAGGTCAGGTCATTCCGCCATGCGAGACGAAGGTGTCGACTGGTGCGGACGTCCCCCCCCCCCCCACACCGCCCAATACAATTATAAACGCACTAATAGTCCTCCCGTGTATCAGCCGCAGCTTTACTTTGAACCCGTGTCAATGCTTCTATTAACTTGCAGGTAATGTGTTGATCAGCCGTTGGGTTCCCCTTGAAACGTTCTTGTCGGCGAGGATTAGACTATCCTGAGGCAAGTGGGCCGCAAGTGTCGCCGTTTTCCAGCCCCTTTCATCTTCAGACGATCTCACCGGCTTCTTTGACAATCAAGCGATCCATTAAAGTTTAACAATTTGCCATCCGTCGGCTCCCCGGCGGGGTTTCGACATCCAATCTCTCTTCGCCGGGGCGCCTCCTAAGGGGGGGCTCTGTCTCTCTCTGAATCTTAACTGCTAAAAGGGGAGGGAAATTATCTCCTGATTAAAAATGAATTAAAAGCCATTAAGCTTTTCTCACCCCCCTATGCCTTTGTCACCCTTAACAGAAACAACTTTGCCCTCCAGGTAGGAGGTAGAAGCCACTCAAGCTCTTGCTTGAACTTTACTTGACCCGCTCCACCGGTAGCTATTTTAATAACCTCACATCATTTGGAAACAACTGCTAATGTTTTAATCAGCGTCCTACCACAAGGACAAGAATGGATCTCGATCTGGATTTCTTTTTTTCTTTTTTTTGCTGGCTTCCAGTACTTGTTTACTTTGTGTACGATAGCAAAACCCACCTAGTGGCAACAGGGAGTCGTTACTTCAGTGTGTGTGTGTGCGTGTGTGTGCGCGAGCACGCTTGTGATGCCAAGTCTGCTGCTCGGCCTTAATGACCCATGTCGCACCACCAGAAGCTGAGGGGGGTGTCAGGCCGCCATGATTAACGGGGCAGCCCCAGATTGCCTCCCGCCAAAAGCCAAGTCAACACACACACGCACGCACACTTCCAAATGTGTTTACGTGGCTGTATGTCCGTCCTGAGACACGATTACGTATGTACAGCTCTGCAACACGTCCGTGTGTGCTAAAAGCATCTTAGGCGGCAAGTCGATTTTTCGCATTGAGGAAGGGGACAAGAAGGCAGCCCCCTCCCTCCCCATCAAGACTCCCTTTCCTTCTATTAGGCGTATATCCAGCGGTCTCAAAGTGTCCATCAAGTACACAATTTATGCGAGCCAGCTCGTTTTTTCTCACAAAACAAACATGCTTGGCTACACTCTGCTTTAAAATGTGGTTGGCCTTCAGCCAGTTTGTATCTAGCACTACAGGATGAGATTTTCCTACTGGCACTATGATTATAAACATAAAATTGTTTACTGTTACCTAGACCAATGGGAATTTCATGGCTTCTTGGACAGTTTGGAAAAAAAAAATGAAACCGGTTACGCTAATTAACACAAATTTGGACAAAATGTATCCTCGGCCTAAAATTGAACACAAAGTCGTCCATTTTGGTTTGAAGTCTCATGGTAGCAAAACGTTTGTTTCAAGGGTTCTCGGAAAGCCCCCAACGCTGGTTTGACCAAAGTTTGGTCGGACGTGGGAAATATTAAATAGTCTCTCATATTAGATACTTTTATTCTGTTCATGTCCAACTCAAAAAACTTAGTTTCAACCTTGACATCCATCAAATCGGGTCCCCTACTCCACATTGAAAGCAGCATCTCAACATTGTGTTTGTTTAACGCGAGGGCGAGGAGTTGTTGCGATGCGACGGCCAGCGAAGAGAAACGGATTAGAACGCTCGCGGGCATTCATCAAGAGAGAAAGAATGAGCGCCCAAATGGAAAAAGAAGTGCTCTTTGATAGCTAGCGCCTCACAAGTGCATAGATGGAACGAATGCGCCAGCGAAATTGAAGCGGAGAGAGTCCATCGCAGATGTATGCTTGCAGGCGTCAATCAATTATTAACGGCATGCAGATTAGCAGCGATGAAGGCTGTCAGGACCCCTCCCTCCTCCCTCACCATCATGATGGAGCGCGAGAAAAGTGGACGGCGTTCAGTGACGGGAGATAAATTGCACGGGGAGCGGGAAAAAAAAAGTTGCATCTAACTTGTTTTGCGCTTTGTTTATACCTCCAGCAGGCGAGGGGGGGGGGGGGGGGGGTAGCAAAGAGCACCGTGATGCACTCTTATTGCGAAAAGAGCAATAAAGCATGATCATTAGCTGCTCGCAAGATGGATGACGCTCAGCTGGAGTTGGCTACAGCGCGTCGTGATGTGACAGATGTGCGGCGAGACGTTTGCTTGTCTCATCATCACACAGCAGCATTCGATAACCGCGGCCCCTTTGGACCCACTTTTTGATGAGGAATTCTCAAAATAATCATCCAATTTTGCCGCCATGCTCATCCCGCATTAGATATCGTAGGCGGGGGAGCTTCACAGTTCAGTTGTGTTAGACACCTGCTTCTGATTGGGGCTCATTTTGCCAAATTTCTGAGAGCCAAGTATGAGCCATGGAATTCACCCAAAATGGCTGCCATTTTCTTGTTGATACTTTTTCTCATTGTTGTGCTCTGCACTCCATTGAGTGTCATTTCGATTCTCCCCCTTGACCAATCAATGTTAAGACCTCAACAGCAAACGGCGATTGGTATTTTGCGGCGTCTTTCTGACATTTTGCAAAATTAGTCATTAATTGGTGCATCACAGAGTGCCTGGCCTGAAATCCATAACTGCCGCCTCCGCTGTCATCATTCATTGCATTCGCAGACACTTGTGCTGCCTTTTCATCCCTCGCGATGAAGCACATTGATTTCTTTTTTTTTCTGTCTTTGATTGAGTGCGGCCAACGTTGGTCATCGCATATTCTCATGAAGACATCGCGCAAAGCCCATTGGAATGTTAATTGAGCTTCCTCTGGTTTTAATTTCACTTCTCACGCCATGACCGTTATCCGCGTCACTCGCGGAATTGTCATCAGACCGGCTAAAAAAGAAACAATTGTGAATGATGCCATGCTGGTGTTTATTGGCCAAGAGGAGCATAAGTTGGAGGGAATTGGGAGTGTGAAAGTTACCGTTTGAACTCCCATGAGAGCGTCAACTCGGGTCAACGCAATTAACCTAGCGACCGGCCGCTATATGTATGCGGGCTCACTGTAGAGGTTATCGGCGAACAGCGTGAAGTGCTTTTCTTTCGGCATGTTAAATCTCCCCACGTTTCATGAATCATTCAGTGTAACCTGAGGCTGTTCTGACCATAAAGGAACAAGCACAGGCACAAGATAAACAATGTCCGCTCGTGTGGTTCTAAAGTCACACAGGACAACGGCAAGAGTCTGATTTTTCTATTTTAGAGCCCATTACTTTTGTACCAAAAATCGATTCCATTTTTCGTGTGGGTTGGTTGGTCCGTCAGTGTGTTGAGTGGTTAGATGATTGACGGGTCAGCCATCTGGTCAGTCAGTTGTTTGGCCGTTGGTTGGTTGATTGCTTGGGCGTTAGTTTAGTCAGTGGATGCTTAGTTGATTGGCTGGTTTGTTGTTCGGTTTGGCTAGCCGTTTGGTTTGGTCAGCTCGTCGGATAGCAACGTATTTGTTTACTCGTTCACTTGTTTGATAAGGTTTGTTGGTCCTGGTTGGCCTGTCGACCTGTTGCTTAGACACGATTGCTTAACTTTTCGGCAATTCCCTTCTGAGCGATCTGACGTTTGACCCCGTTTTCATTTACCTGTGTTTCAAAATCAGTTATACCTTTGACAGACATCCCTCAATGCAATTTTAAACATCCTTAGAGGAATTGCAACCTGTGAAGCACTGATAAGACCCCCCCACCCCAGTGTAATGGGATAGTGATGGTCTCCAATGTGTTTGTGAATTTAGTCATCATAGTTCCTCAGCAAGGCCTGCAGTGTCATCGCCGCCCATAATAAGAGCAGATTACAGTTCGAAACCCAGCAGAATGCTGCTTTAAAAGGCATCGCGGGGAATTTATAGTGCGAGAGAGTAAATGCTTCCTAATGGAATCTTCCATTAAAAGCCCTCCACATTATGTCCAAGGCCTTTTTCAGCTCTCAGCGGTGAAGTGAAGGAGGAATGAACCCAGCCTTCACTCCTGCAAACCCTGCACCCCTCCTTTTTTTGTTCTAGTCTGTCCCAAAGACAAGGTTAGGGATCAACGCCGAGGGGCTCCTGCTTGTTGCCGGAGGCATCTCGTGCAGATGAAGTGGACGAGAGACAAGGATTTGCTATCAAGTGGCGAGCCACCGACTGAAGCTACAGTGAATAAATAGTCGACACCTCCCTGTTCAAATGCCAGGTTTTTGTGATGTGAAAAAATGAGAACAAGAAAAGTCATTTCAAAACGTTTTTCACTATTAATGTCATTTTGAAATATTTAAGCAAGGGGAAGTAAAAATAAACAACTGAGAGCATGTAGTTTCAAAAGTGAACACACAACTGATTTTAGAATGCTAGGTGGGAAAAGTTTTGATATCATTGATCTGGATCTTTTTTTTTCTATCAGAATCAAAGTGGTGGGTGTGTAGACTTTTTATATCCACTGTACTGTGGTGGAGGAAGGCCATTATAAGTAATTCTTCGGTTGCTGCAGTGAAGGTGAGGGCACTTTGTATCCTCACTTACGGGGTTTGGATGACAGTTGATGCGTAATTTGGCCAAAATGGATCCTCGGTTCGCACCCCCCAAAACTGGTGGATTTACTATGTTGCTTTCTCCGCGTGCTCTCGCCAAAAATCCACCGCCATCTGTTCACCACTTACCAGCTATCCCCGCATCCTCCCCTCGAGTTCGGACTCCCCCAGACCGTCTGTCAAGCTCCTTAGCCTTTCCGCGAAGGCCCCTCCTCTCCGCCGCCGCTATCCATCACGGCACACTGACTCATGATTCCCGCGTGGGGGCTGCCAGGCGACGGGGGATCATGCAGCTTTGTGGAACCGGTGCTCAGATAAGCTGCTGAATTAGCGGATGGAGGAGATGAGCGCTGGCAGTGCAAAAGGGAGCGCATAAGATAAGAGGAAAGGGGCTGTGATCAAAACGCAAGGGGGGAAGCGTGAAAATATGAGGTGAGCAAAGTAACGGGAGTAACGGCTTTGTTTGGTTGGTTTATCAGTCAGTCAATCAGTAGTTTCTGCATTAGCATTAGCTTCTAATTAGCGTAACAAACTGCTATCAACGGGGGGAGTGAATGTGCAATGGGGCGGCACGGTGGGGTGCTGGTTAGCATGTCCGCCTCACAGTTGGGAGAGTGCGGGTTGGATTCAACCTCCTGCCCTCCCTGTGTGGAGTTTGCATGTTCTCCCCGTGCCTGTGTGGGTTTTCTCCGGGTCCTCCGGTTTCCTCCCACATCTCAATAAACATGCATGGTAGGCTGATTGAGCACTACAAATTGCCCGTGAGTATGGATGATTGTTTGTCTCTGTGTGCCCTGTGATTGGGTGGCAACCGGTTCAGGGTGTCCTTCGCCTACTGCACGATGACTGCTGAGATCGGCTCCAGCACGCCCGCGACAAGCGGTATAGAAAATGGATGGATGGATGGATGGATGGATGGACGGATGGACGGACGGACGGACGAATGGATAGGCGGATGGATGTGCAATGGAATGGGCCAGAAAGGCTGACAGTTGAACCCCAAAACTCAGAACCGTGAGGAAGATATATTAACCACTAGGCTACCGTGCTGCCCTGCATAGAAATCGTCCCTGTAAAATATAATTAGGTACAAAATTATGAGTGGAAGGAGCCTTCAGATTTATTTCACACTGGCTACAGTCCCAGCAAATGGCAATAAAGTTCTTGCTCACCGTGTAGAAATGTGACGAAATGTATAGAAAATCCATAGCAAAGTCTCACACCCACACACGCACACACAGACGTGTGGGCATGTGGCGCAGCAAAAGAGCCAGGTACAACAGTTTTTTTTTTTTTTGTTCGCCCCCACCCACTGCACATGAAGGAGCATTAATCCAATCCAAACAGCTCCAAGGAGACGGCTCTCTAATAACTTACGCTGACTTAAGAATCTGTTTATGTCGGCGGCGAGCCCGTGAAAGATTAATAACTGCCACAATAGGAACGCTGCGCGTCCTCAGGAAATAAAGAGCACAATAGGAAAATAATGCCGATGTGCTGAGATAAATGAAAAGGCAAATTAGCCGGCGGCCATGTCGTTTAATTACAAGTTACCTCAGTCGCCGCTTGATTTGCCGGCCCGAAACTCCGCTAGCGACGCCAGCCGGTGGATTCGATAAAGAATATTGATAGACGGGAACAAATACAATTACTACTTCCATATTTTAACTATAAGCCAATTTCACATTCCAGCATTAATATATATACACACACAGACATATATATATATATATATATATATATATATGTGTACCTAATAAAGTGTCCAGTGAGTGTTATGCTTACTATCCTGTTAAATGGGGTGTTCTTATTGTATTTGGTTGAGAAATTTGTTTGCTTCGTGGGCAAATGTTGCTGGGATGTGGCACTTAAGGGTGCCCGTAGCCAAACACACTCACATACACACACACACACACACGTCTACGGAAGGCGACCGCAATTTGGAATGCAAATGAATGCCGTGCACAGCTGTAAGCGTGCATTTCTGTAGGCACGGCCGGCTGGCTTCCAAAACTGCACACAAACAGACGGAAATCTGCAAACATGCACAGAACGCACGCACACTCCATCAGTTCCTCCACGTACACACCTTCATGCGTGTACAAAGACTGCCATTTTCAGCAAAATGATTTACACTAGCGTGTATTTCTCACATTGTTTTCACGAGCATCATTTGTTTGATTGTTAGCGGGGTCATGCAAAAACGAGGAAACAAAGTGGGAAGAGAATGAAAAGTTGTGAAGAGATGTCTCGTTCAATATTTGTACAATTGTAGATAAAAATATGGATAGAGGAATGAAATTTTAGCCATCTGAAAAGTTGCCCAAAATGGCACGTTCAGTTCAAAATGGCCGACAGCCAGTTCAATCCTAACATAATGAAAATCTTTGGACTGCAGCTATTGAATGAATAATTTTAGAATTTATGATCCTACTAATCACCCCAACAATAAATTGAGTAATTCGACACATATTAATTGATTGAATTGTGAGTTTACGTGTGTGTGGCTTTAAATGGCCAGGCGTATTGGGCTCTTCAACAAGTCCTGTTTACCTGCTAGTTCCCCTTGAGTAAAAGACGATTGATCTTCTCAATGTGCCTGCCCCGATTCCAATGCACGCATCTATTCTTTGAGCTTGCTGCCCGTCGTCGTCCCGTCATGTTTATCTATATGCAAAATCCAAAACACCAAACAGCAACCACAAAATCCTGTCTTCAGTTTGTGCATTACAGCGGTGACTAATTGCCCTACATTCAGTCACAACATCTAAACACTCTCATCCCGCCGTTTGACATCCTTTTCACACACACACCCCCAAAAAATACTTCATTGTCAGTTTGAAGCGAGTTCTGGCAGAGGGGAATTAGTAAGCGCGCGAGTGCTTGCCGTGAAGGCTTAGGACGGCAAAGCTAAATGAGATCCTTTTCAATCTTCTTCTACCCGCCACCGCATTGTCTTGCTGGCAACGTTGGCTTTGTGCGCTTTTGGGCACGCTGATGGAAATCATCGTTATTGTCCCCCCCCAAAACATCTGTTTGTGCTCATTAGCGCTGCTTTTTCAGTATGTCAAAAAAATGGCAGCTCGCGTTGTCCGCTTGTCCGTCACGCAGATAAAAACAGACACTCGGTTGACTTGTTGTAACATTATTTTCTTATCGTCTTATCTTGTCACGATTGAATAATAATTACCTCTTTGTATTTCCCATTCAGGAAACTCAAATGTAAACCAGAGTTATTGGCACAGACAAAAACAGCCCAAATTCGGTTAAAAATCAAAATATAAAATTCTTGCACAATTTGTTTGTTCTTGGGATTTTGTCTATGGGGTGAACCAGCTTGTGTCACAGACATTTACACGCTTGCTTAATTTCACACTTGATGCACAGCAGGCACTCCAGAGACATGTCTACTATTTGTATAAAAGCAATTAAAAGTCCATTTTCTGTAATATTTACTTTATAAGCATAATGAAGGAATATTTAACCAAAAAAAAGCGACTTTGCAAGCTATGGCATATGTTTGCAGAGATGTCAGGATTTTTTCCCACTGACAAATGGCTCATATCTTGGCATCGTGGGTGGCAGTCGATAAAAAGAAAAAAATGTTATGAATGTGCTTCATAAAAGCAAGCACTGCGAGTATTCCCCCATGCTGTGTGTATTTGTAGCATTTTCTATCCAATAATAAAAAAATAAATAAAAATTGCACGCTGACAGGTCTGACTTAACGTCATGACATTTGCCACGTATTTCTAATGGAAAATATATATTCGTGTAATAAAAAGCAGCAATCCCAGAGGGTTGTGAATTCCTAGCATCTTCTGACAAATTGTCACACGGGTGAGGTGAAATTTCAAGATGAACTCAACGTACACAGAGCTGGACTGGCCATCTGGCCAACAAGGCAGCTGCCTGGTGGGCTGGTATTTCTTGGGGCTAATGCTGTGCAATTTAATTTCATACCTTCCAATCAAAGGTCACAGCTGCAGTCCTCACCCCAAAGGTCCTGGGACTACTCCAAATTCGACCAGGAGCTAAATTTAGTCAGTAGTTTTCTCCCAAAAGTTGCAAGTACCAAGGTGAAGCTTCATGACTTCATAACTCTGACCTGATCTGTTTTTGTATGTCTGCTGCCTTTAGCACAATTTTGTCACCAGACAATGTGAATAGTTTGCCTCTTGGGTCGCATCTGTACTTGTGAAGCTTATCGTTCCTTTGCTGGGCCCTGCAAATCTATCCAATGACTGGCACACTGGTGCATTTAAGGGCGTCCGCAGAGCCTTGTGTGCAAAACCAAGTAATAGTTTAACTATTGTATTGATCTCAGTGGCGCTAAGGTGTTTAGCGGCGGAGCGTAAGAGAAGGGTAAAACGCTATTTTCGTTTCGACGCCAGTGATCTACCGTTGCCCGTTCAGGTTGCACAAGTGCTGCATTGAAAACTTGGAGTCTCCCTCCCCGCACTCTGCGGCGCTCTATTGATTGCTGTGTGAAGAGGGATTAGAGGCTGGGAGGGAGGGGGAGGGGGAGCGAGGAAAGGATGGATGAAGGGAGCAATGGACGCCAGGGGAAATGATGGCTCAAGGGAGGGAGGCGAGGGAGACGGCGGCTGATGGAGTGAGCGAGGAAAAGGTAGAGCGGACGAATGGATGAAGAATGACGAAAGGGAGTGAAAGTTGTCATGCGGAATGGATCGGCGGAAGGACGGACGGATGGGTGGAGGGAGGTAGAGAGGGTAGCCAAGAATAAAGGTAAGGATGGAATGAGTGAAGAAAGGAGGAGGAGAAACAGCAGTAAGGATGCAGCAAGAAAAAAAGACAGATGGAAATCTTCCTAAAAAATTGGGGCCCGACCGATTCATCGGCAGGCTGATTCGATCAACGATATCAAAAGTGCTCATTTTGTGACAGGGCATTGAATTATGTAGGCCACCGTTTTTCATGGAAAATACATCCCCGACAGAAATATTGTTTTTTTCGGTTGTACTACATTGCAATGTCGATTGGAATTTAATTCATCGTCCACCCGACCTTGGTAAATCAAGAGTGTGATTACCGTTTTTTTCCATGTATAATGCGCCCCCATGTATAATACGCACCCTAAAAATGGCATGTTGATGCTGGAAAAAAGCCTGTACCCATGTATAATACGCACCCAAATTTTGACTCCCACTTAAGTCCGTAAACGTAAAATAATTTCAGAAAAAAGATCATCTTTGGGAACAACCGGATGTTATTCTGCCGGTCAGTATCACTGGGCATGCGCCGGCAAACTCGATAGCGAAGAAATGTTTCGGATTTGTGTAGCAAACAAGCAGGTGATCGAGCAAGCGTCTGATACGAGAGCATTGTGTTCGTATGGAGCGTGTTTGAAGTGAACAGCAGAGAAGAAAGCGCATCTGTAATGCCGGCCTCCGTATCATATCCGGATTAAAAAATAAATAATTTCTTTTTTTTTACCCATGTATAATGCGCACCCCAGATTTTAGGACAATAAATTAGTTAAATTTTGCGCATTATACATGGAAAAAAAAACGGTAAAACAACTAGCAAAGGGTGAAGCACCTCGATTGCGTATGCAGCAAATTCCGATTCGGCTGCACCTTTGTCGGGAGGAGTCGAGAGCCCCCAGAGGGAGAGTCTGACCGCTTAGGTGCACGTCTGGGATGGAAGTGGATGGGCTGTCACGTTGCTCTGAATGCTGAGGTCTCACGGATGACACAAACAAGGCGCATTTGTGTGCATCCACCTCTCTCCCGGGAAGAACAAACATTTGTGGTCCGGGAGGGGAGGAAGTCAACCTCAGCAGATAGAATCCAAACAACTCCTTCACTCTCTGACAAGTGTCAGATTTCCCTTCAGGCGGAATGGTGGCCAACAAATGCGACGGAGAGTACATTTTGTCCGCTCGCTCGCTCGACGATACTTTTATTTTTCTGACAATTTTATGTTTTGACTCCCCACCATTAATATTTAATGACATCATTGCTTCATTTTGAAAATAAGAACACCTTTACTATCTTCCAGATTCCACTAGCAAATATATACGGCGTGGATTAGCGAGTGGACGCAGCAGCGTCTGGGAAGAGTTAATGGGATGACACGAGCAAGAGACGGGATATCGGTGCCGGTTAATGTTTAATCCTGCACCTCTCCAACACCTCGCCTCCTGGCCGCGGCTTCTCCCGTCTGATAATCCTCGTGCCTCCTCCTTGTATCATCGGGGTGCCTGTGTAAATA
The DNA here is from genome assembly GCF_033458585.1 of Syngnathus typhle. Classification (NCBI taxonomy): domain Eukaryota; kingdom Metazoa; phylum Chordata; class Actinopteri; order Syngnathiformes; family Syngnathidae; genus Syngnathus; species Syngnathus typhle. Next base: position 10,774,646 of record NC_083747.1, on the reverse strand, counting down.
TTTAATTGGCTGCAGCACGCCGCTCTTAATTATGCGGGCGCATGGGCGCGCTGCTCGCTGCTGTGTTGACGACAAAATCAACACTGATTTGATGTAGTTTTTGTAGCCGAGACTTGCGATCACATGACAAAATACAGCTCAAAGTCCACTAGAGAAGAAAATCTGGAGCTATGTTTTTTGTGTCATTCATCCTAGATATTGAATAAGACTCCAATCCAGATTCAATTCTGCCATGATACGATTGGTGATTTTTTTTATTTATTTTTTTTCCAAAGTCAGGCTAGATTCAGGACCACATGTTGACACGGACCAAATTCAATCCAGATTCAAATCCACATCAACAAGTTCTAAATGTGTGACCACTGCATTCTGAGCTCTGCGGGATCTCATTCTCCGCATTCAGATTGTGCGTGGGTGTCACAATTTTCTGTCCGTTCATTTCCTGCTGTTGTGAGTGATGCAGGAAGTTAACTGCCAAATCTTTGCTGATAACTGTCAAGATCTGAAATACGACTCAGATTTGGTGCACTTGTTCTCCATCCTCTTTCATGTCCTGTCATCCTCCTTCATTTGCTGCAACTTTAGTTTTCCGGACACGCCTGTAAAAGCCATTTCAGCTTGCATTAAAATGCATGATTGTCATGTTTTTTTATTTTATTATTACGGCCTTCTCTGTTTCCCCATCTGAAATCCGATCGTGCATTCAGAGGAAATCATCCTCTTCTTTATTGTGTGTGAGTGAGTGTGATTGTCAAGGGCAATGCAAAATAGATGAGCAGCACAAAGGAAGACGCAGGGGCTAAAGTCGCACAGCTCAATAGAGCACCGCTCACAAGTGTCTGCCGCTAGCGAGTGCAATTACAAACACAGCGCATGTAAAAGTCAAGAGAATACAAATCACATAATAGACGCCCGCTTCCGTGCCGCTTGCACGACGCGCGCACACACCGACACGCAAAATGTCCCCGTTGAAGGCTATTACCTGAAAGTCTGCGTATAAACCTGCACTATCACCCGAAAAAGGTTATCCTCAAATGTGTTGCACCAAATGCACGTGTAATCCCTCAATGTCCTTTAAATGTTATCCTCACTAAGAATGACCTAGCGGGCAGACAAATGGAGGCAGGTGGTCACAAAGAGACAAGAGAGCAGGTCATAGCAAGGACAAGAGAGAATAGCAACCGGGCCAGGCTATTTTGTGCCACCAAATGGCCCATTAGATTAATTTTCTTGGAAAGGGTACATTTTGATCCAATTCTTAAGCAAACCTTGTTGGTTGAAATGATAAAGCCTGGCGAGTTTCCTTTATTTTTTTATTTTTTTTTGTACGTACAACCTTTTTATCAACTCACCGCATTACTTGTAAGATGGACAAAAAAAATAGCAGGGAAAACGACAAGCCGCTCCCATCAAAACAATGGCATTAAGTGGCTTTCAAAAAAATGGAATAGTGACAGAAGGTTTAAGCCAATACTTCTTTTTCAACAAGACCTAAATGGATTTTGAGTGGCAAAACTTAATGGTAGCATTCTGCCTCTGTATTGCACCTCCTGTCTTCCCTAAATATATGAAACAAAGTGTTGTTGATGCTGCCACTGTGAAGGAGACTCATCCCTGCTGCTTTGGCTCACCGATCCGAGCGTGACGAACATGCAACACATTGTGTGTGAGTGTTTTTGGGTTTGTGTGTATGCGTGTGTTGACCTGGTTGTTGTGTTGTGGGAGCATCGTGCAGGTTTTGGCATGCTGGGTGCCAATCGAGCTGTGAAAATAGCAATTGAGTAGGGAAATGGGGAATAGCACCTCGCCTCTATGTAACCTCGCTGTGCATGTGTCACTCATGCAATCCAAATGTGCGTGTGTGTGTGTGTGTGTGTGTGCGCGGCGACAGGAGGGGAAAAGCCCCGTTCCTTTCCCGTCTTGGTATGTAGGCTATCTGAAAGCGTGTCACAGCCGTATCCGAGCCCCCACCTCTTGAAGCGAATAGAATTAACCCAAATAAAGCGGGCTGTGTAGCTCATGAAAAGGACCCACGACTCTCAGAGCCCGGCGGGCGGGGATGGAGCGTAACCATTTGGCACCCCCAAACAAAGGAAATCATAATTAAAGCAAAGTTTGTCACACTTTTGGAAATCCTTTTGGAACCAGTATGGATTGCTGGTGTAATTTTTAGGGTGGGTCCTAGTCAAAATTTATTCTGGAATAGTTTAATGAAAATGGATTGAAATTGTTGCGGTAAGCATGCCAGGCCAGTAGTTGGCAGTGTGGTTTAGGCTTTTTTTTTTTTTAGCTTCCACTGATTTTTTTCAATGTCAAGGAGGATTTTTTTTTTAAAGTAAAATACCATGTCACTATGTTTCAATAAAAAAAAAAAAAAAAAAAACTAAAACGCTAACATTGAATATGACTGAAGTGGAAGGATCTAGTGTTTCGATGTTTCCATCAGTCGAAAACTTCAAACTTTTACGTGAAAACTCAAATGTAATGAAATAGAAACATCTTGTGGTGTTTCCGACAGATTTTTTGAAGACTAAAACACTAAAGTGTAAGTTCTTGACACTTTGAGAACTTTTTTTCAGTGTTGGCATAGCAGGCCCTAAAAAGGCTATCAAGGAAACAAGCGAACTAGGTCATTAGCATTCAGCGTTAGCATTTGAATGAACGCTCTTGAATAAAATGGCGGGCTAGCACACCTGTGCGTTTCCTGTCACCTCCACGCACAGCATCATTTGTCTTGATGAAATGATAAACGCGTCGGTATTTGACTTCAATTCCCGTCCGCTTAGCGGAACGACCACGCCAAGAAAGAAAACGCGTCGCTCCGCAATGGACCGCAAATGTTCGACGGCTCCGAAACACGCCAGCTTTCTCCTTCTTTTATGAAGATGAATTGATGAAAACTCCAAGCGGCTGGTATATTGAGGTCAGCGTTTGCTAGCTAGTTGAGCTCATTGCTTTGGGTGGGGCTGTCAGGCTTGGAGAAAACAAACCTGGAGTGGCAGACAGGCATGAAAAGCAGATCTTTGTTTATCTTTATTTGCACTTCTGCCAAGTTAGGGAAAAATTACCTTTTTTTGCTCCACCCGAATGTCCAGCACAAATCACATTTCCTTTTTAACAAATGGCTCTCGGGATGTGTCAGTGCTTCTTCTTGTCCAATTGAGTGTGTGTGTTTGTGTGTGTTCCTTCTGTTACCGTCGCTTCATTTCACGGTCCGGCACCTCTGCATGAATCCTTTTCCTCGGGCTCATTATCAGTGATGTTCAACGAACATCCTGGCAGAATGCAGAGAGGTCACGTGGAAGCAAAAATGATTATTCCGGCGGGCACAAGGAGGGTCAACGGCGACATGGTGCCTTTTTATTTTTTTTACACATTTTCTTGAGTGTATTCATTATTTTGACATGCAGAAATGAGAAGGCAGAATGGGAGCAGAGAGCCTAATTTAAGGAAGCGCTTACGGAACAGTTGAGTTTGGGGGGTTCATTTACTTGAGTTGACAGTTTTGGTTCACAGTGGATACTCATCAAACTCAGGCCCGGGGGTCAAATCTGGCCCTTTTATATGACCTGCGAAAGCAAATCTTGTTCATCAATTTTCACAATTCTTGCTAAAACCTACCAAAATTGAAAATTGGACTTTGCCACCTACCGGCACAGCACGTACAGCGCAGCTTTTTCAGACCACCTCGATGCCATCAGCCTTTTTCTTACGCTCGCTCATCGGTCGCACGAACATCTGCCCGCCCGTCTGTTGCTGTCGTTTAATTCTCACGGGACTCTCTCCTCGTCTGTTCTTGGCAGGCTCCAGTGTGCACGGAGCAGAATTTGGGCACCTGCCGGACAACATTACGGTTCTAGAAGGCGAGAACGTCACTTTGAGGTGAGTCGAGATCCTCTGCACCTGCGCCTGCTAATTACGTTTGAAAAACCTGTTTGTCTTTCTTTACACACACACACACACCTGTCACACCAAATGCAACCGGATCACTGTCTCTGGTTCAGATCTTTAAACAATAATCATGTCACAAGAATCCCCAAAAGGACAGTGGCAACTGTAAGTATTATCCCGAAGCCCCTCAGAATCAATATTGGCTTGAACGCAAAAATTTATCCGCCCTCGTTCGTGGTAGCCCGAAGATGCTCTTAATCTATTGAATTTCCTGGAGTCCTGCTCACCTTGAGGTCTTTTTTTTTTTTTTAAAACAATCGATGTCACCTGTTTTTTTTTTTTTCTGTTTACAACCTTGCAGTTCCTCTCCGGAGACACATTAAAAATATTTTTGGTGCGTCTGCTTTTGTTACACAGTCAGGTTGAGGTTGAAGGAAGTTGAACATCTCTCGCTATTTGGGTCAGCAACGTTTACTTATTTGTTGCTTCATTTTTTTCCCCCCCCTGCATGCCATTGGAGGGCAGACGGTTAGGAAAGTATTCTTAGACGCAAATGACTCCCAGTGTAGCATTTCTCATCAGGTCTTTATGACTTCACGAGCGGCAATAAAACCACCTATTTGGTAATCAAAAGTGTGCACGTACTCGCCGGACAGCCGCCGGCTGACAACAAAATACAAAAGCACTTTATAAATAAACTTCCACTTGAGTGTAAATCACTTTTTTTTTTTTTTGCCCATGTGGCTTAAGTCGGGTTTTTTTTTGTTCTGTTTCGCTCCAGACGATGCCGTTTGATGCGGCCCATTAAGACGAAGCCACATTTGATGTTATTACGCTTCTGATTTCCTCCGGGCTCCGAGTGCTGCGGCAGCAGAAGAAGCAGCAGCAGCAGCAGACGTGATTAAGTTTAAAATTAGATTAATACGTCGTTTGTACACAGATTTTGTCATTTTTATAACAGAATTACTTGCACCGAACCTTGTCTGTGCATCTGCGCGACAAATGTCAGCTTAGACACTATTTATGTTGAAGGAAGTTTTTTTTTTTTGGTGGGGTGTGGTATGGGATTGGGATTTATTTAATTTTTTTCATGTTGCTAGTCCATTACTACAGAAGTGCGGAACTGTAAGTTCCAAAGTACTTACAAATAGTTTTGAAGGTACTTGCAAATGCATTCCAAGGTATATATAAACTAAATGCTTTTTTTAAATGCACCTATATTATAAATGCTTTTTTAAAAGCACCTTTATTATACGAATATTATACCACTACGTTTGTACATTTAGTCAGCAGTTTTCTGTATAGTGTGTATGTATTATACTGCCCCTGGTGGCCAAAGACAGTCAACTTGGGGGTCGGACGATTATGAAATTCAGTCATAGGCCGAATTGGACCTTATGGAGGGCCAGATTCAGCCCACGGGCCGCCAGTTGACGATCACTGACAGAACGTTACTCATCAGTGTTGCATGAGGACGCTTGTGAATAGGCGAGCAGAGGCGGCACAACGAGAATCATGTGCTATTCAAGGATCATCTTTTTTTTCTTTGAAATCATGTACTATTCAAGGATCTTTTTTTTCTTCTTTTCTAAGTCAACACGAACACTTTTTGCGTGAAAACACTCGAGGGGGGGATGCAGTGGACGTGTGTCAGTGTCGTCGTCGGTTGGAACGCACGGCCGCCGACGCAAAGCGGAGAACAACTCAAGGCCGCATAGTGAATTCTTGTGTTTGGTTAACGAGAAGATGACGCAGGAGAGAAAAAAGGCTTGACAAGATTGAACAAACAAAGAGCGAGGCAGAGGTGGGAAGAAGGCAGGCAAGAGCAGATGAGAAACTACGCACACGAGGGAGCTGGCATGGCTGACAAGTCAAGGCGATCCAAAAACAGCCAGGGGAAAGAAAAAAAAACGGTCACATTCGAGAAACATGAGAATGTAGCAATGTAACGTAACAAGAAATCCTGAAAGCTGAAAATCTGCTCAAGCGCAGACTTGAAAGAAACATCAGTTCATACTATATGATCGACTTTCTTTTAAACTTCATTTTGGATTTGTTTTACATTGATTTTTTTTTTTTAACCGTCCAATAATCATCCTTAAAATAGCGGAATGTTCCATTGCCACCTACTGTTGTGGATATGCAATTACATTCATAATACTAATATACTAATAGGGGTAATAATTATAACGATAATAGTAATATGACCACATCCACACCGTTTGGAAATCACTGTCCCTATTGGTCTGCTTCCGCCCTTTGTCCCGGCAGGTGTCAGATCAATGAGGAGGTGACGCACAAGGCCTGGCTGAACCGTTCCAACATTCTGTTCACGGGCACTGACAAGTGGTCACTGGACAAGCGCGTCACGCTGGTCAATAGCAACAACAGCGACTTCTCAGTCCACATCGAGAAGGTGCAAGTAAGCGACGAGGGGCCCTACACGTGCACCTTCCAGGCAAACAACAAACCGCGCATCGCCCATGTCTACCTCATCGTGCAAGGTCAGAATGATGGATTTTTTTTCTTGCAGAGTTTGATGGGTCACAATTTTCAGTTTTTCTGGGGTTTTGGTGAGATATTACTAGAACAAACTCACAATGATGAACGTGCATAGTTGTGACAGTCACAACAAAGAACGCATCTTGAGTTTCACTTAAACAGAAGTGCTAGCAATGCCAAGCTAGCATTAGCACTGTTAACAATCCGATGTTAGCCACAACTGCGACGTTGCTAGCATGACTTATTTGTTACTCTGCCACTAGTTTGAAGTCCTAGCAAATTGGATTCCCGTATTTTCCGGACTATAAGGCGCACCTAAAAACCTAAAATTTTCTCAAAAGCTGACAGTGCGCTTTATAGTCCGGTGCACCTTATATATGGACTAAATTCCTGAATTTAAACTGTCCCCAAGCATTGTGTCATGAAATCAATCATAAGTGGCCCGCTGAAGACTATGAATCATGAATCAAAAAGACTATGGATCATTATTTTGTGATTATAAAGTAATTTGTTGCGTCTGAAGTTGAAATAAAAAAGATAAAATGGAGAATGATTTGATTTGGATTAAAAATCTGACATGATGCATGAATGGTGCGCCTTATAGACCGGTGCGCCTTATATAAGGACAACGTTTTAAAATGAGCCATTCATTGAAGGTGCGCCTTATAGTCCGGTGCGCCTTATAGTCTGGAAAATACGGTATTTTTTATTGTGGCTATTCTACCATGGTTTCAGTTTCTCACCCTCAAGGTGAAAAATATTCCGATCTCCCGCTCCCAGTTCTAGATCAAGGTCACCCTCGCTCTGATTTCTGCTCCCAACCGTCACATCTGCTAAATGACTTAATGACGCGTTCCATTTGTTGGCCGCGATTGACGCCTGACACCGCGGAAGCAATCAGCAGTTTTTTATGGGTGAACCAATGTGCCTTTTCCTGTTAAATCACGGCTAAATGCACGATCAACAACCAACAAACCCACGTGGCAATTAAGCATGCGAGCAAAGTCATACGTATGAATGAATCGGCGCTTCATTACGACTCGCGCTCAGCGGCAAAGGTAAATATAAGCCAAAAGCGCAGGTGGTGGCTGACAAAGTGGACGGATGAGAGCATTTTCTCACTTCCCCGCTGCAGAATCTGTCGACTTGTTTGTCTTGATTTGGGAAGTCAGACAGATTAGACGCGAGCTGACAGGCGTGCGGAGGCTTGACGGCATCTGCTCGGAAAAGTGCCGCAGAAGGCGCAGTGATTGCTGATTAGCGGCGAGAAAGGAAAGCGAGCTGACATTTGAACTCGGCTCCTCCAAGCATCGACTGTATATCCTTTAAAGACCAAGCCAGACATTTTGTATCTGAAGCCACACATTCTGCTCTGTATCATCGTCATAATTAATTAGGACCCTTGACTAAACACTTCTTATTGTCAGCTCATTACACGTTACTCTCGTTCTGAAAAATGTTTAGACCCCTTCTGGTATCCAGATAACGCTGAAAACCAATTTGGTCCTCGTTTTTCACTAAGTCTGAACTGAGAATTCGTATCGACACGAGTGGGGAAAAAAACATTTACTGATTTGACTCACTCTCCGCTAAGCTGAGCTAAGCTAACTAAAAACTCACCGTGCATCTGTTCTCCATTGAAATCAACAGAATTCTTATACTAACAGCTTAGAAGAAAATCATAATCACCCTAAAAGAACAGGATGTGTTTGTGGCTGACAGGTGGCAGAGAGCTGCTGACTGAAGCGCTTTTAGCCAACTGCAGCCAAGCAAGCAAACAGTCTTGTCTGGAGGCTCCAAATGTTGCATGGACCAACATACGCGCACGACATCCATACATTTATATTTATGTGTTTGTATTGCTGAGTGCTGCAACTGTAGTGCGTGTTTATTGCGCCGCCGCCGCCGCCGTCGGCAAGCGAAACGAGAGCAATGGCTGGAGCCAAGCTCATTAAAAACAATGATAATGGCCCGTTTAAATTCAAGGGCCGTCTCGTTATCAATTTAAGTATGAGCCGAGGTGCTGAACGCTCTGCGGCAGTTAATCGGGTTTGTTGTTGCCCGGTCACTGGATCAAGAAGAAATTGACACTCTTGAGCAAGTCTTTGTAGAAAAACTACAAAATGTTAGCATGCGGCGATGGTTTGTCCTATTGACACCGAATCCGTACGCTCCCTACAAACCGGTTTTCGATTCTCATTCTAGTTTGTACTTGGGATTGTAACTGCGTACGGTGATGGTGGTTTTTGTTTTGTCTCGTAAAATATGGATTTATATTTTCACAGTGCCGGCCAGAATCGTCAACATCTCCACAGAGGTGTCTGTGAACGAGGGCGAGAACGTCAACCTCTTCTGTCTGGCCGTGGGTCGGCCCGAGCCAACCGTCACCTGGAAGGACCAGAAATGTATGTACCTTTTTATTCTTTTCCTCGTCTCTTTCATTTTTTTTTTTTTTTTTTACGGCAGTTCCGGCATTAAGCCTCAATCAGCATTCGGCTCTTCATCCGGTGTCATCATCCTTAAAAGGCAGCTGCTAAGTCTGGCTTCTTGCATCTTTAAAATCGGCTGTGTTGTATTTTACCCGCGTCCTGGTGTTTTGTCTCAAATAACCGCTCATTAGCCGTGATTATCCCCGTCGCGCCTCCCGTAATCATCGGCATCTGTCTTCATTGGGGGTCCCACGTCAAGCGGCGTGGTGCTGCCAAATGACGCTAACCGCCACTTTTGGAGCTTCATAGGAGGCTATTTCTAGCCCCCACCCACCCACCAGCCCCAACTTCCATGATTCTGGGTGGTCGGTATGTGCAGTCTGATTACATTTCATCAGGACTGAATGTAATGCCTCTTTGGTCTGTCGTCATTAATGTTGGTCGCTGAGTTAGCATCACAGAACCTCTTTCAGCTGTAATGATGCTTTGCTGTCATCTGTTCAGTGCAATAAAATATAGCACCGGCCTTTGTTGCACCGTCATTTCAAGTCTATTTTTACCACCGCCAACGACGTCTTGTTAAATCTTGTTCATCAAGAGTGTCACATATACAGAATGGCAGCCTGTGGAGTGCAGAGCCTGAGTTTTGATATTTGAGGAGTGAAAGTTAGAACATTTACAATAGTGAAAACAAAGGCCAGATGTTCACCAAATAAATTCAACCAAAAAAAAGTGATGGTTGAAATAAATACATTGCCATGAGCTGGGTTTTTGATGACCTTATTTTGATTAGATTTACTTTTTGTTGCAGTTCAACAAAAAAAGTGATAGTTGAAAATGATACATTGCCGTGATCTGAGTTTGTGATGACTTTATTTAGATTAGATTTACTATTTGTTGCATTTTATTCCCAACTTTTCTTATTTTTGGTCAATTCTCATCCTGTTTTATTTCTTTATTTTTTTTTTTGCATGCAGTCAGTCTTCCGCTCCATCGTTACGACGTGCGTGCGAGTCCACGAGAAGGCGAGGCTTATTTTCTTGGACTCGTCTAACATTTTATCAAGTGCGATAATTAGCCATTTGCCTCAGAGCTGAGGAGAAAAAGAAAAGTTTTGAGCAAAGCCTGCTTTTAATTCCGCACCAGCAGCGGATGAGATGCAGCGAGAGCAGCGGTGCACTGTAGATCACTGGGACAAGCCGTAGTAAATAGGTCAGTGTGTACAACCACTGAACTCGGTGTAATTAGACTCTTAGGGCAAAGGATGCGCAACCTACCGTCCTCTGCTGCTCGCACATAGATTCCCTGCCGATGATGCTCACTGCAAATGTCAGCACTTAAGTTCCTTTGGAACGTAGCAAATTCCCTGCGAAAAAAATTCAATCTGTCAAAGCGAAGCATTGTTTGCACGTCACCGAACAGTTTTGCGTTGGATCCCGACTTGCTTCGAGCAGTTTTTTTTGCATCAAAATTTTGCCTTGAGTTCAATTGCTTCCATGAGTACACTCACTCATCAAAACATTCATCTCAAATTGTGTTTCCCAATGAAATGAATGGAAAAACTATTCATGAGGTTTAGCCTCTCACTACTACGTTTTTTTTCCAGAATTCTTTTGCTCATTTTATTTATGCATTGTTTGATGTTGTTTATTGAAGAATATTCATAGATATTACATGATGTCCATTGGTCAGCATAGCTGGCTGTGTCCAACTTCTGGAGAATCTTATACATTCTTGCACACATTCCCTTTGACGCACTCGTGCATACACACACACACACACACACACACGTACACGCTCACAGGCGGCGAACATTTGTCCCCGCCTGCAGGCCCATGGCATTTCTCCTCTGTCAGCAATAATCTTCCTCCCTTCTTGCCGTCCCCCTCACCGACTCCCACGCCCCCCCCCCCCCCAACCCATCAGCTCTCTGGAGATAGCGAACGCATTGCTATTCCGATAGAGTGTCTGCAACCAAGCATCAATTGCCTATGACTAGAGGGGCTAGTGAAGGCGAAAGAAGGGTGGACATGCCCGGAGAGACAGCAAAGAACTACCAGACATCACTTGCTATTATTCAGTGGCTTCATTGAAAAACAACAGGCAGGCTGTGTATGGATCCGCTAGTGTACATCAGGGGTTCCTAAAGTTTTGGGAGAAAATTTTGGTCATCAAACACAAAGATCTCATCTAAGGCATCCCTGACCTGCATGCGTAGATGAGGTCTCTCTCTTTCTACAGCTTATCACTTGACACGCCATCACTTAAAATGGGCACAAGAAGGAATGCATGTCGCTGATAGCCGATGAGCGTTTTGCCGGCGCGAGATTCGCTCGTCCCGTCGAGGAGATTGGCGGCCCCCGTGAGCGCAGGCAAAAAACAAAGCAGTTTTTGAAAAATGGGTGCACTCGAGCAGAACGTAGCAAAGTGTCTTCGTGAGGAAGACGAGCAGGCGAGTCCATCAACGTCCTTGACAAAAAGGGCGACTCAATGCCTTTAACGTACACTTTGTCATAGAAGTGAAACTGTTGATTGTTCTGATTAAAAAGATGAGAATGCTGAAGTTAGGAGAGTAAATGTTTGGATGATGAAGACTTTTATGATGGCGACCCCGTAGCCTAGTTTGAGTTTTTGCCTTCATTCCAAAAACATCTGTTTCAATGACAATCTACTTCAATACTTTTCGGCTCTCTGCTTTGTTAGCGGAATGTGAAAGACAAGAGGTGCTGAGAGCTCAAGTGATCTTCACTGGCTCAAAGTGCCGGAAAACGCTGTGTATTGCCGAACCTCGGCAAACCTCCTTTCACTTTCATCCTCGCCGCCTCCTCTCCAGGTGGTCAGGAGTCAAGCTCCTTCCAAAGCTCCTAAGTGCTTGATGGAGTTGTATTTTTATCCAGCATTGTAGCGGTGCCTGCCTGCTGGCTGCAGTCAGATATCATCATCATTACTTGTCGCCCTCTTTGCAGTTTCAACAGCTTCTCTTCTGGGGAGACTTTTTGCAAGATTTTATTTCCAGCCCAGTAGGTGCAGGGTCAAATTGGGGTTAAGGGTTTTTGCTCTTCCTTAGAGAATCGGTGACACACACTGTCACGAGTGGCATGTTTAGCCTCTTCTGAAGGAAATGTAGGATTGTTGATCGACCTTCAGGTTAAAGTCTTTCAGGCTTTCAAATACGCCGCAGAGTTCCCTGACAAATACCGTCAGAAGTAGGATATAGCCCCAAGGCCAGTTGCTGCTCAATCTGAAGGACCCATTGGATTGTTGAATTCAACCCAATATTTTTCCTTTTCATTAGAAGATTAGAATTCAATGATGACTATCAGCACATTTGATTTAACGTTCGATGACAAATGGCCCCAGAAGTTAACGAATGAAAACTGCAGGGGCCCCCAAATTGAGCCCTGTGGAACACCATACAATAGTGGGACTCAGAGCCACCAAAGGCTAACGCAAAAAGTCCTTCGCTCAGATCTGGAGTGAGGGCACACGAAAATCAAAACTCAGACAAATGGTATCAGAAGTTAGATTCTTGGTCCCAAGATCATCTTTTCCGGGTTTCATATAATCATATATGTGTTTCATCCTCTTGTATGACCCATTATGTATTCCTCACATCCCCCTTTCCCCCTCCCCGACTGCGGTTTCTCAGCATGTGTGCCCCAAATCCGTCTTTCCTCCCGCTTCTGTCGCCAGTGATGTCACACACAAGCGCCACGTCGTCGTGACTAATGCAACCAGTGATCAGCACCGCACCGAGCCTGTCAGGCAGCACCGAAAGCCTCGCCTTCCTTTGCCGCGTGTCCCCCAAATCGTCTTCTCCCGCTCGGCACCGGCGCGAATAATCCTGCCGTCTCTAATCTTCAATTAAAGGCGGCGTGATAATCTCTGACGTGAATAAAAGCGCCGTTTAGCGTGGATTTGTGTGTGCGTGTGTGTGTACCGAGGAATCCGCCTGTGTGTTTTGCTGATTGACAGCGACAATTCAGAAGCAGGATTTCCTTGTCGTAGATGACATACGACATTTCGTTCTGTAGGTTGCTCCTCTTTAATGAGTTTTGTGATCGCGCATATCACTTGCTAAGCCACGCCCCTTTCATCACCATCCTTGAGCAAGACTGACATCATTCGGTTGTTGAGGCTACCGGGAATTTGTCAAAATTTAAAATGTCAAACCACACTGGTGATGCTAACCGTTAGCATGTCAATGACAATTTGTATTGTTTGTTAGCATGAAGTTAAAGCGGACTCTCCTAAACACAATTGAGCTTTTTTTAAATATACAACATATTTGTTTTGTTTAATTTGGCAACTAACATTTCAATGAGCAGTAAAATATGTTTTTAAGAAATCAATCAATATTCTCATCCGTATGTCGACAGAAGTACCACCATTTTTCTGTGTCTGTGTTCCACGTGTGGCTACTAGACGGTCTTGTAAGCGAGGGCGAGTTCCTGGACATCACGGAGATCAAGCGCCAGCAGGCCGAGGACTACGAGTGTATCACCCACAACGGCGTGGCCCCGCCTAATCAGCGCAAGGTCAAAGTCACGGTCAACTGTGAGTACGCCCTCCCCTCGTCGGACCATTGTCATCCAATCACATGACTCCAAGCTTTGTCTGCTTTTTTTGTTTGTTTGTTTTCCGCCCCCACAAGACCCGCCCACCATTACTGACATGAAGAACATGCCCGCACACTTGGGGAAGACGGCCATCCTGCGTTGCGAAGCCATGGCCGTGCCCCCCGCCTCCTTCGAGTGGTACCGGGATGATCACAGGTGAGATTAGGTCACCGGAAAATAAAAGTCAAAATTGTTAAAAAAAAAAAACCTGAAATAATAAATTTCGCCATACAAATAAAATAAATCCTAAATTGTTTTTTATTGGATTAACCCTTCTCAAAATGTCAATTGCTTCCCTCTTGAGGAATAATATAATTTACTGAAACGAGAAAATGAAGAAATATTCCCCAGCTTCAGTTTGAAAAGCGAACATTGATGGTTTTGCAGGAATTTCTTGTCCTCCTCAATGGGCACAAAGTTTTATAGGTAAAAGGTGCCAGTGGCCTCTCAAAGGTTCTTTGGAGCGTAAGGCAACAATTCACACACACTAATGATGACAAAGGTTGTGGCTAATGGCCAACAGCGTGAAACAATGAGGTGAGCAGGACATTTTGTGCACAACTGGGCCAAGGTCACCGCGTTGCTCTTCTGCCCAGTAATTCTGGCAAAAATCTATCAACTCTTCTACTTTAGATTTTGGATTTTTTTTTTCTTCAAAAGGTTACAAGGTAAACAGAAATTATTGATTTTAGGGTCAAACTGTGGCCGTTGTTAAACCTTTTAGTGTGAAGGCAACTTTTTTTGGGACCATTTTTAAAATTACCCATATAAATTTAGAAAAAGAAAGTTTTGTGGGGTTTTGATTCTTTTACTGTAGCTCTCTGTGACTTTGTAAAACACAACCCCATAGTATAGAATAATGATAAAAAAAATGTATGGGCCAAATAATTTGTTGAATTTCTCCATATTCCCTTTTTTTTTTCTCTTTTTTTTTGTTCTGCCAGGCCCGTGGAGAGCGACAACACCCTGCGGATCAAAAATGAGAAAACGCGCTCGCTTCTGCTCTTCACCAACGTTACAGAGAAGCACTTTGGCAACTACACCTGCTTCGCCACCAACCGTCTGGGGACCTCCAACGCCAGCATGCTGCTCTTCCGTACGTTTGTGGGGGGGGTTTCACTCCTCTCACTCCCTTATTATGTCTCCCCGCACCGATTAGAGGTCATATTTCTCTGGCCCAATCTTCTTTCCCCTCCATCCCCCCCGTCAACTCCACCCGTCCGCGTTCGGTATTAGCGTGGTGAGCGAGTCCTTCATCTCCGGCCGTCTTTCTTCCTCTTTCAGCGTGATCCCAGCAGGTGCCCCTTCAATGACTCACTCTCCTGTCAGGCTCATCCATCTTGCAGCTCCCGCTTTCCCACTAGTGTCAGCCAATCTCTCCATCATCCTCCCCCTCCTTTCCATTCAAATCTGCTCTAGCCATCATAAGAGCGCATTGTACAGTGTATGGTTGTATAGTTCTGTACTCAAAAAATATCAGTGATGTCATCACTAAGGTCATATTAAGTCAGGAGCAGCAGATGATGTATACGATCCAGCTGCGTGCTGTTATTGAATTTTTCTGAAGAGCTCTGTAATGGAGGCTTGGTATTAAGAGTTGACTTAGGCCCGCCGCAAATGACATCACCGGCGTCGTGTTATCGCGCTCCTCCATCCGCGTGGTCTGCGAGCTTGCCTGATGGGCACATCGTGAGAATCAAGGAGGTTAATTAGCAGTTGTTGCAAGTATGTTGAGGCGAGCCAAGTTAAGCAGCGCTATGCCTCCTCTGGCGTACTCGGAAGATGTTCCTAACGTGCGTCGTGGGTGTTCTTTTTAATTAGGAATTATTTCTGGTCAGTTTGTAAGGTTGTCATTAATAAGCGCATGTTTGGTTATGGGCATGCTCCTCTCACAAGTTATGATGAACTCCAACATACATGATAGAAATAAACAAAATGACTTAAAATAATTCAGTTTAAAATAAAAATATATTTTTGTGATGTATTTGTACTCGGAAATGTCAGGCATTATTCGCGCGTGAACTGGATGTCGCGAGCAATTTGCAGCTTTTTTTTTCTTTAAAGTCGTAGAACATTATGCAGCATACCAAGGTTATTGTTCCTGTTGCCCTTTGAGATTTACAAATATTTTCTCTCTTTCCTTCTGTGTTTGACTTTGGTCTTCAAGGACCAGGGGCCATACAAGGTCGAGCGACTGGTCTACAATCGGGCTTAAGCGTCGCCCTCAGCGTTTGGATCTCTCTTTCTGCCGCCATCCTGCTGAAGGTGTAACAATTGGAAACAACCTCTCCCAGCACCAAAAACGGAGTAGAACGCCCACCCCGACAACAACCCCCATCCCATCCCCACCCCTCTACCCCTCGACCGAAAGGAATTGAATTCTTTAATTAACGAACCCATCACTGTGAACAAAAAGAATATGCATTGAATCATTGCATCAAAGTGGAGACCCCAACTCGCCCACCCCCCTACAAAACACACTCCCAGCGTCATCTGTGCGTCTCCCACAATGCCTTGCAGATTTGAAACATAATTATTGTGAGCAGTGAGGAAAGTGGCTGTAATATGAAAAGGGATGTAACATGTATCGATGTACTAATGACTGACCTACAAAGTCTGCCTTATAGAACAGCTGTGCTATTATAGTGGACATGTATGGTAATGTGACCCGTTTAAGGCTACACACACACACACAAATATACACACATACACAGACAGTGGTGGTCAAAAGTTTACATATACGCATCATCGGTTTGAATGTTAGTCATTCGGGGCGGTCAGTGATTTGTTGAGCAGATCGACCAATGAGATAAAGATGAATTTGTATAGAAAAAAAAAAACATTTAGATTTAAATTCAAATTCATTTGTTGTTGAATCCCTGTAATGTATTTTGTGTCAACATGCTCGCAAAAAGGCTACATGGCTAGATTTCACATGTATGCAAAATTCAAGCTTAAATTTCCACTTCTGTTACTTTCAATTGTGTTAAGTAAGGAGTTTCAAAACAAAATAAAAAAAAAAAAAGTCACCTGAATTGGGCCAATACATATTAGAAGAGTAACAACAAACTAATGTCGCCTGTTGGTGGTCTGGCCTTGTTGACACACGCTGGGAAAATAGAATTGTCCACACAAAATTGTCTGTTTGAATGTTGGTCGATCAAATCATCTCTAAACGTCGCTAATGTGCATACGTAAACTTTTGAGCCCAACTAATCCTAAACATTCTCACTCTGTATAGTGAAACGTAAGGCTTTCTTTCCCATATCCAACCGTGCAGCAGTTGAACCTGCAATGAATGATGTCAAAATGTACACAAAAATAAAAAGGCCTGGGCGGGGCTTGGCGGCGGCGGCGGCGGACATCTTGTTTCCCCCCCTCCCATGCCACCACCCGGTCCTTTTCACCCCTTCACCCTGTTTCTCCCCATCCATCCATCTATCCATCCATCCCACTGCCCAATGTAAATATATGCAGGGGCAATTGAGCGGCCGCCACCACGGCTTTGTTGCTTGTTGATAGCATGTTAGCCCTGTTGTGACTCCATCCATCACCCCCTCCCCTCCCCTCCCCCTCCACCACCATCTGTGTCGATTTGACCTCGCTCTTTTTTCTTTATTGGTGTTGCTACTACTACCAATGCTGATGATGTTAATATGTATTTGAATACCTATGAATAGTAATTCCGTGTCAGAAGAGGACAAAAAAATATGATGGTGATAATGGGTCATTTGTTGGGGGAGTGGGTGGGAATTTAGGTGGAGGTGTTCATTTTTTTTATACTTTGAGATGTCTCACACACAACACACACACTGAATAAGGGGGGGGGACAAAAAAGGTGTAAAGTTTTCCTATTTTGGTTTTTGAAAATACAGTCCAAGGAATTATAATGATTATCATCATTTGTACCACTCAGCTCATCATATACAGCGTACGTATGTGTCCACTTGTCTGAGCATTTTTTGTCAATGGGGAAATAAACCATGTAATAATTTGCCGTCCATGTGGTGTTGTATGGTGGATGAAACGTAATTACCACGAATGGAGAAAAAAAAAAGTATTTAGAAAGTACCGCAGCAGCTGTATGAATGTGTCCGAGCAGCAATAACCCCGCCCCCTGCCCTCGCCCCCCACCCCTTCCAAAAAACCTGACCCATCAGTTGTTGTATTGACTGTATGCTGTGAAGTTGGTGGAAGACTTGCTGAAAACGTTGAAATTCACCATTTGTGCATGTTGTTAAAAAAAAAAGACTAAAAACAAAAAGTACCACTTTGCCACACTGCTGATTTTATTTCATTTTTATTAAATCACGCTACATTTGTGTCTATGTAACGTGTTATTGATAATGGAAAAACTGGTAAAGAAATGCAGAGAAAAAACATATTCCTCAATGTGCGGTGGGGGTGGTGGGGGGGATTACTGGCAAAACAAAAGCACGTTAATGTACGTTGTATGGATGGATTTTAACAAGAAAAAATGATATTAAAAGTTGTTGGCTTTGTCATGGGTCGTAGTGTTTGGGGAGTGAGAGATTAAGGAAATGGGTGGCCATTTTTCTCCACAGGACACGATGAAACGATTCTGTTACAGCAGTGCTTCTCAATTATTTTCTGTTACGCCCCCCCCCTAGCAAGAAGAAAACTATTCGCGCCCCCCCCCCCTCCCCACCGTGACTATCCTAACTTGTCTTGTAAGTCGTAAAATGTTGCACTGTCGCAAACGTGACAAAAGTAACAATGAGAGCGCCACTGCCCCCTGCTGTAGTAGATGCGCAATTACACTTTATTCTAGTACTGCCAAAAAAAAAAGCCTGTTCCCTAGGGTCACACGCGCCCCCCCAGGTATAGCAAGGGGGGCGTGCCCCACTATTTGAGAAGCACTGCGTTACAGGGTTACGCAACGTAACATTTAAATAGTGCTGATTGTCATACCAGCGTAACATGACGCTAAATATAAAATAAATAATTAAATTGCATCAAATCTCGCACAAACTATCCATGATCTAGTCCTGGTCTGAAGTATTCCACAGATCTGAGCCTCTCACAAGGACTTTGGAAATAGTCAGATGGAAGTGTGCTGTGGCGTTTTGACACCATATCATATGAATAATAAACACAATGTGGCCTATTTTGCGTGTATAAATAAGGATCCTCCAGATCAAGAGCGGGCTAACGCTAATGAGACGTCTGCGGTGCATATGCTGATGAGCAAGCGTTGATGTCGCCCAACTCCAAGGTCCTTTTGAATTGGATTCCAAGGCCGCTTCTGTTTGTTTTCCCCTTTCAGACGCTTGAATGTGAATTCATTTCTATGTTTATCCGCTCTATTTTTTTTCCCCAGAGGATTTCTTAGGATTGTTTCCACGAAGTAGTCGAATAATTACAGCGCTTTGAGTGTTCTTCTCATCCGGCTGCACATGTGCAACCTCTTAATACCTCTGACCGAACGGCTTTCGGGAACGGCGCGGTGGCTGCGCACGCCCAATTGATCATGCGCCCGCAAGAGCGCTCGTAAAACGAGAGAGCATAATTCATCACACCTGATACGAGGCTCCCCTGATTGCGCATCGATCGGTCCCCCCCGGAACGCATGCGCACTCGCCAAACAGCAGAAAGAAAAATGACAAATGAATTTTTTTGCAGCTATTTTTGTCGCCCCTTACTCATTCACTCTTACTCTCACTGCTTAGAAGCTTGATGTATTTTCTTCTTGGAAGTTGTGCATTAGCATTAGCAAAAGTACTACTGTTTTATTTATGAGTGATGGCGCCAGCGCTCTTCTTTATCAAGAGCCTAAGAATGGCGTACATTAGCTTAATTGTCCAATGTTTACCAAATATCTTCAGGCTCGTTCATCCCTCATGGGCGTAGTCAATGTTATGAGTCTATTAAGGCCCCGCTCTGCCATTAGCGCCGCTAATGACTGCATTAGCACACACTCAGCTAGATAGCAAAGAACGGCATATACGCGGTCCGTACACACAGTGGCGGTTCTACATTGAGTTGGGCGAGACTATTTCCCCCTCCGTTAAAAAACAACAACAACAAAAAACCATTTTATTTTGCATAGACATTTTTCTTTAAAACAGTATATGCGCCAAAATCTTAGAAGAGCAACTGAGATTGATATACCACAATGTAACTCTTATACAAAACATCCCTCCATGAATTATACATTTAAATAAACATGATTTTACAGGCTAAATATCATTAATATCAATATCATAATATCTGAAATGATGTGATAAATAATAATACAATAAATGTCATAAATGACAATCTGTCTTTCTAGGAAGGAAGGACGATTATAACATATCCCGAAATTCTATACTTGGCACACTTTCAGTTATGACACAAAATACAGTTATCACAAAATATAGTTACAATAGCAAATGATCATCGGTAAAACTAGCTTCAGATATGAATATTCTGTTAGCTAATTAATGTTAACCCAAGGGAAATAAGTAGGCCTAATAACTGAACATTCATTGCAAAGCACAATCTTCTAATCTTAAAACTTTATCTTGTTTGTCGAGTTAAAACCAAATTATAAATTGCAGCCTATAAGGCAAGGAAGCATAAAGGAAAGTAGAAAACTGACTTGACAAAGTTAAGGTCAGTGTCTTGCTCAAGGACACTTTGTGGTTATCCCCAAGCTCAAGGATTGAACCTACCACCTTCGAGGTTACAATGCTTCTCAAATAGGGGGGGGGGGGGGGCGTGTGACACCACATGGGAACATGCTTTTCTTTGGCAACAGTCACTCACTGGGTGTGAACGCGTCATTGACTGTAGTGTTTGCTCGTGAGTGAACGATCCGATCAAAAGACCCTAGTCTAACCTCTACCCTAAACCTAGCTCTAACCTTAACCCTAGCTCTAACCCTAACCCTAGCTCCAGCTCTAACCCTAATCCTAGCCTTAACCCTAACCCTAGCTCTAACCCTAACCATAGCTCTAACCCTAACTCTAGCTCTAAACCTAGCCCCAGCTCTAACCCTAACTCTAGTCCTAACCCTAACCCCCACAGAAAATAATTGAGAAGCACTGCTCTCTAAGCAAGCCACACTATGAAGTGTCAAAAAGTCATGAGGAAAGACCATTGGCTAGAAACAGTTGATGGCTAGGATTCTGAAAATGGGAGAGGGCACTTATTCTTACGGGTTGACTTAGTGTCATATTAGAATAAGTATCCCCTGTAACTTTACTTGGAGAGGGGGGAACCTGTTCAACATATGCTACACTTGGTGAAAACACCCTGAAGAAGGCATGGAACTAAAAACTAAACTGATCTTGCTATGAACCAGGCCTTACCGGGAGAGGAACAAACCTCAGTGCTCAGTGTCTTGCTCAAGGACTCTGGGACATGAGTATTGAACCCACCACCTTTTTTTTTTGGAGTGGGGGGCGTGCCAAAAAACGATCATCACATCGATCGATTACACGCAGGTAAGCGACATATTTCATTATCTTACATGCTACACTTGAAATGTCACACCAAAACATAACCGTTGTATTGCCAAAAAGTTTTATGTTGATAAAAGCTCAATTATTTCCCTTATTCCACAAAGTAATTGCTTTTGCACATCATCTTGTTCCCGCTACTTGAACGTTTGCTGCTAATGACTTAGCGTCACACAATCCTTGGAAAGTGCGGCGCGAACGCGTTCGCCTTGGCAGCAGTAAGTGTGTAATCAGATAACACCAAACAACTACAATTAGCAGTGAATATGTAATGAGCGTTGCTTTGACAGCTGCAGATGGCGTCGAGTCTGGCTTCTCTCTGACGGGAAACGCAAGGGAGTCGTGTCACCGCCACCGCGCCCTCCCCCTCGTCATCATTTTGTCGCCCACCTCTCATCATTACTCTGCTCCTTGCGAGTTGGCGGCCCACTCCTGCTATTTTCCTCGTCAGTCAACCTCAGTCGAAATGTTGCTTGTAGAACTGACGGGAGATTTTTTAAATGACATTCAACAACAAAATCAACACTAAGTGAGGATTTACGCAGCAGATACTGTCAGTTAAGCTTGAGCCTTTTGTGGGATGATCGTGTAACCGTCAGTCCAGTCATGGTTTGGGTTCAACAGGCCCATCGTAGGTTCAGTCAGGGTCAACCCTGATCATCATCAATAATGATGGTTAGTAGCTCTTCAAAGGAACACCTGCTTATGATGTCATCACTTGCCAGTGATCCAGGTCTGAGTTGCGCGACTTCCTTGTGGAGTCAACCTGTGATGAATGTGGTGTCCGCCGCTTGTTCTCCCAAGCACTCAGCTGATCTCCCACCTCATATTTTCCCTCCTGCGGGGTCGATCCGCCGGCCCGACGCTCGGCTAACGACGCCCTGGGATACACTAAATCTGGCCGCCCCCTCGCCTCTTACAGAATGAAGTGTCATCTTCATCACAGTCGACGTCAACCGTTGTGACGGCTTGCCCCGCGGCTAACTTCATAGAGAGCTGCGACGGCTCAAGCTGTCAAATTGCTGTAATGCTCAAGATCGATTGCATCTGGATAGTTTAGAGTGGACTTCTTACTTTTGATAGAACTGGCAAACCACTTCCTCTAATCCACATAAAGCCATTATGTGCCACATGGCATGAGGGGAAAACAACTCGGCCATCAAGAAGATGCTATCTCTGTTTTTGTTTTGTTTTTCCGGCGTTGTTTGACTGTTGGTAGCATTGTTGCAGTGGGCCACCTCGTCTTATCTGCGAGGTTTGATCGTGCTGAGGCACACAACGAGTGGTCTGTATCCCTCGGCATAAATCTGTATTGTTGCTGTTTGTTGTGTCGGGAGGGAAAAACACGATTATGAAGCCGAGGTAATTATAGTACAAGCCGTTAGAAGACACGCAAAGTGTTGTGGTGTAGGGAAATTACACCAAAGTGACGCCTAGTCTGATGGATGCTTTGTGGCTGAATGGATTTTTAAAAGTACCTGCTGTTTATGGGCTGGACTTGTGCAAACTTTGCTGTCTTCTGTGATGTGGCAAAAAAAAACATAACATTACTTTATGATGACAGCTTTACCACTCACAGTTTTTCCTATCTTATAGAATGGAGAACAGTTGACAGGATTTGTTTGGGCATGGTCACTTGTTGCTAGGCAGAATTCTTTATATGTATACTGTGTTTCGAAACCCCAATTATGAAACCCTAATTCTCGAGTGAAACCCTGATTTGAAAGCCCGACCCTATTTTAAAACATTATTTTGAAACCGTAATTAGTAGTTTGAAACTAACCCCAAATAACCCATAAAGACCAAGCCCTGTATTCTGCCCTAAACCCCAAAAGTTAAACTTAATCCTAAATTTAACCATAACCCTATCTTCTATCCAAAACCCGACCCTTGTATAGGAAGTTTTTTCTTTTTTTTTTATTAAAAATTTACCATGGATAAGTAATGAGTAAAGTAAGTATTTTTTAGCGACCATGTTTTTTTTTTTTTTTCAAGCCTTACGTAAGGCTTGAAAAGAAAAAAGAAAAAAAAAAGACCTTGTACGTATAATAAAGAGATCAGATTTCTTATCGCTGCTCCATCCAGCCTGTTGTCATTGTTGGAGCAAAAAATGTCAACAATGACGCAAGGCGCGTTTTCCAGGAAGCTGAAGGAGGAAAAAAAAAAACTAAACATAACGACTGCGGGCAGTTGAGCATTTGTCAAATACAAATAGAAATACCTTCATATTCGCTGGGGCCGAAAAGTGGAGTGCAATCTTGCGCGTTTAATAGCATAAAGACGTCAACAAAATACAGCCTCTTTCTGCTTTGCTTTGTGTTGCTGGCAAATTTTGCTCATTCGCTTGAATACGCCGGCACACACGCACAACGATGGCTGCATTGCCATGACGCATTGTTTCAGGAAAAAGAAATTAGGCCACTCAGATAAGAGTTAATGGTACTGATAATAATACCAAGAATGTCGAGCCCTTGAATAAATGGTGAGTCATAGTTGCACATAAGGACTCACAAAAACATGAATGTTGGACTATTAATGACGTCCGGTCTTGGAGAGTTGGCCAGCAGCAGGCAGCAAACATGCTCCAAGTCTGCATCATACCAGGCATTACAAAAAATGAGGATAGCCTTACTAACTCTGCTTATTGATCTAAATTGATAACGTCAATAAATTAATAATAATAATTATTAAGAAATTAATAATAATAATAAATTAGTTTTAATGGTGTCTTTGTCCACATGTCGCTGTTGGAGCGCCTTGTGACACAATGGCGGCTTGTTTGCTCATCATGACAGGCGGCGGTTCTTTGGGGAAGTGACACGCAGCGTCACAACAGTCCCGAACAGACACCTCACGTGCGACAAACAAACATGACATTAATTTCCTGCCGCTGCCGGCATTAAAGACATAAAGCAGGCCATTAGCTTGCATTGATCTGGTCTTGTTTGCTCTCCTTATCGTCCGTAGCTTGCTTCCACGGGGGGCTGCGAGGCAGACACCGGCTCAGGTGAGCCCTGGCCCCCTCCATTACGTTTCCCACCGTACCCCGCACAGCGGATGATGAGAAGTAAAAGATGAGCGGGTCCAGGCAGGCGTTGAAGGTGCTGCACAGCAGGGCCTCGTCCCGCCACGTGGGGTTCCGCCAGGTGACGAAGCCCACCACGTGGGACACGTTGTAGGGCCCGAAGCACACAGCGAAAACCAGCAGCGTGCCCAGCGCCATGCCGATGGCCCGCAGGCGCCTCCGTCGGTCGATGTGTTGTAACCGCGACAGGATCCGGATGAAGTTGATGTAGCAGAAGCTGCAGATTAGGAAGGGGATGCAGAAGAGAACCAGGCACAGCTCCAGACGAACCGGCAGGAGCACCTTCAGCTGGGCGTCAGTGAAGTTATCGTAGCATACTTCTTTTGGAGCCGTAGTGGTGCCGTTGGGGTCCGCCGTGGCTTTGACCTGCTCCTTGTCAATGCCGATGAACGGCACGATGTAGACGATGCTCAGGTGGCTGAAGGAGAAGATCCAGAAGAAGACGCTGGCGGCCACGGCGTAGAGCGGCCGGCGTTTCAGGCTGTGCTGGATGGGGAAGGCCACGCCCAGGTAGCGCTCCACGCTGATGGCCGTCAGGAAGAAAGTGCTGTTGTAGATGGTCATGTAGAAGATGAAACCCGACAGCGAGCATAGTTGCTCGGGCATTTTCCACATCTTGTTGTTCAACGCCTCATGCATCTTGAAGGGCAGGAAGAGCAGGAAGAGGAGATCCGAAATGGTCAGGTTGAGGAGCAGGATGTCAATGGGGGTGGCCTTGTGGCGGACTTTGCTGCAGAAGGTGGAGAAGGCCAGCACGTTGGCTGGGAAGCCCAGCACGAAAGTAATGATGTAGACGGACAGGCACAGCGGCCTGCTGCACTGCTGCAAGGACAGCTCCGACATCGGACCTGCGGCGGTCCCCCAAGGAGGACGGTCACCCTGGCGAGACGGTGGCATCAACCTCCTGGCGCAGAACACCCGACGATTACCTC
This sequence comes from Syngnathus typhle, assembly GCF_033458585.1. Classification (NCBI taxonomy): domain Eukaryota; kingdom Metazoa; phylum Chordata; class Actinopteri; order Syngnathiformes; family Syngnathidae; genus Syngnathus; species Syngnathus typhle. Next base: position 10,749,725 of record NC_083747.1, on the reverse strand, counting down.
ATCTTTTCTGCTGAAGATGGACAAAGCAAAAAAAATGATCATTGTGAAACCAGCCACTGATATATTATACTAAATTGTCACTTTTAATCTATTTTCCACTATTAAATTTTGCCTTTTCAAGATTGACAAAATTAGAATGCAACGATAAGACACTCATTTTGGCCATGGCCAAATGTCGGCGTTAGTTCTTCTCTGTCGATTTCCGTCTGCGTTTTCGTACACCATGCGAGTTTGAGTACGAGCGCGTAAAAGCGGCTTCCTTTCAAACACGATCGAGTGTCTTCTTTATTAACCCGCCGCTCGTGTTCTCGGAAGAGACAGACAAACACTCAAGAGGTGATGACCAACTTTGACACCGTGATGGTCTGCAATGAAAAGTGTGTGTCATTCTGCACACACCAAACAAACTGTTGGTCACCTTTTGGTTTAGTTTATTTTTCTACCACCCAGCCCACACGATTACAGTCGATAAATCACTGAGCCTAATTAATTGGATTGCACTTCATTGAAGGCCATATTTCTCGAGGGGAAAAGAATAATATTAGCAAACGCAAATCAATTGGATTTAGCAAGACAGCCCAAAAACTCAAGATTTAATTTCCCTCACGGAATGAACAATGTATGAACTATGTAGCTAAAAGAATCACTCAAGCTTTACATTTGTGTGTTTTAAATTCAACCATTTAAAGCATTAGAAGTAATTATTTTCGATTCTGCTGTTTTTTTGCGCCCGAGGCCGTTTTCTCAAGGAATAATAATCACAAAGTATTAGTGGGGGTTTTATCAAGGTGTAAAATTCACAGCTGTAATTTGGATTTAGATTTAAAAAAAAAAAAGTGGCTAGAGGCATTGGATTTATTGTACAATAAAAAAAGTCATAAACTAATTCTGAAAAATAAATAATGGTAAAAATGCTCACAATGATGACAGAATCATGTTCTTTATGCTTACACATAAAAAACAATTGTTGAGTCCTTACCTCACATCCAACAAGGTGCATGGAACCCTTCGTGTTCCTGAAGCACTTAATCGTCAGGCGCTCCGTTCGCGGCCGTCTTGGCCCGGCCCGTCACCGGTGTGCTTGCTCAGCTTGCTTTATTGGATCTATCTCTTTACGGCGAGCCGGCCGCCCATTGCCACTTTATTTACATGGCGCTCCCGAACATCCAGTGCGCGGATAACGGCAGTTATTGCACTGCTGCAATTTATCTGCTCGCCAAACACCGTCTCCTCGGCAACGGGCGGGGGCTCGAGCGGCCTGATGCAGGTTATTAAATCATATTCGGTTATCTGCGCTTCTACATGGATGCGCTCCGAGCATTTGACAAAGGAGATGACCCGCGGACACGCCGACATACGACATAGTCGGGCTAATCAAACAGCCGCCTGTACAAGGTTTCATTCAAAGGTGGATTATGTTTGACAGGTGAAAGACTTGTGGATGCCAAAGTCCACTCTGTGACTTCTGAATGTACATTGAGTGCACATTCAAATGTTTATTCTGCTGTATTTATAGAGTGATGCAGTGTGGAAGCCTGAACGAGGTCCGGGAAGGTTTCGAACTTGGCGAAGAGTTGAGGTTTGGGTTGGGTTTAAGGCGAGGGCCTCGACCCCACAGAGGCCAGTATACAGTGATCCCTCGCTACTTTGCGTTTCGTTTATCACGGCTTTACTACATCGCGGATTTTTTTTCCAAATTCAAAACCATTTAAAAGTCAAAATAAAACTTCTAAATTGAGGAAACGTGTCTAACCTTTAGGACAGTGGTCACCAAACTACGGCCCGCGGGCCGGATACGGCCCACGGGACCGTTTACTCCGGCCCGCCAACCCTGAACAAATTGTATTAAACTTTTTTTTTTTGGTCATTTTGCCTGCAATGACTGCGTTTCCCCAGTAGATGGGGAAGCGCTCGCCTGCGCATTTACTACCGGAAGGCGTGCCAGAAAGCTCGGTGCACACTCACAAGTGCGTGTACGGACATGGCGCACTCGCGCTCTATTTGTATCAGTCCCGAATTTAGAGTGTGGGCTGTGACGACAGCATTCTTGTAATTCGCGCGCTGAGCTTTCAGATGCAGTTTCAGCCACATTAACGTCAACATCTACCCGTCACAGATCGAGGTAAACGGACCAACACCTCGGATCTCGCCTAAGAATTGCCCCAACAAATTTTACTCCAGACTATGACGCACTATCAAACTTCAACAAAAAAGACAGCGGTGTCTACAAGCCTACTGGAACCTACAAAAGGATTATAAGAAAGGAACACAAGAACTTTAAGAGACTGCTCATATGTGTCAGAGAGGTTCTGCTCTGACAACTGAGCTGAACTTTTATCTGTTAAGACTGTGCATGGCACAACAGAAAGTTAATGTTCCATGGCTTTTTTTTCTATGAAGAACCCAGAGAGAGTTATTTAGTTATTATTTATTTCCTGTTTTTTCTGTGAAGAACTCAGAGAGGGTTATTTAGTTATTATTTATTTCATTAATAGTGTTATTATTTGTTTCCTGACTTTTTTTCTGTAAAGAGCCTGGAAAGGGTTATTAAATAACCGTTATTTGGTTATGTGTGGCTTTCTGGAAAACAATAAATTTTTTACGCTCCCCTACGATCGTCACACTTTTTCTGTTACAAACTGACACCGGCCCCCCATCAGAGAAGGGAAAGGTTATGTGGCCCTCAAAGGAAAAAGTTTGGGGACCCCTGCTTTAGGACAATGTAGTATTGCTCCAAATGTTTGCTTACATTCCTTTAGAAGTCCGTTTTCGCGTGTTAGCACGATCGCGAAGTAGCATATTTCCACTAACTTGTTAGCCTGCCCAGTACTTCTTGTTGGTGACCATACTTTGCGGATTTCACTTATCGCGGGTGGTTTTTGGAACCAATTATCCGCGATAAATGAGGGATTACTGTATTCCAAATTAAAGTAACACAATCAAACTTTCATTTTGGCCGAGTTTGAGTTTTAAATACCGTTTTTTTCCATGTATAATGCGCAAAATTTAACTAATTTATTGTCCTAAAATCTGGGGTGCGCATTATACATGGGTACAAAAAAAAAATTTTTTTTTTTTTTTTTTTAAATCCAGATATGATATGGAGGCCGCCATTACAGATGCGCTTTCTTCTCTGGTGTTCACTTCAAACACGCTCCATACGAACACAATGCTCTCGTATCAGACGCTTGCTCGATCACCTGCTCGTTTGCTGTCACAATGTACCCTACACAAATCCGAAACATTTCTTCGCTATCGAGTTTGCTAGCGCATGCGCAGTGATACTGACCGGCAGAATAACATCCGGTTGTTCCCAAAGATGATCTTTTTTCTGAAATAATTTACGGACTTAAGTAGGAGTCAAAATTTGGGTGCGTATTATACATGGGTACAGGCTTTTTTCCAGCATCAACATGCCATTTTTAGGGTGCGTATTATACATGGGGGCGCATTATACACGGAAAAAAACGGTAGTCATTAATAAGCTTGTATGGGCTGACATTTTGAGGAAATCTCCAATTCAATGCTTCGAAATTACTGAAACGGTCTCACTTGCCCTTGCATAAAAATTTGAAATTTAATTTAACTACTTAATCTGTCTGAAAAATGTGCTATCAGTGTGTCCCGATTTGACGGCCACCAATGTCACATTGTCAGTTCATTGTGTTTTGTGCTTGATGGAGTGACACTTCTCTTTCTTCCTTGTTGTTAATCCCTCTGTTGAAAGCCAGCACATGAACCGGTAAGCTTCTCTTCATTTTTTTTTCTGCGACCCTGAAATAAGACTTTTTTTTTTTTTCCGACGGACGAGATGAGTTCGTGCTAAGCCGCCGTGTCGCTGCTCGAAAGGCGGCTCACTTACAACTCAGCCAGACATGCAATAAATTAATAAACAGACAGATAATCTGGTGTAGTTGACTGCTACTGCATGCCCTTAATAATCCTTGTCAACTCTTGTTTAAGGTGCGTGACGGAAGAACGTTTAGAATCAGACTCAAACTCCCGTTAAATGCGAGTCGGAACACGCCTGTTGGCATTCAAAGTGCCTCGGAGTAAATCCAAATAAAGTTCAGATGCTCTCATCGTCTTTTCCTGACAGTTTGGTTTAGTCTTTGGATTTTAGGTAGTTTGTGTTAATTTTATCATACATTTTTCAATTTAGTCCAGTTTGATTCGTGCTAGTTTGTTTTTAGCACATTTGGTCAATCTTGTAATGTTTTTTATTTAGTCAAATTTTAGTCGAGTAAATCGTGAATTTGAGTCTTTCAAGAAACAACTTTATTCATCTGGTTTTAGTCAACAAAAAGTGGGGAAATTTTGATCTAGTTTTAGTGTGGACAAACATTTTCCCTCCTTTCCATTCTTTTGTTAGTTCATACACATTTTATGTATACAAAATGTATGGTTTTTTCCATGTATAATGCGCAAAATTTAACTAATTTATTGTCCTAAAATCTGAGGTGCGCATTGTACATGGGTACAAAAAAATATATATATATATATTTTTTTTTTTTTTTAATCCGGATATGATACGAAGGCCGCCATTACAGATTTTTAGGGTGCGTATTATACATGGGGACGCATTATACATGGAAAAAACGGTAGGTCAAAGTTGTTTTGAATTATGTGTGGCGCAATCTTTGTGTTTCCTTGTTCATTTTATTTGGATGTAGAAGAGTTGGAGTTTAGGATTAGGGTTTGTGAAGACTTACAGTTTCGAGACCGTTGTGGTGGCGTTAAAGCAGGGAAGCGGTCGGTCGCAAATCTGTTTTGAGCATTATTATCAACGTGCTTGCGTCACCCGCTTTCCAATGTAAACAAAGCGTGGCAGCTGTTGATCATTAGCGAGGCGCGCCGTGCCTTGATTTCAAAACAGGGATCTGCGTTATTTGCCTTTCGCCACCGAACAATCACATCTTTCATTGGCTCTATTTTTAGTGGCGGCAATTGTCTGGATGACTTATGACTGTGGAGTTTTTGATGCTGTTAGCCACTTCAGCTTCAATAAAAGCCGTTTGCATTGTGAAAGCCCGTCCCGGTTATAAATATTAAAGCAGGTGAGCCGAGAAAAGCTGCGAGAGTTTGGATTGAGATGATAAAAAAGTCTGGAAAGGTTAAACAGCAGGCAGGCAGATTATGATGAGTGTCATTATGAAAAACATTCTCAGGATTCTCGTCAAATGGCGGATGATTGGCGCGATTACAAGATTACCTGGGATGGATTATGTTTAGGATGGGGATTGAATTTATAGAAGAGTTGAGTAAAATATTTTGGTGGGGTTATATTTAGTGTCGCCATCAGGTTTAGAGTAGGAGTAGTGTTAAGCGCTTCAATTTGGTTTACGGATACTTTCATCTTGAGGTTTGAAGTAGATTTGGACAGGATTACCATTACATTTGGGGTTTTAAATTTAAGGATTGAAGGACGTGTGCAACACGTGTTGGGTGTGAGCGACAAAGAGTCCGAAATGTTTGAGGAACTTTCACGAGACACAGTGGTGAGGTGCTCGTGTGAGACATCAGTGTAAAAAAATCAAAGTGTGAGATTCAATGTTGGAGAAACATGTGCGACAAAGATGGGAGTAACACGATCTCACGACTTGTGTGAGAGCCAAGGAGAAGACACATTAAAGTTGCGCCCGTGCGAGACATGGCTGTAAAATATCTATGAGGGAACGATCGAATAAGACGTATTAAACTGTAGTCGCGGTAAGGAAATAAAAGTAATCTGCCAAAGAAGAAAAGTTGATAAAGCATCTCCGATGTGAGATGCTGACAGATAAATGATGATGACAAGGTCTTTAATGCAAAGAAATCCGTCGCCGCCGCTTTAAACAAGTCCACCGCCAACCCGGGCGACAGCCGACATAAATTTGCTTCCACCTGTTATCTCAAACGTCTCCAGCCGACCGCACAAACGCATTCAGAACGTATTAGACAGCGCAAACTTTCCGCTGACTCGGCCCCTTGTGCACTGGCATGCAAATGTCTGATAGCTTCCCCACAAAATGTCATCGGCTGAAAGACCTTCAACATATTTTACAAAAAGCTTTCAAGGAATATAAGAGGGCAAATGAGTTTTTTTTTTGTTGCTACAAATGGACCCTGACTGAAGGAATGTGGAAATGCCAGTGTTTAACACAGTCACATGACCACGGCTGACATTTGGAAGAGCGGAGATCGTCCTGCACTGCTTTGTCGTGACTCACAGGAAGTTGTCATTGAACACGGTCACCTTTTGGTGGGTGCATCTTTGAATGAGAACATGCGTGGGGGTTGTTAGATCAGGGCCGCGGGCTTCGGAACACTGTTAAGTGTTTTGCTAGATAAAAACCCACTTGTCAAGTGGGAACTCAAGAATCATTGAGATGATTCGCGGCGAAGCATTCCTGTTGCGTAATGAAAAGGAACAGAAATGTCCATTATCTATCTGCCGGAAAATAGTTTGACATTACTGCCATTTGACATTACGTTTTTTTATTTATCTTTTACCATTTAAACACAAAAGTGTGCTTCTTCAATTTTAAATATTTTATGTTAATATAGATTTTCTACATTTTATATATGCAATCTACAAAAGATGCGTATCTATAACATTTATGTCTATATTTATTCTTGCAAATACATACTTCTCACCCCATAATTGCAAATAAATATCTGAGAATTTTTTGGAAAATTCATATGGCTGTTTCAATAATATTTTAATTTTCAATTTTTTTTTACAATTAAATTCCATTAATTGCAAAGTCGTGCATTGGTCAATAATGTTACACTCCAGTCCCGGAGGTGGCAGTAACGCTCAATGTAAACTGTTTTACCAAAACAATAAAAAAAATCAAGACAAAGTAGTTTGAGGAATCAGTTCTTCTATAAGATCCAAAGTTGAAAACGATGTTTTAATTTCTCTTTGATCCAGCACTCCAAATTTATTTTTTACCAAAATGATCTTGTCGTACACAAACTCACTTTAAGTCACGCTCCTGCGGAGGTGATGAAACAAACGCTTTGATTTTGAATTTCCAGCCAACATGCTTTGCTTTGAATTCCTCTGATTATTATTCCTTGCTCAGTGTTTCAAACAAACAATGCGTCTCTCTGATGCGCTCGGCTTGAGGTAAGTTTAGGAAGATCCCACGCAAAAATTGTTTTTTTTTCCTTTTTCTTTTTGTAATTGTAACTCAAAGCAGTGGGTGCATCTGTATTCTAAACGTTACTTGAGGCAAGGTAAGAATAAAGAAGAATGCTATAAAAGATATGACAACAATAAGACACACAGCGTTTTGGAAAGGGGGGGATTGAGGTTATTACGTTTCTTGTTAAGTATTCCCAAAAGACGAGCGTTCACCTTCACCAACAAGGCTGTCGATTTCATTTATGTTATGATTGCCAATGATTTTATTTTTCAGGGAGAGTGGCGGAGTTTTGACGCTGCACAGATGGCGATGGGCCGTCCCTTAAGGGGGAAGAAAGAAGAAAAAAACATGCTGCGAGCGATCAATGGATAGCACGTGGCTTCCCCTTGTGGCAGTTTGAGCGAATCATTTACATTTTTAGACATTCCAGTCTGGAGCTATTTACAGTTATGAACCGTCGGGGATTCGGCGTCCCGCTCAAGGACACCCAGGGTGGATGGAAGGCCCCGCTTTCAACATAAGTGCTAAATTCAGGGTAAAAAAAATGTCAGCTGCAGACCCATAAAGTCCATACGTTTTATTTGCTGCCTTAAGGGAAAGGAGAGGGAGGGTATGTTCACAGGCGCCAGTGAAAGACGCTTAGAAAAATCCGATTGATTGATTGATTGATTTGGTATGAGATTTCAGTTCGATTCTTTTCAAGGTGATATCTGTATTTGTTTTTGTCAGCACGGCATCAGTTGCCATTTTCCCATTGATTCGCCTCGCCGCTCGTCAGCAATATGTCGTCATTCGGGCTCAGTCAATTAAACGCAACATAAAAAAGTGCAGTCAAAGCTTCATAACTATTTTACGACCGCCGCGACTGAGTAAAAGCGTAAAGAGTCAAAGTTGTGTGTGCGTTAAAATTAAACACATAAAGTGAGCATTCATCAATAGAGCCAAAACACAACAAAACCGGGCTTTACCTTGGCCTCCGAAGCCGTCCCGAAGAAGAGCAGGCCCCGGGTTGCACTAAATCATCCTGGTGGCGAAAACAGCAGCAGATTTACATGCAAATAGGATGAGCCGCGCCGGCGTTTGTCTCGTCCTTTCAATTGTTGCGCCTCGCAAACAAGCCACTTAACGGCAGGCGAACGTGGCGGCACCTTTGCCAAAGTCATCACAACTTCCCCATAAATCACCAGCGTTCCCAACCGGGCCTCTGGCACACCTCCGCCCGTCATAGACTCTCGACTGAGAATTCTCAGTGGAGGCGAGAGCAGGTATCTGGCAAGCTAGCTAATGATCTAGCTAACGAGCTAGCTAACAGGCTACCAAGCATGTGCGCACAGTTGCGGCAAAATCGGAGGTTTTTCTTGCCTGTTACGTCTAGGGAAGGCCAATCGGTTGAAAAGTGTTTGAAAAGCCTAATGACTCAACAACGTCACAATGAAGGCATGCTGAGGAGACTCTGCGTGCAATCAAACAGTCATTCAACATTTGAGTAGTCGCAGCAGCTCGAGAAGCAAAACACACTCGGGTTGCTTGTGTTGTTCTAGTCCGCCCGCGCTTCACAGCACTTCTAAATTTAAACACGAGCGAGCGGCAAAAATACAAGCACTGCTCTTAAAAAGATCCTGCAAGAGTTTTGACCTCTTCACCGGCGCGAGACCCACACAACGCCGCAAGCTCCAACCGATGGGTTTAACTTTTTAATCAAAGGCTTAAAAATGTGTTTGGAAAACAGATTATTGATTTTAAAAGTTGAATGCGGTCGAGTTTTAAATTTGTTTCAAATTTGCGCTTCTTGGTTTGTTCACGGCTTCACTTGAGATCTTGTATTAAGATCTAAAAATCAATACGGTCCTTCGATTGTACTAGGATTAACGAGGTGAGCTGCTATTATAATTCACAAAGAGACTAAATTGTCAATGTATGCAATTTACATGTGCAGTGTAAACAGAGTTTTATTGTTTGCTCATAATCATAAACGATATGCAGCGTTTGCGTTCATGGTCACCACATTGGCACATTCGACTTTGTTCTTGGCAGTACAAAAACACGATGAAATATAATCTCGACAGCCGCAAGCTAAATGAAACATTCCGAAGCACGTCCCTGAGGAAAGGAATTCAACAATCAATAAATAGCTCAAGTAATAATGACATTCCTTCGCGATGACGATCCTGGCACGAGACAGTAGATTAGCTTTTTCAGCGGAAAGCGAAAAGACGAGCCCGGGCAAGGCCAGGCCGGGCTGCTCTCGTCTCTTTGTGCTGACCTCACTCATGCATGGCTGCGATTACTTCCCAAACTCATTTAAGTCGCATAAAAGCCTTTAATTAATAAGCGGCCGTCCAATCGCGGGATCCCCTTCATGGTTAGCCGAGCGTCGCTTCCCCGACTCCATCGAGGCCGATCCTCTTAATTGAGAAGTGTCGCGATGAGCATCCGTAAACAGAAGGTGCAAAATAAACACTGCATTGAGCATTCAGACAGACCCTTATCACTGATTTGATATCCTGTAAATTGCTTTTTTGAAGCCAGGTAGAGTCTTTGACCAATTAGGCCTTATCAACACCTATGAAACAAAAAAAAATGTTTAAACACATTGGCAGGTTGTAAGTGCAAATTATCAACGGGCAATAGTGGAGCTAATTATCAAGTTGTTTCCCATTAAGAGGAAAATAAAAATCCCCTGATGTAAAAATTAAAAGAAAGTAAAAAACTACAATGGTAAATTCCGGAATCTCACCTAAAATGCTATTAAAAAAAAACAACTTAAAAATCTTAATTGTTAGGGCAGTAACCACAACGAGGCTTTTTTAGATTTTAAAAATCATATACCCTCTAACCAGCTGTTTCAGCCAATCAGAATCCAGGAAAAAGGCATTTATGGAAAAGAGGAATATAAAATCATCCCAAAGGTTTAAGAATGGCTCCGTACGTTCTAATTTCAATAGTGAGACTCGAACTGCACTGCAGTACGTTTATCGTGTTTAAAAGATGATTCAAGAATGAAAGAAAAATGTGATGCATTGCTTAATGGAGGCTTGTTTTTGGTTTGTTTTTTTCAAACAGCTTTAGGACCAAGTAACCTTTGTTGTTGTTGTTTGGGCGTTTTTGCCAGCTCCCATTTGTCAGCTGTTAGTTTGAGCGGCGAGACGAGGCGAAGCGGAGGAGTGCGACTCGTCTCGCTGACATCTGTCATCACCTCGGCCTACTTCGGTGAGCCTGATGCTGGAGACACAAACGCTTAATATTTGACGCGCAACAAGCAGGAAAGAGAACAGCAGCAAGAAGAATCGCAAGGGACAACAAGCAGCTGATGAATGTGACTTCTTTTTTTTTTTTACGTCATGGTGAAAATATGAGGTGATTGAATTTTGGTCAACTCACCAATGTTGGGATGAAATGTGAGGAATTAAGAAGAACTTTTTGACATTTATACCACTATACCACGTAGAAGAGAATTTGAGAAAAATCGAAAACAACTCACCTGCTGTTGGTGGGCGGCATGACCGTGGACGGTCTGGCCGTGGACAATCCGGCCGTGGCCAGCGTGGCCTCGGGTGTGAGCACGGCCACGTGCGTGCTGATGCTGCCCGCCATGTCCGGAGCGGTGCTGCTTGGATTTATGACGCGTGTGAGCCCTGGGAAGGCTCTGGAACTGAGCGAGTGGGATAACAGGCGGAGGCGTGGGCGCTCGCGGACCCGCGGGTGCCAGAGTCGGTTGAGCTCGGGGCACGGGGTGAAACAGTGCTGCTTGGGTTTGGTGTCTCCGGTTCTGGAAGACTTTTGCGCTCTGTGTGTGGGATTTAAGTGCCGCTTGTGTGAGGGCACCAGCTTCTCGCTGGTTAGCTTGGCGAGGTTGGCTGGCGCTGCGGGTTTGAGCTGCTTGGGCCAGTGCTGCCCTCTGTTGCTGGACCGCTTGTGCTTGGAGGAGGCGGTTCGGGTCAGCCTGGGCCGAACTAAATGGGTTACTCTGTCTGAAAGTAGCTTGCTGGCTGACAAAAGGGTTGCTGCTTGTCGTGGTGTCCTGACTGGAGGAAGATTGGGTCGCAGACGGAAGCCTTGAGTCTTGCCTGGCTTGCTCCTTTTGCGTCGGAGGGCTTCTGTGCGAGTGGCTGGCAGGCTCAAGTTGCGGCACTCTCAGAGTACGTGAGTCCCAAAAATCAGCTGAGTGGTTCCTCGTCCGGCCTTGCTGAACAGTGGAGGTTGCGTCTTCCCGAAAAGGATTTCGACTTCGCGGCTGCGTTTGTAGCAAAGGCGGCTGGTCGGTGTAGTCTGTCGTGTCCGAAGCCAGCCCCCTGGGGAGGGTCCCTCTGGGGTACGCCGGCGTTCCTCTCAGGAGATCCCACGACATCTGCTGGTGGGAGGAAGCGGTGGCGCTGACTTCCTGTTGGTAAGTCTGAGTCCTGGCGTTGCGCTGAGCAGTGTGAGAGTGTGTGTATCCGGTCGGGATGAGCCCCGGCTGAGCCTGAAGACCCTGAGAGGCTGACCCGCTTGGCATTCTGGGATTTGACTGCCCCGTGTCTGTTAATTGAGTCTGTCTATTTGTGGCTTCCTGCCGGGGGAAGGTGTTCAGGTTGACGTTAATGGTGGGCATCGGCGCGTTCGGCTGGGAACCTTGCGTCAGGTTCAGCTGGACCCCCCCGCGCCGTCCGTCACTTTGACCGGGACCCGTCTGGAGCACAACGTTGGAATCGGTCCGCTGCGGGTCCGCCCGCGAGAAAGCCGGGTTGTCGAAGCCGTCAAGCGGGTAGGAGGATGCGTTGCGAGGAACTTCGCCAAGGGGTTCAGGCGCGAGACCGTTCCGCTGCAAGGTGTTCAGCTGCAGAGCCTGCAGGTCGGCGGACCTCGGCTCCTGGCGGGCGTACAACCAGGCGGGGCGGCGGCCTCGTGGGTTCCATTGAAAGACAGGGGGGTCGGGATTTCGGGTCAGATCCCTTGCGAGGTTAGCGCGTGGGTCAGGAGGCTTAATGGTGACAGAAAAAAAATGAGACGCGGGTCAATGGCGCCGTCACACGCTGGTTAAAATCAAGAGCGAATCATCTGCTTGCTCGCTGGCTTACTTGAGGTTGAGGATTTGTGCGGTTCTTCTGGACCGTGATAACTTCACCTTGCCTTTGTCGCGCTGCAACAATACAGGCGCAAACGATTACCGGGAGCCAGGCACAAAGTCTTGATAGCGGTATGTGTCTCACACAAAATCTTGATTTAGGCATTATCCAATTATGGAAGAAGTCATGAATATTTGTACAGAAACAGATGACGACAGACTACTAAAGGTCCTCACCCCGTCTCCTCAGTACGAGACACACCAGCAGCACAATGAGCAGCACCAAAATGAGCAGCAGCAGAAAGCTGCCAATCACGATGCCCACCACTTCACCGACGTCCAGGCAAGTGTCTAGAACGCAAAGAAAGATGCAAGTCATATAGGAGAGCAGCACCTGCGATGTATCTAACAAAATATTTTTTACGCTGCAATTTTCCTGTATTTTTATGTTCTTTCAATGTGACCCTGCAGACACTAAAAGGCTATTTAAAGTTTTGTTGGAAATAGTTAGTGTGGTTTTTGAGTTATGCTGGTAACAAAAACACCTGCTTTACCCTTTGAGCTTGGCAGCGGTAACAAACAAAGATAATGAGGCCAGACAGAAAAGATAAGAAAGGGGAGAGTGAGAAAGGAAAATAAATGAAACCAAAAGATGGAAGTGTGTGCGTGTGCATTTGTGTGTGTCCAAGTCACCGAATGACTTTGACCACATTCCCGCCAGATCAATCTCCCAGGATGCATTGTGTCCCTCTGCTGTCATGAAGACAGATATTCGGAAGGTGGGGGAGGGCACCGTTGTAAGCCCCACCGCCATCATTATTATCCACCTAGAGGTCAACCTTGGTCATAACTCACTTTCCACGGACACGTCCGTCCCCCGCACCGACTCGCCGCCCGTGACAGCGTTGCGGGCGGTGCACGAATAGCGGCCGCTGTCGTCCGTGGACGACGTCTGCACGGTGAGCGCGCCGCTGTCGGGCTGCGCCGGCACCACCGGCTGGCCGTCGCGTTGCCACATGAAGAGGGCGGGGGGCAGCGAGTCTGACAGGCAGGTGAGGCGCAAGGTCTGGCCCGCCTGAACATCGGCGCTGCCCACGCAGTCTTTGGGAGCGTCCTTGGTCAGGACCGGGGTGTCAGGTCCGTCTGGTGGAACAACATGATTTCAAATGTTTCCAACATGAAAGTCTTGCACTGGGTACTTCCAAAAAAATTGAGCTAAGCTAAAACACGACTCCATCAGCACTCCCCGCAGTTGAGTAAACGGGTGCTGGCTCCGTCTGGTGCCGTGATGAACACAGCAGGTTGTTATCGGCGTCACAAGATACACTTAGTATTGATTTGTTTTCACCTCCAAAGACCAGCAGACTTTCTGTTGAAGGCGTTTTAGCACCTCCACCAAGGCGCTCAAGTTGGGCTTTAATTAGCTAGCAGAAACATTACTGTGGGTCAAGCATCAACTATTGCTTGCTAACAACTCACAGAAGACGGTGAGACTCCGCGTGGCGGTGCGGGCGCTGACGGGGTTGCTGACGGTGCACGTGTAATCTCCGGCGTCGCCTCGCTGGCCCGGGTTGATGACCAGCGAGCCGCCGGCGATGGTGATCCTGCCGTCTTCGGTGATGGCCTCGCCGTCCTTCCCCCACTGGAAGGTGAGCTCTGTTCCACTTGCGGTGCACGTTAGAGTGACATTGCCCCCTTCTGTTGCCACTGAGGGCACCGAGAGGGTCACCTCCGACACAGCGTCTATTCAAGAAACACAGCCACTCACCGTTTATTCTCAATATACTTTCTTTAAGCAATTAAAAAAATAATAGATTGAATATTCAACTCGATGTTGTCACTAAGAGTTGTGGTCTTTTATTCACACAAGGCATTTATTGTTGGATAATTTCTTTTATGATTCATCTCGCCGATTATGTTATTAAAAGAAACATCTTTCCAGCGGCTCCATTGACTGAACGGCAGGCGCCTGGTATTTTCCGAGCGGAGCAAGCCAGACGCACAAGGCGAGCGCGCACTTAGTTTGCAAACCTTTCCGGCAATAATTTGTTCCAGCCGTCAGCGCGTTAGAGACGGTGGTGAGAAACAAAGGCGCGCTAGGCGGCGGGAACGTGGGCTGATCACAATAGACGTCGTGCTGGACCGGCCTTTATGAAAATCAATGCAAATAGCACACAGAAATATAATGCAAAGTGCGCAATGACACATCTAAAGAGTGTGTGCTGCATATCAATTGAGTGAGGATGGCTGAAAATAATCGAGACGGCAGACATGAGCGCACAATCCGTGTCATGATTAATGTGATTGCTCCTCTATAGGAGGAGAATAAAAATTCTAAAAAATAAAAAATGGGGAAAAACAAAATCCATTTTGAAAAAATTAAATTGAAAAAGTAAGTAAGTAAGTAAGTAAGTAAGTAAGTAAGTAAGTAAGTAAGTAAGTAAGTAAGTAAATAAATAAATAAATAAACAAAACTAATACAAATCTCAGCTATCAAATACAATATTTCAATATTGATGCTTTCTTTTTTCGGTACTTACCAAAAACCCTGAGTGATACCGATCTGGAGTTTGGCGTCAGGCCCGAGGAGGCAAGCGGGATTACCTCCACCGTGTACGTTCCGGCATCCCCCAGCTGGGCGCTTCCGATGCGGAGCTGCGTGGCCGTGATGGTGAGGCGGCCGCGAAACTGCGCCACTTCATTGAGGACAGGGGAGCCGCCAGCAAACAGGCCCAGCGTCACCTCCTCGTACAGCCACGTCATGGACAGCACGTCCGGCATGGTCAACACCGTGAACAGGATCTCGGTGCCGCTCAGCACCAGCACAGGGTCAGTCTGGAATTGGATCTGGATCGGGTCCTGTGCCAGCACCAGGACTGGACGGGACGGGAAACATGATGGCTGACAGTTTGATATTTTGAGTCGTTTTATTTGTTGTTGCTGTGGAAGTTGTTAGTTAGGTGCTGGTTACAGAGGCGCGCTTGTTTTTACACTTGCATGTTCACAAAATGAGACGTTTGACCATGTTGCTACAGTGGTTGACTTATTTTTACAGTGTAACATTATGACCCCAGATCCGACTATTTCTGCGATTATAACATTTGCTCCATTATGAGATGTGCAGTAATAAAATTAATCACTGCAGCAATTATACTGACCTACTTGTATAATTATAACAAGCAAGCAGTGTTCCCTGAGAGTCCATGTACGAGTGTGTATTTACGCAAAGAACAAGCACAATTCTCAAATGGGATTGACCCCAAAGTCCAATTACTTCTTATTTTCATAGTCAAGTTAATGACGCTGCATTATTTAGGATTTCAAAGAAGCTCGATTAGGGGAAAAGGTAAAACGAACTGGCATGTCCTCAGACCATCACCATTTTGCCAAATCAATTTCCAATAGGCAGCGGGGGAAAATGACTATTTAATTAAATGAGAATGTCGGCGATTATGACTTGAATTATTATCTTTCATGCATGAACGGCGGGCCCCGGACGAAGAGCAAATTGAAATGTAATTTCAAATTCCCCACACCTAATTTTCTACGCCCCTTTTGCTGCAACGAAAACACGCGGGTATCTCAGACGCTCTGCCTTTTGTTTGCTTTTATATTTTTTTTCATGTGTGTGCGCCAGGCAGTGTGTGCTAAACACTGCTACACATTTTGTTGGCATTATGCATGCTTTTACAGATATTAAACACTCAATTTGAGGAAAAAACTCCTGCTGCTTGTCTTGATATCATAAAATCAAATGATACTTTTTTCAAGTTCAGAAAATCGAACGAACAATAAGTGATTTTCTTATATACCTATTAAAATAGATAAAGTAAATGTTTTTCTGATTTATTTCGTTACCTTATTTCAGGATTCGTTCTCGTGAAACAGTTATTCTCGCAAATACTGGGGGGTAAAAGCAGACATCTCTTAACTAAGTATTAACATTAAAATCAGGTCTTCTTGGACTGGTTCAACAAGGATAATACAATATCAATCATTCATTGATTCTCAGTAATTACAACTATCAATGCGCAAAACGCGGTTTAAACTGTTAATCACCGTTTCAACAATAAATTTGCAAATTTACGAGCGTGAAAGTAGGCATTGAATGCGTCACCCTAGGAATGCGGTTTCTCTGGTTGGGAAGGAAAACGAATGAAAGAAAGGCGACTCTGCGGTTTGAAGCCCCCCCCACCCACCACACACCTCATGTGGACGTGTTTGAAATACCACGCAGCTCGTCTTGTTTTCTTCCCACGTCACCGACTCAGAGGCCATTTGGGGTCTCATTTTGAAAGCTGGTGCAAAAAGAAAGGGTCGGGTTTTTTTGTTACCTGCCAGTGACAGCCCGACAAAGAAGGCCACAAGTTGTCCCATGTCTCCAGTCAGGACGCCCTGTGGGAAAGTTTCTATTCAGCAAAATAACCATTGTAAAAACCATACAAAATAACCATATAAACTATATAAATAACCACACCAAAAAAAATGAATACTTTAAACTATTCACTTCCTTGTATGTGTCAATCCGACGAGCCTTACTTTGGTGAGGGAATAAGTCTATCTTTAACTTACCCACGCATGTTGTCTTCATGGGCATTTTGGTACGTGGTAAATGTCATGCTCAGTTTTGGGATGCGAAGATAATAATATCAACTTCCGGGTCGTCCGCCCCTACCACCTGTCACCGTTGCACCTGTTCTCTTAAAGGGCAAGCACCCACAAACCACGCGAGCGTCTCCGCGAAACGTGGCGGCCATGTTGAATGGGGCAACGCTTCCGTCGAACGCAATGGCTGCGCATTGAAAATACATCATGCTCGTTTCTTAGCCAGTTTCTATAGGCACACATACGTGATATTATTATAGAAAATATGAAAGAAGAACCCGAAAAATAATAATGTAAATATATGTTATGTTTCACAGCACGACTCAAAGCTTTAAAAATGTTCATTTAATGGCTTTATTGTAAGTAACACTAGTCATTTCCAACACTCCAATAATATTTATGAGTTTGCAGAAAACTATTCGAGCGTCAAGCCATACAGTTGGGGGGAAAAAGTGAGCGAACAAACAATTTGTCTACTGCAAAGCTGCACTGTAGGCAATGTTGACTGTTAATCGCCTTCTTCCCAAACGCTTCCTGCCAGCCGGCTGAGGCATTATGTGAGAGGAACAAGGTCAAAAGAAGAAGCTGTTCAATTATTAAAAGGCAGCCAGACTCCTTTGTTTTTTTTTGCTTTGCTTTCTTCAGTGCCCTTGGACGCGTTGCGTTGATTTCATGACAAACGTACAGTACATGGGAATGAATACTAGTAGATTTTTTTTTTCCTTTTAACCCAAAAGTGGGCGACATTTCTGAAAAGCGGTGTTATCTTGGTATTGTTCATGCAAGGTTTGTTTGAATTTACAATATTTTATTTTTTCAATAAGGATATAATGAAGTGGTCTGCTCTAACATCAGGGACATTTCTCACGTGTTTAGCAATAATGCCGTACTAGCTGTACTGTCTGTGAACATTGCGATCAAGGAAAATTGTTGCCCTGAAATTCCCTACAAAGGCGGCATTGTGAGTTTTGTAAATGATTCTTTAAATGAGATTGATTGTTTTGACCGTTTAATAAAACGGTGTTCGATTATCAAATCATTGATCTTTTTTTTATCTCATTTTGATCAAATGTTAATTTTCTAAACATGTCTTGAAAGTTCCCAAACTACTCCACAAGAATGTTGACACTGAATTGTCAAAATGTGAATATTTCATCTCTAAAAAAAATCTAGATGCGAATTAATGCGACTGTCTTGAAATTTCTCGCACACCTCAAAGCGGTGTTGTTTGTGTTGCCATGGTTACCGCTCGGCATTGTTCGTCCAAACAAAGTGGACAATCGCAAGCTCCGGGGCAGCATGCCTGCGCTCAGCTTGTGTGTCAGTGCCTCCCGCTGGTTAAAAGCAGCAGTAATGGCGCTCAGTGGGAGGAAGAGCTGTGGGATTGTTGACGGACTCAGCAAGGAGGCCGGCGCGTTCGGAATAATGATTGTAATCGCTCGTTTTCTTAACTCCCCCGGCGATAAGTGATCAGCTAGTGCCACGCCCCCACTAAAGGTAAAAAAAAAAAAAAAAGAAAATGGTCAAAAGTACCCAACTCCCACAGAAGATTTGAACCTGAAAAAAAAGAGGCGAATCTGAAAAAACAAATTGATCTTGAAAAAAACAAGGTGAATCTGAAAATATAAAACATTCAACTGAAAAAAAAGACCTCAAATCTTGAAAACTAAATTGAGGCGAAACCTGAAAATAAATAGTTTATTCAAAAAAAAAGACCAAGGCGAAGCAAAACTATTTTCAACTTGAAAAAACGTTCAAAGTATTTTTATTTTGAATACATTGTTTTATTTTTCAAGTCTTAAACTCTGCACTTTTATTTTCAGATTTAAGGTTTGTTTTTTTTCAAGTACGAGTATTGTTTTTTCAAGTACAAAACTTTTGACCTCAATCTATAATCTGTCATAATGGCTTTACGGAAATGTGGACACACTTGTTCCAGCTACAAAAACGGAGACAATACATATTGTTCCCACCCGGGAGGGCATAACGAGGCAACAGCACAAAGAATATCATAAGTCCCGCATTGTCGCCCGTTTCCCTTTATAGGAGCACAAAATCCAGCGGTGTGGACTAGTGGTCAAGAATGCAGCCTGTGACCCCAAAGTATCACAATGACAGCTGCTTACAAAAACCTGTGAGAAATGTCAGGTTGAACAGGCAGAGGACTCTCAAAAATCTAATTAAAATGATCAATCAAAAAACTATTTGGTAAATTAGTGTTAATCATTATCTATCTAAATTTAATATTTAGAAGCCTAGTCGAGTCGAACCGGCTTGAAATTGGCTGACGGAGACGCAGCCTTTACTTTTGAGGCTTTTCTGTGAGCTTTTGTCGCATTTGGAGGAGCGCTCATTTTAACAATAGAGATGTCCAGTCGGCGTCCAGAGGAAGCTTGGAGTGTACAGGAAAAAGAGGTGGAGTCCAGCGCGAGGAAACAGCTTGAAAACAAGCTGACGCCTCGCTCGAGCTGTGGAACCTGATCACGACTGTGGCGTCTCTAACTACGCGCTGAGATTATTTCATTTGGCAGTTTTAAGGGACTTTGGCAGCGCGCCTTGACCGTCGGGAAGGCCAAGAAAGAACATTTTGGGAAGGTGGGTGAGTTTACAGGCTTTGCAGTGAGTTATGCGCTTAGGGGCTTTATCTAGTGGCGACCCTGTGGAAGTAGCTTTTGTTGCCTCTGTGACACTGAAACAAAGAAATATAGCAATTTATCACAAGATCTATCTATATCACGTGTCAAACTCAAGGCCCGGGGGCCAGATACGGTCCGCCACATCATTTTATGTGGCCCGCAAAGCCAAATTGTGCATCAAATTCGTGCGTCATTACTAGAATTGCAAATTGTCTTCACTTCTTAATGTTTTTTTTTTATATATTTGACCAGTTTTTACTCGTCTGATTTGAAAACGAGTTATTTGTCAGTTTGTTTTGTAGCTTTTACTGTATATAATATGAGGTGCTCATACATTTATTTGGGTTGACAGTCATAATGGCCCTCCGAAAGAAGGTATGACTACAATGCAGCCTGCGAAAAAAATGAGTTTGACAACCCTGCTCTATATCTACATGCACAGTAATGGTGTACGTTGAAATTTGCACGTGTGCGTCTACAGCTGGCGTCATGGCTCTACTGGACTTCCTGCGCTGGAGAGCTGCCACACTACTGCTCCTGTGTAAGTGATATATTGCTTGTTTTGCTCCTGATGACTATTGTCCGGTGTTCTGGACGTCATGTAATAGGCACACTTAATTTGCTCCACCCTGTAATCACCATTTTGTGTGCAGTGACATGATGTTCCTTCATGTGTGTAGTTGTCGCCGGGTTGGACTGCATATCGGTGCACATCCCCAACGATGAGCCCATGTACGTCATCCCGGACTCTACCCTGGTCGTCCGCGCCCACATCCAGTACGGCTCTCCGGACGAGCTGACAGGCGTCACCTGGGAGCGGCGGCCCGAGAGCGGCGCCCCCGATGGGCGGGCCGCGCTGGCCACCTGCCCCGGGGGGAGCCCCCCGCAACCTGTCCAATGCACCGTCACCCGGCCCAACGCGCGCGCCAGCCTGGAGGAGCAGGCCAGCGTCCTGCACATTAGCCATTTCGCAAAAGCTGACGCGGGAATCTATGCTGTCACCGTGACGAGTAAGGCCGGACAATCCAGCACGGCACTCGTTATCGTCCGAGAATACGGTGAGTCATTGCAGCATTTTTAAAAATAGATTTTGATTGATGGTGCGCTTCATTTCTGATTTCCTTTCTCTGATGAAAAGTGGCAAATCCAACCTCACCTTTTGCTCTTTGTGTGTATGTGGGTGGCGCAGAGGCGGTGCACCACGTGTCGGTGAGCATCAACGTGTCACACTCGTCGTTGGTGTGCGGTGAGGCATGGGGCACGGAGCCTCAGTTCAGCTGGCTGCACGAGCGCGACGCCGTCACCGGCAGCGTGGGCCGCGTATCCCCCGACGGCGCCACCCTGGTGGTCACCAAGGTGCCCATTTGCGGCCACTTCACCTGCGTGGTCAGCAACAAGCTGGGCTACAGCTCTGCCACCTACACGGCCGGTACAGGAATACGTTTTCAATTCAGAGTGAAGACAAGTGTTGGCAAAGGAAAATATTACAACATTCCAACCAATCTGGACAGCCATGTCAATTTTTTTTTTTTGTTTCCCCCCTGTTGCACAGCACCTTGTGAATCAGGCGGCATCAGTGGATCGACGGTGGCTGTCATTTGTCTGGTGGTGCTGCAGATCTTAGGAGCAGGCCTGGCATTTCTACTCTGGAGGTACACACACATTCATAACTTTTGGCTTTGGGTCAAAATTAAAACTAATCGTCCAAGCCAGACCTGCAAGACGCGGCAGTGAAGGATTTCAGTTTTGCTAGTTTTGTGTGTGCTTGTACCTGCTTTCTTTTTATTCCCTTCCCAGACGCTACCGAAACAGGAACCGAGGAGACAGGCTGCGAGAACATTTGGACGACAATATTTAAACAGCGCCAAAAGGGAGTACAGGAAATGTGCATAATTAATTTGAGGAAGTTTTTCAATGTCTCCAACAGGACTTGTTCTATAATATCACGTGTATAGTCTTGAACTACACTGCCCCCTGCTGGGTCACATGTGAAACTGCGTGTTGAAGCCAATCAGTCATCCGGAACACTAAATAGAACACACACCAAAGTAGAAAGTTGCAGTTATTTTAAAAAAGATGCGATGTGGAAATTCTCCACTCCTTCTCTGAAAAATAAAGCAGAAATGTTTCTAAAGTCTTTTGTGTTTGAATACATTGAGAGAAGAATGTGTTTGCTTGTTATTAAGGTTTCAAAATGTCCAGAGTGCATTTTTTAAGAGCGTGATGATAGATGAGACAACCTTGGTTGTCATAGCAACCGCCAGTCCTGTTTATGCCTCTGTTTTAGTCAGTCCAATTTGTGCCAGTTTTTTTGTTACGAGCAGCAAGAGAATTGACAAAGAAGCCACCAGAGTGACAATTTGCTTCCAGGTCCTATGAAGGATTTTTTTCTTTTTCAAATAAACAAATAAAAAAACATGTATATTTTTCATTTTTGCACACAATAACAAGTTACATAAGACAATGCAAAATAAATAAACACATTTATAAATGCATTTTAATTCAACAATTTTGAACGTATACTCACCTAGTCGTCATGCTGCGCAACATCGATGGTTTATTGCGTGTTACTGGCAGGCCATTCTCTTCACATATTGAAAATATTGACTTTATGCAATATGGATGCTGCCTTTGCCAATTTGCACCAAGTAATTAAAACCGTGACGTGCTTATCACTAATTTATTGCAACCAATTAAGTTCCATTTTTTGTTCAATGATGATTTTGCTCCCAACATTTGAAGACATAGGGTTGTTCCCCTTTGACTTAAAATATAGGAGTTGAATCAGTATTTCTCCTGCAGCTCTTTTGTGTAATTTATCTATTCACAGAAGCATCTGAGTTCTTAGTTTAATTAAGAACAGAGAATGACTATTTAGGCCAACTTAGGTTATCATCTCACCCTGAAAACTTAAAGCAAAAAATGTTACAATTTCAAACTGGGTGAACATGGAATAAAAGTCTTGGAGTGTTTGTGAGGTAATGGTAAGGAAAAAGCGAAGCATTTTATTGCAAGTATTAGTCAAACATACACTTCAAACAGAAGCAAAGCAATACTAAAAAAAAAGGCCAACAACCTAAGGCAGTGCTTCTCAATTATTTTCTGTTACGCCCCCCCCTAGCAAGACGAAAACTATTCGCGCCCCCCCCGTGACTATCCTAACTTGTCTTGTAAGTCGTAAAATGTTGCACTGTCGCAAACGTCACAGAAGTAACAATGAGAGCGCCACTGCCCCCTGCTGGGAAGATGCGCAATTACACTTTATTCTAGTACTGCAAAAAAAAAGCCTGTTCCCCAGGGTCACACGCGCCCCCCCAGGTATAGCACGGCGCCCCCCAAGGGGGGCGCGCCCCACTATTTGAGAAGCACTGACCTAAGGGAACAAGTTACAAAAAGCAAAGAGTCGAGCAGTCGGTACAGTTGCGACAAATGCGAATCACGTTGGCGTCGTTGTACAGATCTTTATACATGTGACTGACGCAAAGAGATGCTACGTAAAAAAAAAAAAAAAAACTCAAATAAAATGTTTCCTTGGCCACGGACAAGCAATCAGGACGTTTAATCTCTTTCGCAATATTTGGTTCAACTTTCAGTACTGGAATGCCGTTGGGGTGTGAAAAAAAAACAAAACAAACCGGATTAAGTAACAAATGGAGGTTACATTATTCCGCTTTTGGAAAAAAAAAAAAAAAGTACAATCTCGTTTGCCCAAAGAAGACAAGACAGGCACAGGTCTCGCTATAGCTAGCCTTCTGATTGGGATCGGATCGGATTTTGTCGTCGGCGGGTAGCCGGACATGACAGAAAACATGCTGAGAAAAACTCGGACAATCCCGAACACAGAGACTTTAGCGTAGCGATTTTAGTGGTTTTGAAACGAGAAGAGACGAAACGTACGATTGGTTTCAAGTACGCAGGCGTAGGACACAAGTTTTTTTTTTTTAATTGACACCCGTCCTCATGTGGCACAGGAACACCAGACCTTTTGTAGATATTTCTCACAAAAAGGCATGATCATCTGGCTTTTGAATGAAATTTCAGGATGAACCAAAAATGTCTCGTCAGCTTCATAGAATCACCCAATTTGACCATGTCTCCATTTTTGATCACACTGTTCGTTATTTCAGTTCTATGTACTGGCTAGTTTTACAACTTCTACTCTTTTGGATAAGATAATTATCTAGCCAGCTACTTTACTAGTGTAATTTTGGTTCATCTTGAGATTTCCGCCGAAAACCCAATGCCCCTTACATAGTGTAATCCATCCAATGGAATTGATATGGCAAAGGTAGCCCAAAGTCTGAGGTCTCAAACTGCTTATGACGTCGGGATTGGCGTTTGGAAGTTATATTATGAGTTCCGTTTAAAAAAAAAAAAAAAGAAAGAAATCTGCCCGTTCGCATGTATTGTTGTGCTTGCGCGTACGAGAATGAGGCTCCAAAACCTTCCACAAAAACAACAGAAAAAACACTCAATAAATACGCCATAAAATACTCCGCATATAAAGGCTTAATATATATATTCCATTAACACATTTAAATAGGACAACAAAAAGGAAAGTCGGCTCAAGAACAAATAAAAAAAAAAAGAATTGTTAAGACAAAAAATGTTTTATAGTTATGCTTTTAAACTCTAAAATAGTTACGAATGTCAGGCATTATTTGAGCATTTACTGTATGTCATAAGCAATTCGCAGTTTTTGTCTTTTATGTCGTAGAACATTATGCAGCATACCAAGGTAAGTGAGGTGCAGTGTTTCAGAGAACTCCCTAAAAAAGTAAAAAAAAAAAAGTTAACCCCCAATTCCAACTGGATTTAGACCCTTACAGTCGACACCCTACTGGCTCATTTTGCCATCCCCCGACATTGCACTAGCATGAGGGAGTGCCAGGTCTTTGTGAACCGTTCAATACTGATGCTGGTCTATCTTTTTTATTTAATGCCCTTCAAGACAAATGAAAGCTTCAGTTCTCCCACTCCGTCAAACGTTTTGTTGACACCCACCCCCTCCCCCCACACACGCATTTGAAAGGTCCAAGTAGTGGATTTAAAAACTCCAGGTTGAGACATAAGGTACTGAACCTCATTTAAATGTTGGTCTCTAAAGTGCTGTGGTTGACATTCATGGTTTCTCCACATCGGGTTGTACCACAACAAAATCCAAGACACTGCCAATGTTTGTCAGTCTATAGAGAGAAAATTGGGGGGGGGGGGGTGAAAGGAGAGTCAAGAGGAAAGGCACTTCCTGTGTGGACCGTTACTTTCTGTGGAATTACACTTTCCACTTTAAAGGGAAACGAAGCTTTTCGACAAATATCGAGCAAAACATTCCTTGAACTTGTGTCACTTCCTTTCACGGTATCTCCATTTTCATTCCAGCTGAATGCGAGGTCTTGTAAACACCTGTCGTACCACCACTGCGGCATCACTTAACCTTTCGTGTCCTCACAAAAGCCATGAATTAGGCACAATAAGACATCCTTGAATCCAAATCGCAAAAAATCATCCCCTCACCTCGTTTTTAAAGGGGTTTTCTGTAGGGCAAAGAAACAGGTTCTCGGGGTTAGGGTGGGGATTGAACTGTGAGGAAAAAAAAAAAAAACATGTTCCAACTGTCCTTGAAAAAAATAACACTTGCCAGTTCTGGAGCAGGAGGTGGACAAAAGAAAACAACAGTGGGGCTGGCGGGAGCCATCCCACTATAGTATCCTCAGACATTGGGGGGGGTCACCAAGGGCCACCTCCAAACTTTCCTACTTTGCTAATCTGCCTAAAAGTCTGGAAGGAAGTTCAGCCTTAGATTTTCCTTGGACAAGCACCAGCAACTGCTTCTGTCAGATTGTGAAGTTGTAAAAAAAAATACCCACTTCATTAATATTCTGACACTCTTTACAAATGGATCACTTGCCTGTTTAGGGGCAGGTGTCAGCACCAGGGTGTACTAAAAAACAAAAAAGAAAAACGCTAAAGAACATTCAAGAGCTAATACGTTTTCTCACTCTTTGAATACACGTCTACAAAATGATCATTCGAGGTCCGGTCGGTGGTTCCGAGTCTGCTGCCCAAACCTTATGACAGTCGCGGTCAAGACAGATCGCTACTTTGGACCACCCGCCACCGTTCGGCACATACACACGATACGATTTACAGCGACACAGTCTATTGCAATAATTTGAATAAAAACTTTCTATTTCACTTTTTCGAACCATAACATACTGTGTTACATTTATTACTAAGAATAATTCAACTACATATTTTTTTTTAATCTGTTAGCAAAAATAATTGGTGTGTAGTACATCATTTCAAA